>NC_066582.1:274082309-274409809 GCF_024323335.1 Lathyrus oleraceus
AGTGAAAATAATTTGGAAAAAACAAACATTTAACATGAAATTTTTGAATGAATATCATTGTATTTATGCGCCAACAATGTCATCACTTCTCCTTTTGGCATGGGAGAAGGGTTTTTAAACAAACATGAGCATTACGTGGACTTATGGACAACTGTTGGAACATCAACAGCGACCCAATTATTGCAGACTCCTCCAGGGATGACAAAGTTGTCAGAATCCTCCTCTGCATCATCTTCCACTACAGCAGCAGCTTCCTGGTCTTCGACTGTGTGGATGAAACCACCACTCTGAAATAAACCGTGCTTGTTGAAAGTGCCTGAAGAATACCCTATGCCAGCCCGGGATTTATTGTTTTCCAGCTTGATCATTTGTCCTAAACCAGTAGTTGCGCCATGCTCAATGGCCAACTTTGCATCATTGTAGGACGCAAATGAAGAAGTTCCTTTCTTAGAAGGCTCGACAATAGACAAGGCTTGGAACGGCGTTCCAACCTCGTCCTCAACATCAATATAAGAAAAGGAAGACAACTGGCTAACCAAGAGAGCCTTCTCTCCCCCTACCACCACCAACTTCTTGTTCTTGACGAACTTCAACTTTTGGTGTAAGGTGGATGTCACGGCGCCTGCCTCGTGAATCCATGGTCTGCCTAACAAACAGCTATATGATGGGTGGATATCCATGACCTGGAAAGTGATCTGGAAATCACTAGGCCCTATCTTGATTGGGAGTTCAACCTCGCCAATCACAGTTTTCCTGGATCCATCAAGAGCCTTGACGACCACTCCACTCTGCCTCATGGGAGGCCTCTGGTATGAAAGTGTGGCCAGAGTGGATTTTGGCAACACATTCAGCGATGATCCTGTGTCTACCAGCATATTAGACAGGGCATCATCCTTGTAATTCATTGAAATGTGTAGTGCCAAGTTGTGGTCTTTTCCCTCCTCGGGAAGCTCAACATCGCAAAAGCTTAGGTTGTTACAAGCAGTAATGTTTGCAACAATGCTATCGAACTATTCTATGGTGACGTCGTGATCCACGTATGCCACGTCCAACACCTTCTGTAAAGCTTCACGGTGTGGCTCGGAGTTCATCAACAAAGACAACACATATATCTTTGATGGAGTTTGTAGCAGCTGATCTACAACATCATACTCGTTCCTCTTGATGAGCCTTAGCATCTCATCACAGTCCTCTTTCATCATGCCATTCTGGCTAACAGAGACAGGAGCTCTAGTAACAGTTACGGCAGGTCTATCAACAGTAAGTGTCGGATTCAGAGAAGAAGAAGCATTTCCCATAGGACGGGCGGCACTATCAGCAACATCAGCTCTTCTGGTGTCAGCCTGGGGTTTCAGCGGCGTCGAGAATACACGACCATTGCGGGTCAATCCACTGACATCAGAAATATTAATAACAGAAGTGGAGGGTAGGGGCACCTCCTTCCCATCTTCTAATGCAACCGCATAATATCGATAGGGAACAGCCTTGTCGGAAGAGTAAGGAACAAGGCTAGCTGGCTTAATAATGAGAGTAGGAGAGGCCTTATGTTTGCTGCCATCATATCTGACAACAACAGGCTTAGGTAATATAAATACAGGGGATATAACATTAACTTCGTCCTCATCACGATTCTGAAGTATCTCGATCACACCCTGATCCAACATTTCTTGGATGTCTTTCCTGACTTGACGACATCCTCTCTCATGAACAGTGCATACACGGCAGCTGTCATGGTCATGCTCATAGTGACTGTATCCACATAACAGTCTATGCATCTCGACCAAAGATTGTCGGATATGGCTGACATATCTGACCTTGTACTTGCTGTCGCATCCTGCGAAAAATCAACCGGCGAGACTCAAATAAAAACACACACAGATCCGCCACTGCGCGTTATTTATCCCAAGATAGGGAAAGGAAACGCTCAGAGAAACCTGGAAAGGAAATGGTCTCGCGACCAAAGAGACAGGGTAAGGGAGTCGGTTACGCAAGGGGAAGGTATTAGCACCCCTCACGTCCGTCGTACTCGACGGGATCCACGTCCTAGAAAAGAAAAGGTTGCTAAACATCACACACACACACAGGGAACGCAGGTGGGGTTAAGAGGAACGAGCTCGATAAGGTATCGCACCTTATGCCTACATATCTTGTCTGGAACAAGAATCAGAGCCACTGTAGTTCGGCTTACGCACGCCAAACAACACAAAACAACACAAACAAGCAAGGGTGGCAAACATGGAGCCCGACAACCACTGGATGGAATTACGTCGGCCTCCGAACCAAAACACACTCAAAAGGGCAAACGTGGAGCCCGACAGCCAATCACTGGGCTTACGTCGGCATCCGAACCCAAACATACAATCAGATAACAAGTAAACACACGCAAAAAAGAAAAAGGTTGCCCGGAGAGGTCTCGCACGACCCCCTGCCTACATACCTCGTCTGGAACGAGGATCAGGGCGATGTAGTTCCCCTGAAAGGGAAAAAGATTTCAGCCAGAAACCGGGGAAAGACACACTACTAGGGAGCTGGACTCGAGCCTAGTGTTGTCATGCATCGTTTACCCTAAGTTCGGTTTTCTATCCTACTTGCATAAGCAAACTACTCCTATCCAGGAAAGAAGCAAGCACACAAGCATACAAAATAATTCAAGCATACATCAAATGAGAACAAGCATCTCAAACAAGCATGTCAATCAGATATCCACATAGCACGCACTATAACCAAACAAGTGGCTCACACAATAGGTTTGACTGCCTCAGCAAGTCGTCTGTACGGGTTGTGTTTGCTCTTAACCTTGCCATTACGAGGCTAAGGTGAAGCAGATGAGAGGTGAAGTGAGGATCAGACCTCACAGCTCTTATCCCTAACCAGGGAGAGCTTCTGACAAATGAGCATGGGTCCAGAATGGGGGAACCCTTCTATACTCAGAGACACTGACACAATGTGCACGGCACGGATCTTGGGCTTGTGATCTCAATGCTACAACCATGTAATGGGAGCAAGGAGAAGACTCACAGAATAGTGGGGGGTAGACTGCATACCCCTACCTTCCACCAATTGCCTTATTTAAAGGACTTTCACCTGCTTGGGCTTAAAAATAAACAACCACAATCATTGCCTCTTAAGGAGGACTTCAGACATTTGCCCGGCCCGGTAACAGCCGGGTCTCCAGACTACATGAAGTTAGAAAGTTATACCTCTATGCAAGTTGCTTAAGCAAAGCAAAGCAAAAGTTCACAAGGAACTGAGCAACTAAAGTACCTGGAAACAATCAAACACAGTTAGTAATCAGACAGACAAACCATAAACAGCAAGTGTTCAATCAATTAGAATATACAACTCAATGCACAACAAGGCAAGCTCAAAGCTCAAGCCTAAGCTTCACCACCTACAAAACAACATTATGTTAGTGTACAAACATCAAACAACATCAATTAAAATTGATTTGGATCATTCTCCATGTGCATTATGCTTTTGATCCTGAAAAATCAAGCAAACATTAGCAACTAGACCACTAGGCCAAGCCTAGGGTCCAAAGCAAGAAAAAATTCCTAAACAGCAAGGTATTCACCAACCAAACTCAAATTAATGTCAAACAAGAGCAAACACCATTGGCCTCATGTTTATATCATTCATCATGCTCATGTTATGCACAAAATAAGGCAAACTAGTTCAAATGAAGCACCAAGCATACAAACAGAACTATTGCATTCAAATCCATACTAAAACAATTCTAAAAATTCTCAAATAAATTACACCTAAACAGGGGATATTCCAGGTCTACCATGTCAAATTTGAGCTCATTTGGGCAAATGGAACCATGTCAATGAAAATCAACAAAAACAGACACAATTTCATGCTCCAAATCACAACATCAATACATGCTTCCACTTCAAAAATTCATAACTCAATGAAAACAAAAAAGAAATGGATGAGACCAAAACAGAGATGTCACATTATGTGTCTATTACAAGCATGCCAAATTTCATGATCATACAATACAATATGAGCATTTCTCAATCAATCTACCAACCTATGTCACACAAGCTTGCACAATTGGCCAACAGAAATGAAAAATCACAATCAATTTGAAAATGCAATGTAAAATTCCACAAAAATTCATACAACATCTCAACATGCCAACCAATTATCATGCAAAATTTCATTTCATTCTACCAAGCCTAGGTCACTCAATTAAATCCAGCAAATTGACATCATGAGGTGTGACACAAATTGTCACACCTAAGTTCCAAAATTCATAACTCCATGGCCAGGTATCAAAAACTCATGAAATTTATATGGAAATGAGCATCAATGAGTCAAGAATCATTACAAAAATTGGCAAGAATTTATTTAACATTATGAGCATTTCATGAGCCAAATGGTGCAAGGTATCAAAAATGGACACATATGAAAGAAGCCTAAGTCAAATGATAATTTTACCAAGCACAACTTTGACCAATAGGTCAAAAAAATTCTACACTCAACAACAAAGTCAAAGAAAAAATTCTCATATTTTTCTGAATTTTCTACAATTTTTTATGAATTTTTTAATGTGTTTATGATTTTTTATGATTTAACTAAAATTAAATGTAATTACATAATGGCAGTTTGGTAAATAGTGGTGGCGGGAGCGGGAAACAGCCAATTCAAAAATTCAAACGGATTTTCAGATCAAACAAGCATTTGCGCAGAACTTTCATCGTCTTCCCCAGAATTGCTCAAGAACACAAAATTTCCAAACCAACACCAAAATTAACATGTGAATATCTGTTAGAACCGTCTTCTAACCTAGAGCACGAATATCAACCTAATTTCACCTAAATGTTCCTAAATCGTGCAAATCGAAGAAGTTAGGGTTTATGTTCATATCTTAAAATCCAGATTTCTTCCTACCTAGTCATCCATTCACAAAATCAAAGGTATCACCATGCTCTACACGAAACACTCTACACGAAGCATATATCAATCGATCAAAACATGAGATTCGCATTTTCGAGGTACCTGCTATGGTAGTGCTGAAACTGATGGAGTTCAGGCCTATAAGTCCAAAACAGATGCGCAACAAGCTTCAAGAAACTGAATGTCAGGCTTAGGTGCACTTGATTCCTCTCCTAGCGCGCAAATTCGTGATTCTCCATTGATGAATGCATTTTGGACAGTCGCGTTTTGCAGCTCCTATTGATCCAAACTTCACAAACAGCTGATGAAGATGATGGAAGGAATTGGCAGCAAAAGAAATTTCGAAGATCGGGCAAGAATTGGAGAAGATTTGATGGATTGTGTTCAATGTGTTCTTGAGCAAAACTTGAGAGAATGAAGAGTTTTAGATCTAAATTTTGGTGAAAATGAAATTCTCTTATGCTTAGCATGTGATTAAGATTATATATGATGCACTAATCCAAGCTTAATCATGTAATTATGCAAATTGGAATTAATGAAAGTGCTAATTTTTCAAGTGAGGGCAAAATGGGAATTTCCAATGACAGCTCATTGCCACCTATTTGACAGCTCACACAACTTCCAAATGCCATGTGTGAGCTGTTGAAACTTGTCTCACTCTCATTGGATGTGTAATTTGCAAAATCACATGTGAATGCCACTTTGTCCATTTTTGCCATTTCATTTTTCAAGCCAAATCTCAAACCATAAGCTTTAGGCATGAAGTGATGATTCCAACACATTTCAAATACCATTTATGAGGTGTTTCAAAAATCCCCACTCAAAAATTCCAATTATTTTGAAAGTTGGACAATTTTGCCCTTGGTCCATTTTAACTGTCCAGTTGAAAAGTGACTTTTTGCCTTGGCCATTTTTGGGAAAATCCAATTATGCACCATGAAAGTACATGTCAAATGGAGTTTGTGCATATAAAGAACTTGCAATTTGGACAAACCATGTGGAAGTTATGGCCTCCTGATTATGGGTCATTTTTGAATTTCACTGAGCCCTAATTTTCCAACCATACATGGGATTTTCAAGTTCTTGGACTTTTTGGAAAGGTGAGAACAAGATCTACAACTTTAATGTTGAACAAATTTTCATTTGAAGCTTCCTTGGACACGTGGCTTTGAGGTCCAAAACTTTCCAGTTTTGGAAACTTCAATTACAAGTCACTTTCTATTTTTGGCAGTTTTTGTCCTGACTTGATTTTCTTCATTTTTAAGCTTTGAGATGTCATTTAACACTTGTTCCAACATGAATGAAGTGTATCCAACTCATTTCCACCTCCAAATCCATCAGATCATGTACAGTTGACCACAGTTGACTTTTCATCTGATAGATGAATCTGGCAATGCATAGATCAAATTGAGCTTCAATTCTCAACTGAAATGGCCCAAGGGTGACACCCTAGCCTCAATGAGCACAATATAATCACATAATGAACCTCATCTCCTTCATAAACCCCATCTCCTGATCCAGCCCTGACTGGCCCAATGCAACTGATTAGGGTTGACCAGTGGTCAAAACCCTAATCTCAAGGAATCTTGCTTCAACACTTGATGATAATAAACCATGATGATGATGATGTATCATTGCAATCAAGATGAAGATCAATGTCCTTTGAGAACCATAAAACCCTAATTCACAGCCCAATCCTCAGATGGCCAATGATCAGTCAATAAACCCTAGGCTTGCACTTAGACTTCCTCATCTTCTGATCAAGACTTGGGAGAATGACTTGCACAATGTAACCACATGATATGCAATATGCAATGCCTAATGACCTAAAATGATATGTACAATGTTAATGCTAGTCCCAAGAGAGGAGGGCAAATTTTGAGGTGTTACAGTTGCCCCTATTCAATCCACTGTGAACCTGTCGATACGAAATAGCCTCGGCTTTCGGATGATCAGGATGAAGAGTGATTGAATACCAAGAACAGACGAACAATTTGCACTCTGATGGGAAAATAATTAACAACGCCTGTCAGCATCGGCGAAGCAACAATCTCAAAAACGTCGACCTGGATACCAAAATAAATGGTAACGCAGGGATAACCATGGTCTGATCACCACTCATCCGCTCGGGATTATTATATCTCTCCTTTTTAAGCTTTTCTTGAACCCCGAATTTTTCTTATTGCATAAACGATCCTCAGATCTCTGTATTTGATCCCCGGAAAATGCCTCAGCATCTCTTTTTGCCAACATAATGAACCCCGATCTCCAATTTGAACCCCAGTCGCCTGACGATAACTCGCGATCGCCAATATGAACCCCGTTCTCCAGAAAATGTCGCAACATCTCCTTTTCTCCATTTGAACCCCAGGAAAATGCCTCAGCATACCCTTTCTCCGTTTGAACCCCAGGACATGCCTCAGCATTTCTTTTCTCCATTTGAACCCCAGAAAATACCTCAGTATCTCCTATCTCTCGTGATAATTCCGCTGGCAACGTCGGAAATAACACCAAACCACTCTGAGGGCGACATGTCAGAGGGTATACCTTCACAAAAGAAGGTAGCATGTGTATCTCTTCCTCAGAAGACACCTATAACGACCTCCATTGGCCTCAGCCAGAGTCTAAGGTGACACATGAACAGAAGATAATCCTGAGGACCTCATCCCGGATATAATCTTCAACTCCATCTCCATTTGAACCCCAGAAAATACCTCAGTATCTCCTTTTCTCCATTTGAACCCCAGAATCGCGCTGATCGCGTAACGTCCTCTGGTTTTATTTCCATCTCCGTCCGACGGAAACATTTCCTCCAATATCGCACTACTGGGGAACACTGCTGATCTGACGTCATGATGCTAGACTCCTCAGAGTAACATCCTCACCACTTGGTGCACCAAAGCTTCAAGCGGTAACCACGGCTTGAATTGCGCTGAACGCCAAACATTTCCCATCTCGGCTTGACGGAAAACAATTACTCCAGTATCGCACTACTGGGGAATATCTTCGATTCAATCACGATGCTGAACTCCTCGGAGTAACACCTCTTCACCTTTGGGAAAAACCACTTCTCGAACAGTAACCACGGTTTGAGACTAGCTTATGCTTGCAATGATGAATGATTGATTTTTCTCTGCGTAATGCTCCATAATTATGGAAATGCTACGCGATTATTATTTTTCGATGCAATATGCCATGTTATTTTTTACATGATGAATGCATAAAAAGAAAAACATCCCCCTCAAGGGACTCCTCTGGGGAATACGAGACACTCCGCTGAGGAACTCGTCACCGCTCTCATTCCACCCTGCTGGGGAATAACTGCTGCTGGGAATAAGGCAACCCTTGCTGGGGAAGAACCTCCTTTGCACCCAATCCACTCGAGAAACTGCTGGGGATAAGCACCACCAACACTCTGTGGGGATACAACAGTCTTTGACTTGCTGGGGATATCAATCCTGACTCCGCCTCGGGAAAACCCTCACAGATACCTGCTGACTTCACTGGGGAAATGCTCACAGATACTCTGCCGGGGAAAACAGCAATCTCCAGACTCAACTGGGGATGCATCACTCTATCACCTGCTGGGAAACGCACACCACTCCGCTGGGGACAACCCATGCAATCCACAGGTAGGATACACCGCTGGGGATGCAGATACCAGTCCATTACGGAAACTCGTCCAATCCACTGGTAGGATGAACACTGCTGGAGATATACTTCATTGAAACCCGCTCCACTCGGGGAACTGCTGGAGATATATTTCTTTGAACCCGCTCCACTCGGGGATAATAACCTTCAGACCTGGCTGCTGAGGAAACAACATCGTAAACCCGTCGGGGACAACCACCATGACTCGGCTGGAGAAAGTCCACAGACCTTGTATCTGCTGGGGAGCTAGTCCTATAATTCTGCTCGGGGACCTAGCTGGGAAATGAGAAAGGTTGGTATAGAACACCCATCGACTCGTCGAACCACGGCATCTACCTTCCAGTCTCGTATCAGCTTTCCACTTTTGAGAATTCCCAGACTCGTCTGGACCTTTTCTGCTCCATCATCTTGTATTCCTAGTTGCTCCGCGCTCGACGGGACGTACTCCTGGGATTTATACAGAAATCTCAATTTTCCGACTTTGAAGAGTCTTCTTGATTAATTCCAAAGGTCGTCGGACGTCTCGACGTCTCCGTCATCCCTTCATACATTCGTTCCTGATCGAACCCTGCGGGGAATTTTTACAAACTTTCAAATCCTCGGATTTTGAAGAGTCTTCTTGATATCACCAAAGGATCGTCGTACGTCTCGTCATCCTTTCCCCTACACTCGTTCCTGAGCGAACTCTCTGGGGATTTGTGTCAAAGCTTCCCCATCACAACCTGCAAGTGAGTGAAAATATCTAACAGTTCCTGCAAAACAGATCGTTAGATAAAACCGTGCCCCAGGCGTGTCAAGATTTCAACACTTGGGTCACTCAACCTTCCAAATAAGATTTCAAGCTTTCAATCTTATAAACATGCATTGGAAGGAAACCTGTATGTTTTAAAATGCAAAGATTCTTTATCACAATAATCTGGATGTTTTTGCAATCAAAGCGGTAATGAAAAACAAAAACAAAATTATTTGACTGAATGTGCATTTTATTGATTTGAAAAGTGTGGCTTAAATTGAGCAATACAAAAGGAAGCAATTCCTGAAAAGAGGTAATTGCGCACAAAAGGAAAAATCTATCCTAATGGCAATGTGAAACCCGTGATCTCATCGAGTTCCAACTCGGTTACACCCCATATGTCCTCAGACTCTCCATGCTTTCTGCCTTCTGAACAAGACAATTCCAACTGATCCCTACCGGGTATTATCCATGATGCTTTAACCAAAGCGCAAACGATCATGCCAAACGCAGTTGTTCGTTTCAATCCCTCTTTTGCCTGGACCGCCCTTTCGGGTTTTCAGTCCACCGGGATACCCATTTTTGCCCAAGCCGCCCTTCTCAGGTTTTCGACTTGCCGGGTGTACATTTTTCATTTTATCCCTAATTTTTGCCCGAACCTTTTCTTTCTGTTTTTGGTTCGCCGGGATGCCCATTTTTTCCTGGACTATTTTGTTCTTTTCGTCCAGCGGGTCTATTATACGAACTATTTTTTAACTGCGTCCGCATTCACAGGGGATGGAAAATCTTCACCATCCATGGTCGTTAACAATAAGGCTCCACCAGAGAAAACCTTCTTAACCACGAATGGACCTTCATAATTGGGTGTCCATTTTCCCCTTCGATCGTTTTGAGGAGGAAGGATCCTTTTCAGCACCATATCACCTACGTGATATACCCGAGGTCGCACCTTTTTGTCAAAAGCACGCTTCGTCCGTTGCTGGTATATCTGCCCCTGACAGATGGCAGCTAGCCTCTTTTCCTCTACCAGGCTCAACTCTTCATACCGGGTCCTTACCCATTCAGCCTCTTGCAACTTCACGTCCATCAGGACTCTCAAAGAGGGAATCTGAACCTCAACAGGTAATACCGCCTCCATTCCATATACCAATGAGAAAGGCGTTGCCCCAGTAGGCGCACCGAGGTTCGATACCCGGGATGCCAACTTCCTACTCAATCACACCGTCGTTGGTGTATTCAACGTTATCCGGGCAACAAAATCTTATTCTCCTTAACCTCCCCATCAGACATCAGAATCCGTTCAGATTCAGGGTCAGGCCCCTCCTCCGGGATCGGCTACTCTCAATCTTTCGATCAGAGCACCTCGAGATGTCCTCATCAGGGAATTCAAACTTCATCGGTTGATAATCCTCAATGGGTTGCGGGACTATGTAATCAGACCATACCCCTTTGATGGCTTTCTGAGAGTATACTGATCAGTCAATATTCTTTTGCACTCTCACAACCCGTCTGGTCAATGCTGGATTCTCAAACCCATACTCGATCGGATCCATCTCGGAAATCCACAAAGTGATATGAACCAGCACACACTGTCTCGGTCGGCGAGCAGCCTATGCCAAAGTACATCAAGTTTTCTCGAACAGTGAATGTATTGTTTCACAGTCGGCAAACTTTTTGCTTAGGTAAATTGCATGCTCTTTTCGACAAGACCAGTCATGCTGACCCAATACACCTCAAAAACCCCTCGAAGGCTGTCAAGTACAGATTAACAGTTTCTTTCCATAGGGAGGCAACAGAATCAAAGGTTCCTGCAACTTATTCTTTTTTATTCTTCAATGCCCCTTGGCAATCATTATTTCACCTGACCGTTTGATTTTTTTCTCAACATCTTGAATATAAGTTCACACGTGGCTGTTAGATGAGATGTGAACCATGACAGATAGTTCAATCTTTCTAAGAAACCACGAACCTCTCTTTTTCTTTCTCGGTTCAGGCATTCCTTTTTTTTTTAAGCAGGATGAACCTCGATTCCTCTTTTACAATGAACCCCAACATCTTACCGGACCGCACTCTGATAGTGCACTTATCTGAATTCAACCTCAGTTTGAATTGTCTCAACCAGACGCCCCTCTTCTGTTTGGGACTTTGCTATCATGTCATAGCATACTGAATCACCTCATGAAAAAAAGTCACCATGGCTCTCATACAAGTGGCACCGGCGTTCTGCTTCTCTAGAGGACAGTCTCCCTTCCATGATAGCTTGTGCGCAACGACACCAGTATCTGACCCTGGCATACCCTGACATGACCAGGTGAAGGCATCCACATGCTCTTTCAACAAGGCTACCATTCTGCTCTCGGCTTGCCTCTGAAACGACTCCAATTTTTGCTTCCTTTCTGACCTCGGCGGTGCTTGGAATAACAACCTCAATCCGCTCTGTATGCGGCTGAATCACCTTCTCCTCTTGTTTTGACAACCTGGCTAATTCCAGCAGATCACAATCTTCTTCGCCTTTTTCTTCGGCATGATAGATCGGTTTGTCGAAGTCATATGAGGGGTAACCAAATTGTTATCAACGAGATCCGGAGAATTATTTTTGAATTTTGGGACGAGACAAATCAAAAAAGAAAAATGAAAACAAACATTGCCATTTTTATTTGTTTTTAAACTGCACAAATAAATGAAAAACAGGGAACACCGCTTTTTGACTGAAAAACATCCATTTATTAATGATGCAGAAAATGCAAATTTAAACATGAGGTGGCCCTTACAATGAACCATTACGTGTCGGGCAACACGCAAGGCTTTCATGCAAATAAAATCAAAGCAGAAATCATTACTCTTCAAGTAGAGTGTCAGTGCTGATCTTTTTAAGCCTTCCAGCTTCCTGGTACGCACGGCGTTATCCAACCATCAAACTTGCAGTCACTGTCAGCTTCTTTACCCACTGTATAGGCGTGATCTGAATCTTCAGCAATTGCGTTCACCATCGCCTGACCATGTGCCAGCATGGGATTAGCATTAACATTTGGAGACGGTGCAAAGTTAATAGCCTTGGAGTCCACCAGGTCCTGGACAACATTCTTGAATGCTCTACAGCCCTCAATGTTATGCCCCGGTGTTCCAGAATGAAATTCACACTGGGCGTTCTCATCATAGTTAGGTGACCTCTGATCTGTTCTCATCGGAACCATCGCCCTCGGCTGAACCAGTCCAAGATCCATCAACTTTTTGAACAGAACAGCGTATGTCACGGGTGGCTTATCAAAATGGCGATCAACCCCTTTTCCCCTCACCTGGTACCCAGCTCTCTGTTGAGGTGGCTGACGTTGCTGTCGTGCTGACTGATTACCAGCAGGGATGGTTACAGCAGCAGTGTGCTGGTAGTAACGATCCCTACCGTGTCCCCTTTGGGCATACACAGCACTGGATTCTCCGTCATTCTTCCTTTGGCCATTTCCGAAGGGCTTCTTCGACCCTGATGACGAAGCATTACCTTGAATCTTCCCCATTTTCAGCCAACTTTCGATTCTTTCTCCAGCCACCACAATGTCGGCAAAGTTGGTAACCGGGCATCCAACCATCCTTTCAGCGAAAACCCCTTGCAGGGTACCCATGAAGAGATCAGACATCTCTCTGTCCACCAGTGGAGGTTGCACTCTGGCAGCCAACTCCCTCCACCTTTGAGCGTACTCTTTAAACCCTTCACTACTCTTCTGAGACATACCCTGCAGCTGGGTACGACTCGGGGCCATATCAGCATTGAATTGGTACTGTTTGAAGAACGCATCCCCAAGATCCTGCCAGCTTTTTATATCAGAAGACTTCAGCTTAGTATACCACTCCAGGGAGCCTCCAGACAGGCTGTCCTGGAAAAAGTACATCCACAGTTTCTGATCTGCCGTATACGCAGAGATCTTGCGGACGAATGCCTGGAGATGAGTTTCCGGGCAGGAACTACCGTTATACTTGTCAAATGCTGGCGCTTTGAATTTCTGCGGAATAACGATTCCCTCTACCAGCCCCATATTTGACATATTCACCACCCCGGGAGTGGCATAACTCTCCCGCACTTTTATTTTCTCAGCCAGCAGCTGGATTTCCTTGTTCTGAGGAGGAATGTCGTAAGGCACAAAAGGCTCATTTCGCATAGAGAACTGGTCAGCCTCTCTATCTTCCTCCTGATCTTCGTCAAACCCATAAAACGGAGGCACAAAGTTGTCTTTCATATTCTGCCCCGGTTGGCCACCAATACCACCAAGACCACCAGCATTATTCACTAGACCAACAGTTGTCCTCTTTCCACCGTCTCTAGACCCCTGCCCCTGGTTGGAGACTCCATCCAGGTTGACCCCACTGTTTGCTGCAGAAACTCGCTCGAGTTTCTCGACCTTGTCTGCCAGAGCCTTCTGACCAATTGCAAAGCCTTGCATTATATTGATCAGCTCATTCATCTTTTCTTTCAGTTCCAGCATATCTGCACTGGGAAGCTCCATGAGTCTGGGCGTATTTCTCCGGGTATAATATCTGTGAGGGCGAGTTGAGTGCAAAGGTACAGTTCTTCGAGCGCGAGCAATGATTCCTGTGACAATCAAGCACGTTAGTAACAAACACCTGCAAAATAAAGCACAGTTATTATGATCAATGCATGAATGCAGTGTCTATCCATATGAAGGACACTTTGTCTCTCGATCCTGGTATCATCGAGACAAATAATAATCCGACATCAATATTCTGGTATTCAGCGTTTGATTTTATCGTGCAGATCGGAGATATGTGATTCAGCATGATACCCCCAACCATGTGTGTGCTTGTGTGAGTGCATACGGCAAAGCAAATAAAGCTTGAAAACCAATCACTGAATGAAAAGAACCATCACATAACCAAAGAGTGCACAATCAGTGCCATAGTCATACATCAAGTCAAATAAAGTCAAATACAATCCTCCAGAATAGGAAAGAAATACAGACAAGTGAATTCCGTCAACAAGCCTGACGGTAATCCAACACAAATGAAAGATCTAACTGGATGAGGGTCCCACAGATGGCCCTATCTCACCCTCCATCCTCGCGAACTCTGCGGCGAACCTGAGCTCTGTGTTCTCCTGCTGTAGCCTTCCAACTTCCTTCTGATGAATCTTCATCTGTCTGAAGTAGTGGTCTCTCTCTGCCATGTAGTGATCTCTCTCAGCCCTGATCTTTGCTTTCTCTGCTTCCCACTCTGCGGCGAGGACTCTGGCTCTCTCGTCCCTCTGATCTCTGACAAGTATTTGCCTTCTCTTCTCATCTTCAATAACCTTCGACGCTCTGAACAGCTTATCCTTCGTGATGTCGTGCTCCCGGTTGGATGATGCTAAAGCTTGGCTGATCTTCCCATAGTAGGCTGTATCCATCTCAAAGCGCTTGGCCTCCATGGCGTGTCGTTTGTCTCGATCTTCCATCCTCACTTTGATCTCCTGATTAGCTGCCTGAAAATGAGCAACACTTCTCTCCAACTCAGCTTTCTCTGCAAGTAACTGATCTCTGGCCCTCTTCATCTCAAGGAACTCCTCCATGCTGACAGAAGCACTTGGACCCTCAATCATAGGACACACAGGATCACCCCCCGGAAATGGTAGAAGTGTAGCCTCAATCCTCTTCCGCAACCAATCCTCGAACAAAGGAAAATACCGACTGTTGATTTTGCCAAATGGAACCTTACCCTTCCTCTGAATGTCTCGCCACTCATCCAATACCTGCCTCAGCTTGGTCTGATTACCATCAATCGGGAAATAGAAGGACTCCTGAATCTCTCGCCCGAGAGGAGGACCCTCTACAGCAAACCCCATCTGTCTCCTGAGAAGCGTTGGGTTGTAATTGATGCAACCCTGAACTCCCACCAAAGGCACATTAGGTAAACTCCCACAACTGCATATAAAATCCCGACCAGCCAAACCATTATGAGTCCAAACAATATCATCAGCCCGCAAACCCATCAACCTGAAGGACCACTTGACACTGGGATCAATCTGAACGAAGGCACCTCGAGAAGGCAAATACCCCATAAACCATCGGAAGAGCAACTGAGAACAGCATCTGATCAAACCACCACGCCTCTTCTCATTCCTGTTATGCACCGAGTAGTAAACATCTCCGACCAGAGTAGGAATAGGGTTTCTCTGTATGAACAATCTGATAGCATTATGGTCCACAAAATTCTTCTGATTAGGAAACAGAATCATCCCATAAATGCTCACAGCAATCAGAGCACACACCGTCTTCCAGTTACCCAAAGCAGCATGTTCCTTGGCATTAGCCTCCAAGAAACTCAAATGGAACCCGGGTAGCTTCCCCTTTTCCTTCAATCCTTCCTTGACCATTTCCGGACTCAAATAAAGAGCACGTGAAATTCCAAGGACATCTGGCTCTGATCTAGTGACGTGGAAGGAATCTGATCACGGATCTGAATACCCAGGATGCTAACATAATCCTCCATCAGAGGTCCCAACAGATAGTCTGGAAATACAAAGCACCTCAACCCCGGGTCATAGAACTGGAGAAGAGTATGAACGGCACTCCTATCACTGTCAGTGAGTCTGAAAACCATCTTCAGGATACTACCATATGCCTCTCTGAACATCCCCACATGGTCGGGAGTAATCAATGCTATCATCTCCTTCAGCACACCAATCTCAGGATCGAAGAAACTGTAGACAACATCGGGCTTCAAACCGGTCCTCATCTCTGAGCAAAGAAATCTCTCAACCAGGATCTTGATCAAATGTCCCTGCATATGGGTAAACATGTGTTAGATGCAATTAATGCAAAATGTAATGATGTTGATGAATGAATGCAACGCGTTGCCATCCTCCAAGCCAACTGATCATCTGCACTGAATCTGGTCTCTGAACTGATCATAACCGTCTGAGGAGTGTACAATCATCGATCAGACCCACGGGTTCCGAAATAAACGGAAGAAAGATACATCATCATCATCACTGGCCTCTGAGCAGACACACCACCATCTGAATCGGCCCGGGGAATCCTGAAATAAACGGATCCCCACTGATAAATATCTCGGCCCGGGGAATCCTGAAATAAACGGATCCCCACTGATAAATCACGGACAGCACTCCGGTGTCTCTGAAATAAACGGCCATAAATCCGACTTATAAATAAGACCCACGGAACAAAAAGTCACCATCTGAGTCACCATCTGAACATGCATCTGAAAGAATCTCCCTCCCCTCACAGGTAAATTCTAAACAGGTCATCCTAAGGCGGACAATAGTCTCGACGATCGGGCAGAGATACTCAATGGGTTTGCCCTTTCGGGTGTTCCATTGCAGCTCTCCTGAGATCGTCTAAACCAAAGATCCGGGAAATGATCGGTCACCAGAGTCAACAGCTCAGATGAAGTAACTAAGCCAAAGTGGATACTCCACAGAGGAAAGCACTATCAAATGAACCTCGTCCGGCTTGTGGTACATCATGCCGCCAGGCACATGTTGACCTAACATGAAAGAGGCGACATGAGACCACACTAGTCCTAGGTGTATACTCGGGCCTGGGTTTTAGCCCCACTCAGAACACCCACCCCACACAGAGGAACCACCTGCACAGAGGACGACAACAACATGATAGTATGATGCATGCAAATATTAATGCAAATATTAATGCAAATATAGATACACACTGGTTAGAATAATAAATGCAATAAATCACACAACAAGCAACCTAAACTATCCTAGAACGCTAGGAAGGACTCGCTTAGGGATGATGGACCAGCACAGGTCTACATCCGAGTCCCCAAATAAACCGGCGAGACTCAAATAAAAACACACACAGAGCCGCCACTGCGCGTTATTTATCCCAAGATAGGGAAAGGAAACGCTCAGAGAAACCTGGAAAGGAAATGGTCTCGCGACCAAAGAGACAGGGTAAGGGAGTCGGTTACGCAAGGGGAAGGTATTAGCACCCCTCACGTCCGTCGTACTCGACGGGATCCACGTCCTAGAAAAGAAAAGGTTGCTAAACATCACACACACACACAGGGAACGCAGGTGGGGTTAAGAGGAACGAGCTCGATAAGGTATCGCACCTTATGCCTACATATCTTGTCTGGAACAAGAATCAGAGCCACTGTAGTTCGGCTTACGCACGCCAAACAACACAAAACAACACAAACAAGCAAGGGTGGCAAACATGGAGCCCGACAACCACTGGATGGAATTACGTCGGCCTCCGAACCAAAACACACTCAAAAGGGCAAACGTGGAGCCCGACAGCCAATCACTGGGCTTACGTCGGCATCCGAACCCAAACATACAATCAGATTACAAGTAAACACACGCAAAAAAGAAAAAGGTTGCCCGGAGAGGTCTCGCACGACCCCCTGCCTACATACCTCGTCTGGAACGAGGATCAGGGCGATGTAGTTCCCCTGAAAGGGAAAAAGATTTCAGCCAGAAACCGGGGAAAGACACACTACTAGGGAGCTGGACTCGAGCCTAGTGTTGTCATGCATCGTTTACCCTAAGTTCGGTTTTCTATCCTACTTGCATAAGCAAACTACTCCTATCCAGGAAAGAAGCAAGCACACAAGCATACAAAATAATTCAAGCATACATCAAATGAGAACAAGCATCTCAAACAAGCATGTCAATCAGATATCCACATAGCACGCACTATAACCAAACAAGTGGCTCACACAATAGGTTTGACTGCCTCAGCAAGTCGTCTGTACGGGTTGTGTTTGCTCTTAACCTTGCCATTACGAGGCTAAGGTGAAGCAGATGAGAGGTGAAGTGAGGATCAGACCTCACAGCTCTTATCCCTAACCAGGGAGAGCTTCTGACAAATGAGCATGGGTCCAGAATGGGGGAACCCTTCTATACTCAGAGACACTGACACAATGTGCACGGCACGGATCTTGGGCTTGTGATCTCAATGCTACAACCATGTAATGGGAGCAAGGAGAAGACTCACAGAATAGTGGGGGGTAGACTGCATACCCCTACCTTCCACCAATTGCCTTATTTAAAGGACTTTCACCTGCTTGGGCTTAAAAATAAACAACCACAATCATTGCCTCTTAAGGAGGACTTCAGACATTTGCCCGGCCCGGTAACAGCCGGGTCTCCAGACTACATGAAGTTAGAAAGTTATACCTCTATGCAAGTTGCTTAAGCAAAGCAAAGCAAAAGTTCACAAGGAACTGAGTAACTAAAGTACCTGGAAACAATCAAACACAGTTAGTAATCAGACAGACAAACCATAAACAGCAAGTGTTCAATCAATTAGAATATACAACTCAATGCACAACAAGGCAAGCTCAAAGCTCAAGCCTAAGCTTCACCACCTACAAAACAACATTATGTTAGTGTACAAACATCAAACAACATCAATTAAAATTGATTTGGATCATTCTCCATGTGCATTATGCTTTTGATCCTGAAAAATCAAGCAAACATTAGCAACTAGACCACTAGGCCAAGCCTAGGGTCCAAAGCAAGAAAAAATTCCTAAACAGCAAGGTATTCACCAACCAAACTCAAATTAATGTCAAACAAGAGCAAACACCATTGGCCTCATGTTTATATCATTCATCATGCTCATGTTATGCACAAAATAAGGCAAACTAGTTCAAATGAAGCACCAAGCATACAAACAGAACTATTGCATTCAAATCCATACTAAAACAATTCTAAAAATTCTCAAATAAATTACACCTAAACAGGGGATATTCCAGGTCTACCATGTCAAATTTGAGCTCATTTGGGCAAATGGAACCATGTCAATGAAAATCAACAAAAACAGACACAATTTCATGCTCCAAATCACAACATCAATACATGCTTCCACTTCAAAAATTCATAACTCAATGAAAACAAAAAAGAAATGGATGAGACCAAAACAGAGATGTCACATTATGTGTCTATTACAAGCATGCCAAATTTCATGATCATACAATACAATATGAGCATTTCTCAATCAATCTACCAACCTATGTCACACAAGCTTGCACAATTGGCCAACAGAAATGAAAAATCACAATCAATTTGAAAATGCAATGTAAAATTCCACAAAAATTCATACAACATCTCAACATGCCAACCAATTATCATGCAAAATTTCATTTCATTCTACCAAGCCTAGGTCACTCAATTAAATCCAGCAAATTGACATCATGAGGTGTGACACAAATTGTCACACCTAAGTTCCAAAATTCATAACTCCATGGCCAGGTATCAAAAACTCATGAAATTTATATGGAAATGAGCATCAATGAGTCAAGAATCATTACAAAAATTGGCAAGAATTTATTTAACATTATGAGCATTTCATGAGCCAAATGGTGCAAGGTATCAAAAATGGACACATATGAAAGAAGCCTAAGTCAAATGATAATTTTACCAAGCACAACTTTGACCAATAGGTCAAAAAAATTCTACACTCAACAACAAAGTCAAAGAAAAAATTCTCATATTTTTCTGAATTTTCTACAATTTTTTATGAATTTTTTAATGTGTTTATGATTTTTTATGATTTAACTAAAATTAAATGTAATTACATAATGGCAGTTTGGTAAATAGTGGTGGCGGGAGCGGGAAACAGCCAATTCAAAAATTCAAACGGATTTTCAGATCAAACAAGCATTTGCGCAGAACTTTCATCGTCTTCCCCAGAATTGCTCAAGAACACAAAATTTCCAAACCAACACCAAAATTAACATGTGAATATCTGTTAGAACCGTCTTCTAACCTAGAGCACGAATATCAACCTAATTTCACCTAAATGTTCCTAAATCGTGCAAATCGAAGAAGTTAGGGTTTATGTTCATATCTTAAAATCCAGATTTCTTCCTACCTAGTCATCCATTCACAAAATCAAAGGTATCACAATGCTCTACACGAAACACTCTACACGAAGCATATATCAATCGATCAAAACATGAGATTCGCATTTTCGAGGTACCTACTATGTTAGTGCTGAAACTGATGGAGTTCAGGCCTATAAGTCCAAAACAGATGCGCAACAAGCTTCAAGAAACTGAATGCCAGGCTTAGGTGCACTTGATTCCTCTCCTAGCGCGCAAATTCGTGATTCTCCATTGATGAATGCATTTTGGACAGTCGCGTTTTGCAGCTCCTATTGATCCAAACTTCACAAACAGCTGATGAAGATGATGGAAGGAATTGGCAGCAAAAGAAATTTCGAAGATCGGGCAAGAATTGGAGAAGATTTGATGGATTGTGTTCAATGTGTTCTTGAGCAAAACTTGAGAGAATGAAGAGTTTTAGATCTAAATTTTGGTGAAAATGAAATTCTCTTATGCTTAGCATGTGATTAAGATTATATATGATGCACTAATCCAAGCTTAATCATGTAATTATGCAAATTGGAATTGTTAATGAAAGTGCTAATTTTTCAAGTGAGGGAAAAATGGGAATTTCCAATGACAGCTCATTGCCACCTATTTGACAGCTCACACAACTTCCAAATGCCATGTGTGAGCTGTTGAAACTTTTCTCACTCTCATTGGATGTGTAATTTGCAAAATCACATGTGAATGCCACTTTGTCCATTTTTGCCATTTCATTTTTCAAGCCAAATCTCAAACCATAAGCTTTAGGCATGAAGTGATGATTCCAACACATTTAAAATACCATTTATGAGGTGTTTCAAAAATCCCCACTCAAAAATTCCAATTATTTTGAAAGTTGGACAATTTTGCCCTTGGTCCATTTTAACTGTCTAGTTGAAAAGTGACTTTTTGCCTTGGCCATTTTTGGGAAAATCCAATTATGCACCATGAAAGTACATGTCAAATGGAGTTTGTGCATATAAAGAACTTGCAATTTGGACAAACCATGTGGAAGTTATGGCCTCCTGATTATGGGTCATTTTTGAATTTCACTGAGCCCTAATTTTCCAACCATACATGGGATTTTCAAGTTCTTGGACTTTTTGGAAAGGTGAGAACAAGATCTACAACTTTCATGTTGAACAAATTTTCATTTGAAGCTTCCTTGGACACGTGGCTTTGAGGTCCAAAACTTTCCATTTTTGGAAACTTCAATTACAAGTCACTTTCTATTTTTGGCAGTTTTTGTCCTGACTTGATTTTCTTCATTTTTAAGCTTTGAGATGTCATTTAACACTTGTTCCAACATGAATGAAGTGTATCCAACTCATTTCCACCTCCAAATCCATCAGATCATGTACAGTTGACCACAATTGACTTTTCATCTGATAGATGAATCTGGCAATGCATAGATCAAATTGAGCTTCAATTCTCAACTGAAATGGCCCAAGGGTGACACCCTAGCCTCAATGAGCACAATATAATCACATAATGAACCTCATCTCCTTCATAAACCCCATCTCCTGATCCAGCCCTGACTGGCCCAATGCAACTGATTAGGGTTGACAAGTGGTCAAAACCCTAATCTCAAGGAATCTTGCTTCAACACTTGATGATAATAAACCATGATGATGATGATGTATCATTGCAATCAAGATGAAGATCAATGTCCTTTGAGAACCATAAAACCCTAATTCACAGCCCAATCCTCAGATGGCCAATGATCAATCAATAAACCCTAGGCTTGCACTTAGACTTCCTCATCTTCTGATCAAGACTTGGGAGAATGACTTGCACAATGTAACCACATGATATGCAATATGCAATGCCTAATGACCTAAAATGATATGTACAATGTTAATGCTAGTCCCAAGAGAGGAGGGCAAATTTTGAGGTGTTACACTTGCCAGGACAACCCTGAACCATATTAACAACAGATTTCCCATGCTCGGGCAATGGGTTCTTCTTCACATTAGGACCTACGTCCTCGAAAAATAGAATACCACTTCTAACAAGGTCTTGAACCTTGGTCTTGAGAGGATAACAATTATCCACATCATGTCCGGGGGCACCAGAATGATAAACACAATGAAGCTCAGGCTTATACCACCACTGAGGGTTGGTCGGTATAGCAGGTGGGTCACGTGGAGTAATCGGCTTCCTTTCAATCAATGAAGGATATAGCTCTACGTAAGTCATTGGAATAGGATCAAAACTGACCCTCTTCCTATCATAGCTAGTGATGGTTTGATTGTTGTTTCGAGGCTGATAGGCCTGTTGTTGCGGACGACATTGTTGATGTTGATACTGTTGATGTTGTTGTTGCTGGTTCTGGTGCTGAAAATGTTGGTTCTCTCTGAATGCAGGTGCTATATGAGCCACCTGGTGATGGTTACTGGCGGGACGCACAGTCTTCCTCTTCACAGAGGGTCCTCTTGGTTTAAGATGGGAAGACACAACATGTGCCTCACCATCTTTCTTCTGGGCAAACGCCCCATAACATTTGGCAGAAGAGCCTTCTTCTCTAGTCAGGCGCCCTTCCCTGACTCCTTCCTCTAGACGCATCCCCATGTTCACCATCTCAGTGAAATCAGAAGGAGCGCTAGCAATCATCCGCTCGTAGTAAAAAGAGCTTAAAGTCTTGAGAAAGATCTTCTTCATTTCTTTCTCTTTGAGCGGGGGCACGATCTGTGCAGCCAATTCTCACCACCTTTGGGCATACTCCTTGAATGCTTCTTTCTCCTTCTGGGACATGGCCCTCAGTTGGTTCCTATCGGGAGCCATATCAACATTATACTTGTATTGCTTGACGAAGGCTTCGCCAAGGTCGTTGAAGGAGCGGATGTTCGCACTGTCCAGACCCATGTACCATCTCAATGCGGCACCGGACAGGCTGTCTTGGAAGTAGTGGATCAGGAGTTGATCGTTGTCGATCTGAGTCGACATCTTGCGTGCGTACATCACAAGATGGCTGAGCGGGCAAGTGTTTCCTTTGTACTTTTCAAATTCAAGCACTTTGAATTTGACAGGAATCTTGACATTGGGCACGAGGCATAGCTCAGCAGCGGATTTGCCGAAGAGGTCCTTCCCTCTGAGAGTTTTAAGTTCCTTGCGCAGCTCAAGGAATTGATCATTCATAACGTCCATTTTCTCATAGACATCTGGGCCCTCAGACGGCTCAGAGTGATAAATGGTGTCATCAACTCTCAGCAAAGTATGCACGACTGGAGGTGGCACAGTAAGGACCGGGCTAGATGCCGGCAGAGAAGCAAAAGTAGGGGCGAGACCCTCTGGAACAAAATTAGCGGGCATCCCCCAGGGAAACCCGGTTGGCATAGCAGATGGAGCAAAGTGAGCACTGGCAGCAGGCACGGTAGAGGAAGCAATCCTTGAAATGACCGTCCTCTGGGGAGGAGTTGAAGGCGTTGGAGAAGACTGGCTTTGGGCGGCCAAGAATGACTCCATCAGGGCAGTCAACCTAGCCACTTCCACCTTGAGTTCTCTGTTCTCCTGCTCGAGGTGATCCATTAGCTTTGATGAGTTGGCTCTGGTGTAGTACCGGTGCGTCAGCTTATCTTCAAAATAAATGAAGAACATAGAGTTAGACCATTGAACAAGAAGCCCTGGAACAAAACCTGCTTATGCACATGATGCATGCAATGCTTGTGCATATGATTTTATTTTTAATCAGAGGAACTTTTAGAGTTCTATTTGCAAATATTTGGAAAATATTAATCATTTAGACATATATGGAATAATCACATCAATAATATCTGGAAAAAATTTACACCAAAGGAGTACAGTCTTGGTAACCAAATACAATACAAGAGAGAAGGAAAATAACATCCTATGGAACCCTAGAAACAATCGTCCAAAGCTCTCGAGACCGGAAGATAAGCTGCACGAAGCCTCTTCACCTCTCTCTCATAGGCTGCCTCCATATCTGCCTTCTCCTTGGCGAGTCGATCATACTTCCTCTTCCAAAACCTGGAAGACTGAGGAAGAAGAGAAGTCACCACATCATCAGGCTCGTCGATAACCTGATGCTCCAGAAACTCTATCAACGCATCCTTATCTCTAAGCTGCTGAAGTAGCTCCTCTCGCTCACGGACCCAAGCACGCGAACGGTCTTCATCTCTCAACTCCTCTACTCCTTGGTTAGGGAGGGTTAAAGGCCCAGCCATAACCAAAGGTGTAGGTCTCGGGTAGTCATAGGGCATGCGGTACTCAGAAGCTCTCCTCCTAACCCATGAGGTATAGGGTTCCGAAGCAATACAATTCTTCGGACCAAGCTCTTTCCTTCCCTTCCTATGAATCTTGCGCCAAGCGCGGACCATCATGCCTTTCAAGTTTTGAGGATATTTACCCTTTTGAAAGAACATACATTCTAACAAAATGTTATTAGGTTTATCCTTTAAGGGGAACCCAAGCTGACGACGTGCCAAAACAGGGTTGTAGTTAATCCCACCACATGTACCAAGAAGAGGTACATTGGAGAATTCACCACAAGAGTCAATAATTTGCACACCATCATATACACGGTTGTACCAAAAGATATCATCATTAGTGAGAGACGTAAGTCTCGTGGACCACCGTAGACATCCTTTGTTCTCCTTGAAGGCGAGCGTCTGTGGCAAGTGTGAAATAAACCACTTGTACAACAGAGGCAAACAACACACAACGGTACCACAACCCTTTGCATTCCTCATATGCAAAGAAAAGTAAGTGTCACCCAACAGAGTAGGAATGGGATTAAGAGTAGAGAAAATCCTAATAGCGTTCACATCCACAAAATTGTCGATGTTGGGGAATAACACTAGCCCATAGATGAGAAGTACAAATATGACCTCAAAGGCGTCCTCACTCATGGCCTTCCCAAACATAGTAGCTTAAGCAATGAGGAAATCAGATGGGAGACCTTGAATTCCACCTTTGATAGTCATATGAGCACCAATAATAGATTCATCTATATGCAACAGATCATCAATCTCTTGGGAAGAAAGAACTCTCTCCAACCCACTGAACGACAACTAATCTAAGATAGGTACACCCACAAGATAGGCATACTCCTCAAGCGTAGGCAAAAGCTGGAAATCTGGAAAAGTGAAGCAACGGTACAGAGGATCATAGAACTGCACCTGAGTAGCAAGAATAGACAAAAGCTTCCCATGACGAGCCTTGAACTCCAAGGGATCTAATACATAGGATGTCAAACTCCTTAACTCTTTCAAGTCGGGTTGTCTGAAACTGTACTTCTTCGTATTCCTTCTTTGCTTATCCATGTCTGAAAATTTGCAAATAGACCTCTTAAGTTCCTTGAAAATTTTCTCATTGTTGATGATATGGATGCAAATGAATGCATGGATGCAACAATCACACTCAAGGATCAAGCAAATCACACCACACAAAGGTCACGGGATGGATCAAGTCATCCTTAATATCAATCATCCATTTTGGTGGATTATGGTTTACACCTTATCAACACCCAAGTTCCATTGATATTAAGGATATACGAGAACGGATCAACCGCGAATCAAGGGTTTGTTGCAAGTCACGAGCATGGAGTCTCGATTAAGAACCATCCAAAGGGAGTGTACTATGGTTAAATCTGACAATCATGTTCTAAAAGAGGTTCCCATAGTCATCATCCCATCTTTAGATGATGACATTTAACTTGTGCCATGCAATTTTTGGCAACTATGGAGAAGTTGTATTTTTTTAGTAATTGATATATTATTATTTAATTTAGTCTCTTGTGATGAATGATTGGTAATCTATTAATAATTTTTTATTCAATTTTAAATATTAATTATTTAATGTTTTTTAATTAAATAATATATTTTTAATTAATTTTCATTTCGTATTCATCTTATTCATCTTCAAACATTCATCTTTTTCATTTTCAAATATTCATCTTCTTCGAAAACGTCCGTCCTTTTCATCTTTCTTATCTAAATTACAATGAATAACAAAAGAAATTATTAAATCTAGATTCCAAACTTATATCTCTTATTAAATTATTAAATCATATTTAAAAAACTCAAATTTCAATGTTATTCTTTAATCTGGAAATTACAAAATGCATGCATGTGTGTTGGATCTTTGTGCATATGAGATTTTTAAAAGTTCAGATCTAAAAGTTTAGATTTATAAATATCAAATTTCAAAATTTAAGGTATGAGTATTTCTCAAAAATAAACTATTTTTTATCTGATTTTGTAAAAGTTGGATGAAGAGGAATGTATTTGCAAGATCATATGTTTGTCTATCAAAATTTATGAAACATATTTTTGAAAACACAAGACATCCATGTGAAATTGAAAGGATGGTGATAATTTTGATTTATGAAATTGAAAATTAACAAAGAAAAATAATAAATATAACATGGATACAAGATTTTTGGGTTTTGGATGTTAAATGTATGAAGAAGAGAAAAAACACTTGAAAATTTTCTGGATTTGTTATTAAAAAGAAAAACTAAATAAATTATATTTAATAATATTTTTATTTTATCATGAACTAATTACATGCTAGTGTAAGTAAAAGAAACAACTTCTTCAAAAGTGGGATTTTTTTTTTATTGCCCACAGTAAATGCCACCTGAATGTGATACACATATTTTAGCTAATTATAATTATACAACACATAAATGATTAAATTATTAAATAATTAAAATATGGGGAATACAAATGTTTTTTCTTTTAAATTTATTTATAAAATAATAATTTTAAATATAATATTTTCAAATTTTAATATGATTATTTGAAATGATTTAAATTTTGAGACCCCATTTATTGTCCTGTAAACAATTATATTGGTATAGTAATGTGGGTCCTTTTGGCACATGCTAGTTATTACCGATTATCAAAGGCAGTTGTGGTGGTCCTATAATAAACAATTATTCATTAAAGACAAACATGTACGTTTTATGTTCACTCATTTCTCTAGTATTGTTCATGTGATCTTGGTGGCATTTAACTTGGGCGAAGTAATTTTTATTCACCACACTAAAATTTTAATTTTTACCAACAATAACAAATTATAAAATCATTTTAAAATTATATATTATACATAAATTATTTATAAAGTTATATAATTTTTTTAATTAATGTATTTAAATATAATTAAAATAAAAATGATTTAATATTTCTTTCAAATTTGTTCGGTTGAATGAAATTTTGTTTTGGAGAAATTACCAATGACTTAAATGTACATGGAAATCATTAGCTACTAAAAATAAGAAGAAATGCCAAAATATCATCACATTTTCTTCAAAAAAAAAATCGAAGAAAATGTAATTGTGTTGAGACATTGAGTTAATGGGTTCTTACTTTTTAATTTGCTTTATGTAGAAAGATATAAACGAAAAAGATGAAAATGATTAGAAGATTAAAGGTCTGTTTGATTGCTCTTTGTCTTTTCTAAAACTTAAAAATTAGAAACATTGTGGTTTTTTTACAAAAATAATTCATTTTTTAAAGAAAATTCCCAAAATACCACTGGTTTCAAAAAAAATCCAAACTACCCCACTTTTATGAGGAGTCTCCAATTGAATTGGCGACTCCACTTAAAACTTGAACGGAGGCGCCAATTGGATTGGCTAGGACAGGTGCCCTAGCCAATCCAATTGGCGCCCCTGTGTAGGTTTTAAGAGGAGTCGCCAATTCAATTGGAGACTCCTCCTAAAATGCAATTTTTGTGTTATAAATAAATGCGTTGTGTGACTAAATGTTCCACATCTCACACAATCATTTGGCAATCATGTTTGGTGTTCGTCGCCGATACGGTAAGGTGATTTATGCAAGAGACGAACCTCAGATGTTGATGATGTTCTGGAACAGCACTACGTTCGATCAACTGAAGCGGGAGCTGGTTCGTTGGTTAGATGGGAAAATACCAGAAGGGGAAAAAATTAGAAGTATTGAGAGACTTGACAGTATCTTTGGTTGGGTGCGAATGAAGACTGATAAGGATGTTAGGGAAATGATGTTCGGTCGAGACGACATCAATTTGATTGCTGTAATCAGTTAGAAATATTTGTGTTTTCAAATAGCTTATTTTGTACTGATGTTTGTTGTGAACCTCGTTGTAACAAAAACTTAATGATATATAATGATTGAAGGTTACAGAAATACAATGTTACAAAAAGCTTAAGACCTAGATGATGCTCCTCGATTGGGACAGTTGTTCTTGTTGTGTCCTGGTTGACGACAGATACTACATAATCTTATCATTTTATCTGTGAAATCCATCTCTGTTCTGATACGTGTGCTGTTTGGCCTTCCTTTCTTCTTTCTACGCATCTCGTCATTGTGCCAAACAATATCACCTTCATATGGAGGCCAGTAATCCTCCATTGGTAGTACTGAGAAGCTTTGATTATATACATTCATGATGGTGTTGGCCTTGTACACATCAGATAAATGGCTGTAAGCATCTTGACGAGTATAAGCGCATGCTGCAATGACATGAGAGCAAGGTATGCGGAAGGCCTGGAATTTTCCACAATCGCACCAACTTCTGTTTAGTCTAACATCGTAGGCTAAATTTGGTCTCCCCTCGTTGTGGTCCATTGTTTCCTGGACGCTGAAATTTTGCCTATGACGGTCAAAGACTGTTACAGCGTGTATGCTAGCTTTCATGATCTCCTCTTTCATGACCTTCATGCAACACTCACTGAATACTTGCCCGGACATTAACACCGCACTCCATTTTTCACCTCTGGTTGCGAACATATAAGCCAACCTATAATAGGTTCATCTTACCAAGGCGGTTATCGGAAGATTTCAAATTCCTTTGAATACCCCGTTCATGCATTCCACAATGTTTGTTGTCATGTGTCCCCATCGACAACCTTTGTCAAATGCCCTTGTCCACTTCTCTACTGGTATGTTATTTAGCCATCTCCCTGCGTCTTCATTAGACAGTCTAATTTCATCACGATAATATTGAAATGATGGCTGAGTGATAGCATACCCAGCATTCACCACCTTCTTGTGAAGATTCTTATCTTTTATAGCATGCATGAAGTTTTGTGCAATGTGTCTGATACAGTAGACATGGGTAGAAGGAGGATCATGCAATCCGTTGTCATGGTTGTTGTAGGCACTCTCAATGGCAGCATGTCTATCAGAAATCAAACAGAGATTGACTTGTGGAGCCACATGCGTTTTGAGATGTCGAAGGAAGAAACCTCATCCACCATCCGTTTCACATTCAACAAGAGCAAAGGCAATGGGAAAGACATTGTTGTTTCCGTCTTGTGCAACCTCCATGAGCAAAGTACCCTTTTATTTTCCGTATAACCAAGTGCCATCAATTTGAATAATAGGTTTGCAGAATACGAAACCTTTGATGCACGGGTCAAATGCCCAAAAGAGACGGTGAAAGATTCTATTACCTGTAGCACAGGTTCCATCTGGCATCATCGCTGGCAATGTCTCCATAATTGCCACAGTTCTTGGGACATATGTTTTTAGTGCCCATAAAAACCGTGGCAATTCCTTGTATGAATCCTCCCATTTGCCGAAAACTTGTTCAACATCCTTTGTCCTCGCAATCCATGTTTTCTTGTAAGATGGAGTATAATTATATGTTGATCTGATATGGGATATAATTATACTCACCTTCACTGATGGGTCTTTATTAACCAACGGCAGAATGTCTTGACATATCAACGCTGCGCTTAGTTTATGGTGATCTTGTTCAACGTTAGTTGCAATGCAACTGTGAGGTGGGTCTATTGAACCGATCTCCCAAGATTCGTTTTTCTTCTTGTAAGACGCAGCCAAACGAAACTTACAAATCATGTTACAACATTCGATAACATACCTTCTAGAATCAGTGTGTTTCACTATAAAGTCAGCAGAGTTGTTCATGTGGAATTTTTTGATAGCCAGAACACATTCTTCTTTGGTACGAAACATGCCTCCCACCTTTAATTCGCCTTCTGATCTAGGATACGGATTATAGAAAACACTGTTGGATGTTTCATCGTCGTGAAGATCCATATTTGTCATATGTTGAGGCGGATTGTAGACATGAGTAGGAGGTATTGGTGGTGGTTGATCATCATCTTCATCATCGTTGTTCAGCATGTGATCAACCTATATCTCGGTCTCCTCTTCTTCTTCATCAACGACGTCCACTTCTGCTTCTGCTTCTGGGTTGACGTCATCTGACCATTGTGGATCATCTTCACCAGATTCATCCTGACTGGTTAGTTGAGACTGTTGAGATGGTATACATGGTTGAAGAGTAATGTATAACTCAATACAGTTGTAGCCTGAATTTTCATGACTAACAAACATGTATTCAACATCTTCATCATCTCGTACCTTAAGGGGGAAATACTTGCATTGACTATTCTCAAAAAATATTGGATTATGTGATCTTTCACACAATACCCGATCTTATACATGATTGTATTCTTTTTTTCAAATGCAAGAAGGTTGCGTTTCTCTTGATCGTGAGTCTAATGGTATCGGTGTTTCAAAAACAAAAACCATATAGCTCAGACTCGTATGTTTCACCGTTGCAGTGAACGTTGACACTGTATAATGATGAAGATGACATTGTGCAAATGAAAACTATTTTCTTACTGCAGATGAATGTGAGTGAGATGTATTGGATGTTGATAGTAAGACACTTAAGTAGAGGAGTGAAGTGTCTCACATGCTAGCTAGTTCGAAGTGACGTGTCGCACATGCAAGCTACTCCGAAATGACGTGTCGCACATGCAAGCTACTCCGAAATGATGTGTCAACCATGCAAGAGACAAGACAACCACGTGTCAGACATGCATACACACACTCCAAATGAATTGGCGCCCCCACTCATTCCTTGCACATGGGCGCCAATTCAAGTGGAGACACCACGCATTCAGACCATGAAACCAAGCAATCAGACCTAGGTCTTGCATGCATGTCCCTATGGAGGCGCCAATTTGAATGGCGACCCCTCTTAAAGGTTGTACATGGTCGCCAATTCAAGTGGAGACATCATGCAAGCACAACTTTTCATGCTCCCATCCATTTGCCTATAAATACATCCATTCCATCAACACTTCTTCCACACCATCACTCTCAATACTTCCTCTACAATACTTCTTCTACAATTTCATCTTCAACAACTTCTTGTAGTTTCATCTACACCAACCCCCTGACAAAATGTCTATCCTCACAATGGACGAAGCACATAGAGGAACGGTTGCAAACATTGCAACATATGTAAGTTTTTTCTTTTGTTAACTATTTATCTTTCATCTTCACCAACCCCCTTTTATTTTAACATACCAACTTAGTCAAGTTTTTTATTCTTTCTTTTATAGGATGTATCAAGGTTCCGAACTCGGGTCCACGAATATGTCCATATGGACCCGATGATTCAACCTTATGTTGAACTCGCCGGTTTTGGTCATATAAGCAAGATTTTGTCTTGGTCCATAGATAACAAATTCATTCTAGCTTTATGCAAAAGATGGAGACTAGAGACACACACATTTTGGTTCCCAACCGGTGAGTGTACCATGACGTTAGAAGACGTCTACATGCTTTTGGGACTACCCATTGAAGGTAAGGTTGTTAATGGTAAAACCAACTATGCAAATTCAATTTGCATGGAGCTCTTAGAGACTGATTTTCTAGATGATAATGCAAGAGGTCAAGGTATACTACTCTCACGCCTTAAGTTGTACTATAATAGTTTATACTTAGATGAGCATTCTACCGAAGACGCTCGAACAATAAAAACTAGGTGTTACATTATGCTGTTAATTGACTCGTTTTTATTTCCCGAAGGTAGTGGTTCTAGCATGCATATTATGTACTTACCTCTACTTAGACATGTAGATAGAATAGGAAGTTACAATTGGGGATCTGCTTGTCTAGCCTATCTCTATAGCTCCTTGTGCAAAAACTCACACAAAGACACATCTACATTTTCTGGATGTGCTGTTTTACTACAAGCATGGGGTTGGTCAAGACTACCGTCTCTAGCACCCGTCATTAACAACCCTTTCACATTTCCGTATGCACAAAAGTAAGTTGTTTAAATTGCTATATCTTTACTTACTTCTTTGAATATTATTACCTCTAACTAATATTTTTTGACTTTTTGGTGTAGATGGTTGTAACGGGGTATTCGTTACCTTTAGATTTATTGACTAAATCAAAAGTAAATTATACAATTCGAGTCGCCACTGCACTTCTATTTATCCAAAGGAAAGGTTAGAAAGCGAACAAAAACTGAGAAGTTTTATCAAATCAAAAACTAATAAAAATGTCAGAGATCTGGGTAAGGGGGTTAGTTATGCAATGAGAAGGTTTTAAGCACCAAAAACATCCTTAGTACTCTAAGGGAGCCCTTTTTACAAATGTTGTATGGTAGGTTGGTATTTGTGAAAATATTTGTGCAAACATGATTGGGGAGGTGAGAAAAGAATATACAAGTTATTTATAATTTTGTGTTTGAATGGATGAACCCATTGCCTACGTACCATCTTAAAAAAGAGTAGGATCAAAACCTCGTAGTTCGGGGTAAAAATTTCAAAAGAAGTTGGTGAATTGATTGGTCAAAAGCCTTAAGGTCTTTTGTTATCAAAGGGAGAAAACTCAACCTAAAACCACAAATCCACCATGTGAGGAGAGCTTTAACATGCTAGTGAGGGGTTAACCCTATAATAAGCCTTGAAGACTTATAGTCCATCACTAAGGATACATGTGAGTATTATATCAACCTCTAAGATAACTCAAACCTAATAGATAATGTTTATGAAAAGCTTTAGCAAAAATGGTCATTGAAACCACAAAATGGTTTGAGTGAGTTGGATTTACAAATGAAAAGTATTCACAAAATAAGGCCAAAGTTGACTTAAGATTCAATTTCAAAATAAGTGTTATGAAAAGGGTTTGAAAAGATCAAAGGCATAATGCCTAGGTTTCTAATTTTTGAAAACAATGTCAATGTTTGCACAAAAAATTTGGCTTGGGTTAGAGTGGAGAGAAGAAGAGAAGGGCTAAAGCCTAAACATGCAAAGATGAGGGAAGAGAAATAAAACCACTTGGAGTTCTCTTCTTGAGATTATAAAGATGTTCCAAGTTGCTCCTTTCCTTTGGATTTGGCAAGCAATAAGCAAATAACTCAAGCAATCAAACAAATAATCAATCAAGCTCCTAAGAATCTTCCAATTGGCTTTTGTATCTCTTATCTTGGATGTCCATGATAATGGTTCTTCTAATTGGCTCAAGTTTAGGATCCCTATCACACAAGAACACACAAATCAAAAAGTTCCACAATGCAAATAAAAAATGGACAAGAGTGAGTTTAGAATTAGGATCCTTTCAATGTCATCTTCAAAATTAAGCATTCTAAAGGCATGAGGCCTAGTTGCTCTTCAACATATATAGCATTCTAAAGGCATGAGGCCTAGTTGCTCTTGAAACTCCATTTAACATAGGTAAGGTCCTAAATCTAAGTCCTTTCTCCATTTGCATTGGGTTCACACAAATAAAACAAAACAAACACAAGGCAATAGTATATACACAATAATGTGCTCAAGTGAGCAAAAGGCAAATGGCATAAGCATAAACATGAGCTCAAGTGAGCAAATGGCAAAGACAAATGAATTAATGAGAAAGAAATTAAACTGCACTAAAGTAAATTGCAAGAATTAAATGCTTGAATTAAAAGTTAGTGATTAGTAGTTAGTGTTCGTGTGCCATAAGGCAATTTAGCGCTATGTTAAGCAATCGTAAGTGGAATAATGTAGTAGTCACACCTATCTGAGGTCGTTCAATAAAATTATAGACAAACAAACACAAGTTAGAGACCATGACTAGTAAGCCAAGCTCCTACAACTTGCCATGCCAAAAGAAAAGAAGAATTATCTTGTATGGATTTAGGTTTTTTGCTTGACCAAGAAACAACCTATCTCTAATGCAAAGCAATTCACTTGATCTTTGATCAAGATGATTTTGATTTGGATCAAAGAAGGTTAAGCCTCTCATATGTCAAGGCTAACCACCAATCATTAACTCGTTGATCAAAAAGAAAAAGAAGAAGAAGAAGAAGAAGAAATGGAATGTACATAATTGAAACTCAAATGACATAACCAACACACATTGACCAATCATGAATGGAATCAACATCAATCAATGGTAAACAGAAGTAAGATGAAGCTTAGAAGTCAAGAAACAATAAAAATATTTTTGGTAATTTTTGGAATTAAAATAATACTTGAATTAAAATAAACAAATAAAGGTCAAACTTCAAATCCAATTCAAATCAACTTGGAAAAGTCCAATTGGGTCATCATAAGTCCAACATGGTCAAACAAGGTTTGACAAAAAATTTCATCATTTTTTGAAAACAGAAACTAATTTTAAAGAATTAAAAATGAAGAAAAATAACATAATTGAACTAAAATCTCAAATCAATTAAGAAATTGATGAGAATATTTTTCATAGATTCATCATCATTCAAAGATGTTAAAAAAATATTTTTGGCATTTTTGAATATTGAAAAGTATTTTAAATGAATTAAAAATAACTAGAAAAGAGAAAATTCACAAAAAATATTAAATGGAATCACAAAAATAATTAAAAATCATTTTTAGAAACTAGAATTTAAGATAAAAATTTTGCAATTGGTCCCATATTTTTGTGATTCCTTATAAAGAAGTTATAAATTTTTTAAAATAAAATGGAATTAAAGAAAATAAAATGAAATTCAAAAATTGGAAAAAACAAGGAGCGTCTGATCTTAATTCATTAATTGACGTGGCGTATCTAATGGCTGGGAGACGCGCGCGCATGGTGTACTTGAGTCAACAGCATCACACATGGCATTAAAATAGGTCAATCAAATGAAGCGCTGAGATTAGATTATAAGCAACAGATCCAATGGCCATGAACTCATCCACGTGGGGACGGTGGTGGAAACCACCGTCTCCTCCGGTGAGACTCACCGTTCCGGCCAGAAATTACAGGTTTTCAAACCTTCATCATTTTGCACGATCCATACATCATTAGAAAGCTAGGGTGATGTACATCATCCTTGTACCCTTGGTTTCCACTCAAGACCTCTATAGAGAGAGAAATCTGAGATGGAAAATTGTGGTGTTCAAACTGAACTTACTTAATTCACAAAATTAAATGCACAAATCAATTGCCTCTCACATGAGGACTTCAGAGGTACCAAGCAATGCAAGAAATGATCAATATCCAAGGAGTTTCAAATGAAAACAGTTTGAACAACAACCTTTGAAGTGCAGCTTTCAATGGCACGATCTGATCCAACTCTTTGATGCAGCTTGTTCTTGAGGTAACAAAGAAACTAGGCTAAGGAATTGAAGTTCAAAGATCAACCAATGAAGTTGAAAATTGAACTTGAAAAAATGAGAGAAAAATCAAAATTCCTTTGAGTGAGGGTTTGGATTTCACTTCTGCAGAATTTCAGGCGCCTTTAGGTTGGATTTTGAAGTGTACAAGGCATTCTATTTATAGGCAAGGATGATGCAAGCAAGGAAATACCCGTGTGTGCATGAGCTTGGGTCCTCCATGCATGGGCATGTACAGGCGCATGGGAGGCCCAAATGCAATGGCAAATGCAAGCTGAGATGAGTGTGAGATTATTTGGACGTGCAACCTGCAATGTATTAGCTTGTGCACAAAGATTCAACATGGTTTCCATAAATGATCATAAAACTTCACCTCTTCGAAAATGCCATTTCCCAAATTGAAACATGGGCATGTGGGTAATGGTTGGAAAGGTATTGACATAAGGAACGAATGTTATGTTGAACAAAAATCCATTTGGAGTTTGGAAGTTATTGAAAACAGGCCATGAAGTTCAATGTTCAAAACATGTATATGGAAATTTTGCCAAAATAGACCAACTTCAAGCCCTTCTGTTTCAATGATGCAAGCCTCAAATGACAAAACCTCCAAAATCAAAGTTGTATATATTTTCAAGACAATCAATGTGGAGTTAAATTTTGTATCATTTGGATTTTGGATGGGAAAGTTATGGGCACTTGAAGTTGGACTTTTTCATATTTCAATGACTTTGGTCCAAAGTGACCTATAATGTTTTGCATTATCACATGTATTTCTTTTAGGATTATAAATTTTTTTCCAACATAAACATTTAAGTAGACATCTTAAAATTTACAATGCACTTGGTACCACCTCAAAATCATAAAAAATGAAGGCATTGGGTCCTTGGGAAGTTGACCCAAAATTAGGGTTTCAGTCAAAATGACCTATAATGTTTTGAAATGAATGGTGACCTTCCAAGCTTCAAATCAATTTTTGATGAACATGAAAGGTCTTAATATGGTTCTTAATAACATATTTTCTCTTAGGGTCATCTTCATTTGACAAACACATCAAAATTTAGGTCTCAATGGATTTCAAAATAGTCAGATGAATTGACTGATCAACTTCTCAAGTCCAAACTTTAAATCTTGATGAATGGATGATTGAGGATACTCATATAAGATCATATATGCATAAAATGATAAATGAAAGAACTTCCCTTGATTGTATTTGATCATGGGTTGAGGTTGCTTCATGAGCAAGGCACAGTCAATGCACAGTTGAATTAGGGTTTCCTTGAGAAACAATCCTCAAGCCCTTTGGTTTATCTTGATCAAATTGACAAATTGAGATACTTGGGAGGCATATATGATGATTGAGAGCTTTGTGAACCATTTCCGTGCTTCTTTTCACTTTCATCTAGCCACTTCAATGAGCATAGGGGCCTCCTAGGAGCCTTGGATCACATGATTGCTCAAGCTTCAAAACAAGCAAAGTTAGTGACATATTTTTGTGCTTTTGGTTAGTAAACAAAATAAGAAAAGCAATAATATACAATTCAAGTATGCTTGGTGGTCTCAAACCAACTCACAAAATTCCCAACCCAAGGGAAAGGAGCCAAGATGCTATGATCCTTGAGGCAAATGCAATGTGCAATGATATGATGCCATGAGGGATCTTAGGGTCAAAATTAGGGTCTTACAGATGCCCCTATTTAAGTTCATTCTAGCCGGAGATATGAAGGTTAAAATCTTCGTCTCGACGAGGTAGAATGGGCTTAAATAATAACAAAGAGACGAATTTTGGTCCCTAAGAGGCCTCGTGATGCAAATGTATGTATGCAAAAGTTAATACTCTGTGGGGATATATGTCCACAAAGGAAAAAGAAATCAGGAGAAACTGAAAATCAATATGAGTAATACACTCATAAATGGGACAGATACTCTGGGGAATAAAGGGGGATAAAATGCGTGAGTAGGTCACGACTTAAAATTTGCTGGGAGACACGAATGGATTCCATGAAAATAAATCAATGGAAAGACTCGAGCCGAAGCAAAGATGCATGTATTGGGGAATATGCCAATACAGCAAACTATCCACAAAGGATACTTCGGATAAAAATCCGGACTCAGATGGGGGATGTCCACTAAGGGACTCAGCTGAGGAAACAACAAATGAGGTATTACCGGTTACTGGATAATAAACTCAAAGAGACATGTGATCAAGACACCAGTATAAGGGCGAGAGAACAACATGCTCGAGGAGAATGAATATCTAAGACCGGCATAAGGGTGAGAGATATTAATCATCCAAAACATCTGAGGAAAACCTAATAAAGGTATATTTCAACTCAGGAAAATCTGACTCCACAGGGGACAAAAAGTCAAAATAGGGAGCAAAAGGAAGGAACACCAGGGATACCGGTTACTGGGCATATAATAGGTGACCAACCAGGCGTGAATTGGATAATATTTCCAAGACACTCATCATCCGAAAGGAGGGATGAAAAAGCAAACTCGATTACTGGATGGACATTCGATTCCATAAGGAAATACGAATCTTACTCAACTGGGGGAGAAAAAGACTTCGACTGAAGAGTGCATGAGATATACTATCTATTACCGTCAGAACGTAGATAACATACTCGCATGGGAGATTATCCACAACCGATTACTGGGTTAATAAAGGATAAATTGACCAAAAAGAAAGGACATTGGGATACCGGCTACCGGGTATAAAATGATGACCAATCAAAGGGAGAGACAATCATTACCAAACAAGAGTAAATGAAAGATGACTCGCTGGGGATACATTCACAAAAGCAATGATCCGGGAGATATATCACCGGTTAGTGGGTGGTATACTAAAAAATGAAGGAATATCAATACCGAATATTGGATAAAGATAACAAACAAAAAGGGGATTACATCTACCGGTTACTGGGTAGAAAACCAAAGAAGAGAGTAACCGTCATCGGTTAGGATGAGCAAAATCAAGGGTTAACTCTGCAAGGGGACAAAATGGGGTTTACAACTACCGATTACTGGGTAGAAAACCACAGAAATAGGACTTATAACTACCGGTTACTGGGTAGAAGGCCACAACATTCGCTGGGGAAAGAATGAACAACTACTGTTTACTGAGCAATTGGTCATCTGAACCACAGGGAAATGCAGGGGAAATAATAAGAGTAGTCAATCTAGGAACAAACTAGAGAGACGCAATGAAACAAGACTCAACCCAATGAGGATATAACTCAGGGGAGTAATTCCTTCCCAATACATGTTTCGGGAGGAAACTGAAATAATAATCATCCACGAGGACATAACTCAGTGGGGAATATGGAAGAAAGGATAGACACTTTCTTCCTACAGGGCTGACTCCATATGGAGAGATCAGACACAAACATCTGCTTGGGGAAATATGTATCACCAAATAGCAGAAGATGACAAACAAAGATATATGGCAAAGAATGCAACATGAATATCTGGATGTTATAATTTTGCATGTATATGCATGGTTAATGTATGATTAATGCTGACAAACAGACACATCTAACACAAACAGGTCCAAGAATCAATGGACAGATATCCGTTACTACATCTCAAAAGAGAAGGCCAAGCCCACAGGAGAAATCCAATCTGGTGGGGGCACCAAATACTAGGAAACCAATCTCTGCAGGGGAGAAAGACCAATGCTGAGGATCGAGCGAAGTCGCTACCAGGGACAAAGACCACTGCTAGGGGAACAAGCAGGATCACCAGGGCTCAGAGACCATTGTTGGGAATAAGCAAAGGATCACGATCACCAAAGCTGGGGATCTTCCAATAGTACGCAAAGACAAGGATAAGATCAGCCGGGGAAGAAATCTACTAGGGGATCTTATCAGGGGGTGATGTGGAACTCTGTGGGGATCAACCACCAAACAGAAGCACATCAAACAATCATTCACTTCTAACCACGGAGGGAAACATCTCTGTTATGGAGAAGGAGAACCAGACACTCCGCTGGGGAAGAAGACAACACATCCTCGTCGAAGTTCCAAAGCCAAATTAGGGTTAGGTAGAGCCTTATTTGGGGGAACTACACGGATAAGATCCACTGTAGAAGTAACTCTACTGGGGAAAAACCAAGGAAAGATATGAAACTCTGTGGGGAATAACCACCAAACAAAAGTTCCAATAACCACCACAATTCCTCATATCGCTTGAGAAACAAACTCTACCGAGGAGAAGAGAAACACCGCTCTGTCGGGGATAGAAAAATAAACATTTTCATCACCCGCTCTGCTAGGAGGAAAAACTATCCAAGAAGGAGGGAGTAACAACAATCAGGCTTCGATCAGGCGACTCCACTTGGGAAACAACTGCTAATGACTGAACCGGGGATAACCTGTAGGCGATCAGCTATATATAACCTGTTGGTGACCAAACTGGGGAAGTCTAACGTGAGCAACCTTGCTGAGGATGAACGGTAGGCAAACCTACTGGATATCAATGTGGGCGAATCCACTAGGGATAAGCTACAAATCCACTTGTTGAAAATTCCACTCATGCTGGGATTTCCTGCTCACTCTACGGGAAATTTCCAATCTGAATGAGGGAAGGCCAACTCTCTCGAAAAGATAACATATCAACTTATCAATCTATAAGGGATTTTAGGTCAATCCACACAAGGGATGACAACCATATAATTGATAAAACACAGATGCTAGAACTAGACCCACAGGGGAGTTAGAAGACTGAGACCAAACTTCAGGCTTTCTGGGGATCTTGGTGGAGTATTACCTTCCTGCGCTCACGGAGGAGACAACCTGAAAGATGATGAAGAGGATACAGGGAAATTTTAGGAATATGAAAAAATGTCTTACCCTTTTGGAAATCATACTATCCTTGGGAGAGCACTGAAGACGTCCCAATTATCCTTTTCAGTCTTTTGTGAATGTTCACTTTGTTTAAAAACAGTTTGTAAAAACTTTATTTATTTAAAACAATGATATTCATCAATTAAAATATGCAAACATTTGTTAAACAGAAACAAATAAGAGTGCAAAGAATTGGATAAAGGCTCAAATTTATTTGATGGAATGGTAGTCTGCAAATGGCAAGACTCCATGGATCTTTACAAATTTGAAAATTGGTGATATATATTGGAAATGGCTACATTGAACATAATGACCATTTCTCCACCAACTCTGAATCCAATGTATTTGAAGCTTCAGTTGATGATGAATGAGCGAGAATCTTTGACAGATGACAGTTGTAGAACAAAGTCTTGTCAGGATGCAGTTACTTGCCAAATCCCTAATTTTTCCTAGATTACCCCAGGGTGAGGTACTCAATCTAGCGTGATATATTCATTTTTTATGTCTCTAACTTTTTCCTGGGTCGCCCTTTCAGGTTTTCAATCCACCGAGACGCTCATTTTTGCCTAAGCCGCCCTTTTGGGTTTTCAACTTAGTGAGCTATTCTGTTTTTATTTTAGGCGAAGTATTTCTTGACTGCATCTGAATTCACAGGACGAGTGAAATCCTCCCATCCATAGTTGTAAGTATCAAAGCACCGCCTGAAAAGGCTCTCTTAACAACATATGGACCTTCATAGTTTGGAGTCCACTTGCCCCTGGAATCGGGCACGAAAGGCAAAACTTTCTTGAGCACAGGGTCACCTTCTCGGAACACACGAGGCTTGACCTTCTTATCAAAGGCTTTCTTCATCCTTTGCTGATATAACTGACCATGGCACATGGCAGTTAATCTCTTCTCTTCTATTAAATTCAGTTGGTCATAACGACTCTGAACCCATTCAGCCTCAGTCAACTTGGCTTCCATCAAGACTCTCATTGATGGGATCTCAACCTCCAAGGGGAGCACACCCTCCATGCTATAAACAAGAGAGAAAGGGGTTGCCCTTGTCGAAGTGCGGACAAATGTACGATAGCCATGCAAAGCAAATGGCAGCATCTCATGCCAATCTTTGTATGTAACAATTGTCGCAACCTGAAAAATACAGTGTGCGAAAAAACAACCGGCGAAAGAAAATGACAGAAGAGTCGCCACCGTGCGTTATTCATCCCAAAGGAGGGAAAGGAAACGCTCGAAGTAAACCTGAAAAGAGGAAAGGAAAAGACAAGGTCTCGCAACCAAATCTTGGGTTCGGGAGTCGGTTATGCGAAGGGAAGGTATTAGCACCCCTACGCATCCGTAGTACTCTACGGGATCCACTTTTGTAGTTCTTGTCTAAAGGGTGTGAGTTTATCTTGTGCTGTTTACAAAAAAAAAAGGGTTAAATGAAAATGACTCGCGTGGATGTCGCATCCACTGCATACGTATCTCATCTGAATATGAGAATCAGAGTCTTCGTAGCTCGGCTGACCTATGGGTTGGGGGGATGTGTGCTCGCTAAGACATCGCGTCTTATGCCTACGTATCTCATCTGGAATGAGAATCAGAGCAAGCTGTAGTTCGGCTAACTACGGGGTTATGGATTGGGTTTTGGACGAACGACGTCACTACGCAATCTACCGGATGCTCGACCTTCGGAGACTTACTCGCCTGTAGTAGAAGGAGTAAACATGTTGCTTTGGGTTTTAGGGTTTGGGATGCTCGAGGGCAAACAGGCAGTCCTTGACGAAGGAACCGCGCTACATGTGGGGATATGAATACAAAACACAAAACATGTATCTCAAAGTAAAATGCCACCAAGGGGCTCAAACATTGCCTCCTATCGAGGTCTTCCAGCTAAGAAAGCGATAAAGTATGAGAAAGGGAAAAAATTACCACACGGATAAAGATCCGAAGTTACAGCAATTAAAGGAATGGGAAACCCAGGGATCCTTCCAAGCTAAACACCATCAAAGAAAGTGAGTCAGTATAGGTAATCGGAATGAAACCTCCAGGGGGTATCCCACAAATAAAGTGGGAAACCACGCAAGTTATCCCTGCAAAAGTTAGGTGCCTTCACAAAAACTCAACAAAAGGGTTAGTGAAGCAAAATAGGGTAACCAAGAGTTGCCCTCAAATCAAAATGTAATCACATAAATCATGCCCTTTCAATTCACTAAAAGCTCATAAAAAGCAACCAAAGGTAGGAGGCCTAAACCTCTTGTCAAACACATGCATCAAAAGGGTATCAAATTCACCCATAATACCTCATATATTTAGAGCATTCAAATTAAAGGCATAAAGATGATGGATATAGGGCAAACCTGATTGGAGAAGAAAAATCAAATGGCAGGGTTTGCTTGAGCTGAAAGTCTGTGAGTCAGAATGAACCTTTCAGAGTTGCCTGGAGGTTGCTGCAGAGTAGTTCCTAGGTTTCCTTCTCTCACTATCTTTTTCCTCGTGGTTTTGTTCTAAGGAAACCTCAGAGTACTTTTGCTTCTCTCCCTTTTTCTCAAGTGAATCTCCCAGTGTAACTCCAAGTGTGTTTTCCTCTACTGAAACTTCAGTATTTATAGACTAATTTCGTGGGTAATGGGCTTGGAATGAGGGAGACCCAAGTCCAAAATAATTTGTTATATTTTATTTATTTATTTTAATTATTTAATTAATTAATTAATTAATTAATTAATTAAAAAAAATTCTTTTTTATTTTTTTTTATTTTTTTTTATTTTTTCGTTTTTCGTTTTTTTTAGGAAAAATGAAGGGTAAATTTTGGGGTATTACAGCTGCCCCTATTCAATCAACTGGAGACCCGGAAGGAAGATGACAGCTGCTTTCGTGCTTTCGAGGTATCAAGGGATTGAATACAATAAAAGCCCAAAACTTTGCACTGAAGTGAAGTGAAGTAACAATGTCTGTCAGAATCGACAAAGAGGTGGTCTTGAAAGAAGAATCCGTCTGGTACGGTGAAAGTCAGTCTGAATACCGAAAAAGAATGTTAACTTGGATACCAAAATAAATGGTAACACAGAAATAACCATGGCCTGAATGCCGCTCATCAGTCTGAATACTGGAAATGACTTCGATCTGAACATCGGAAACTTGGCCTGAATGCCACAAGTCGCATTGACCTGAACGTCGGAAACTTCTTCAATCTGAACATCGGAAAGACTTGGCCTGAATGCCACAAGTCGCATCGACCTGAACGTCGGAAACTTCTTCGATCTGAACATCGGAAAGACTTGGCCTGAATGCCACAAGTCGCATCGACCTGAACGTCGGAAACTTCTTCGATCTGAATATCAGAAAATTGGCCTGAATGCCACTTCGGTCTGGATGCCGGAAAACTGGCCTGAATGCCACTTCGGTCTGGATACCGGAAAACTGGCCTGAATGCCACTTCGGTCTGGATACCGGGAAAACTTCATGCCTGTCAGCATTGGCAGAAATAGGGAATGATAATAGAGGCGGCGCATGGGCCAATGACACTTGCTGGGGATAACAAAGGTAAGTCATGAACAATCTTCAGTCTGAGTACTGGAAACAACTTTTAGCTTATCACTTGGGATACCGAGAATGTTTTATGCTTAGATGCGTATGTTTGAATTTTTCAATGGCGTAATGCTCCATGAAAATGGAAATGCTACGCGATTTGGAAGGATGCAATGCAATATGATTCTACATGCAGGGATGCGAAATGTTGGGTAGAATGCCAAGCTGAGGCAAGGGATCTGCTGGGGAAATGATTACCATCCTCTGGGCTCTGGCCAGGCTGCTGGAGATACACACCACAATGAACTCTGTGGGGAGATGACTAGCCATGCGGTGTTCTGGCCATACTGAGACTATGATCGGGGAAAGAATGACATTGGAAGCCTGCTGCTGAGGAGAGCTACAATGATTCTGGCAACCACGATTTGCGAGAGATGACTCAGCAGGGGGAGCAAACACTGATACGGTACCGAGGTTCTGCTTCAAGAAAAGAAACCATGGATCTGGCATTGGGATTATCGATCTGGCATCGAACTCTAAGGAGCAGCCACTTCTGCTGGGAAGATACAGTCTGGCACTGTCAACCCCGTTGGGGATATGTAGTCTGGTACTATCAACTCTACTGGGGAGTGTATGTCCTGAAACAAATGCTTGGGGAAGTACAGTGATGAGAACCTGCTGGGGATTGAAGAATCCAACACTCTGATCAGCTCTGCAGGGATAAGACACCAGATTCGTCTGTTGGCGACTTCACTGGGGAAGATATTCACGATCGTCCGCAGGGGATTTTAATGGAATGCCCCGAGGGTATCTGTTCTGAATAGACGATCCAAAGCACTTAAAATTTACAGCAATTTTAAATGTTTATTAAGCATGTACCTGTAAAGCCCTTATGTGTCATGATGCAATGTTTATCAAAAATTCGGACGTCATTTTTGCAAACAAAACAGTAAAACGAAAATGAAAACAGAGATATACTGAATAACATGATTTTATTGATTGAATGGCCTCTGAATAGGCATTTACATTAAGAAGCAATCCCTGGAAAGAGGTAATCGCACAATAGATAAAAACAGAAATTAATCTAATGGCAATGTGAAATGGATTTCTATTGGGTTCCAATTCTACTATGACTTGCCCGTCTTCAAGATCCTCCAGATGATCAGCTTTCTGAAAGAGTGATTGGACTGTTTCCTATCCTTCAAAAATTTCCAGTCATTGGCACGAGATGAGATTCAGAACTACTCAGAACGCAGTCATTCGCTTAATCCCTAACTTTTGCCTGGATCGCCCTTTTTGGGTTTTCAATCCACCGGGATACCCATTTTTGCCTAAGTTGCCTTTTCAGGTTTTCAACTTACCGGGTGTACGATCTTTTCATTTTTAATCCCTAATTTTTGCCCGAACCTTTTCATTTTCTTGGTTCGTCGGGATGCCCATTTTTGCCTGGACTACTCTTTTTACTGTCCAGCGGGTCTATTTTATGCGAAGTATTTTTTAACTGCGTCTGAGTTCACAGGGGAAGTGAAGTTTTCACCATCCATAGTTGCAAGCATTAAAGCCCCACCATCAAAAACCTTGGTGACGATATACGGTCCATCATAGTTAGGAGTCCACTTGCCCCTGCGATCTGTCTGAGGAGGAAGGATCCTTTTCAAAACTAAATCTCCGACTTGGAAACAACGAGGACGCACCTTCTGATCAAAAGCTCTCTTCATCCGACTCTGATACAACTGCCCATGACAAATGGCTGCCATTCGCTTCTCTTCGATAAGACTCAACTCATTGAACCTTGTCCGAATCCATTCGGCTTCGTCTAACTTGACATCCAACAGGACTCTTAGAGAAGGAATCTCCACTTCAACAGGTAGGACTGCTTCCATACCATACACCAGGGAATAAGGGGTTGCCCCGGTCGATGTACGTACTGAAGTGCGGTACCCATGCAAGGAGAAAGGTAGCATCTCATGCCAATCTCTGTACGTGACGACCATCTTCTTTATGTTCTTATTTGCCGCCTCAACAGCGTCGTTCATCTTAGGGCGGTAAGGGGAAGAATTGTGATGCTGAATGTTAAAGTTCTGACACAACTCCTTCATCATTTTGTTGTTGAGATTAGAACCATTATCAGTAATGATTCTTTCGGGAATCCCGTAGCGACAAATGATTTCTTTCTTGATGAAACGGGCAACCACATGTCTGGTGACATTTGCGAACGACGCTGCCTCGACCCACTTGGTGAAATAGTCGATGGCAACAAGGATGAAGCGATGCCCATTGGAAGCAGTCGGCTCAATCTTTCCAATCATGTCAATACCCCACATAGCAAACGGCCACGGCGAAGACATCACATTCAGAGGATTCGGCGGTACATGCACCTTATCAGCATAAATCTGACATTTATGACACTTCCGAGCATACTTGTAGCAATCTGACTCCATGGTCATCCAATAATAACCCGCCCTCAACAATTTCTTAGCCATTGCATGTCCGCCGGCATGAATACCGAAGGAACCTTCATGAACTTCCTGCATTAACATGTCCGCCTCGTGTCTGTCCACGCATCTGAGCAAAACCATGTCGAAGTTCCTCTTATACAGCACATCGTCTTTGTTCAAGAAGAAACTGCCTGCCAATCTTCTCAAAGTCTTTCTGTCATTGTTGGATGCCCCTGCAGGGTACTCTTGATTCTTTAGAAAGCACTTGATATCATGATACCAGGGCTTGTCATCGACTACCAGTTCAGCAGCAAACACATGCGCGGCCCTGTCAAGGCGCATCACATCGATCCTGGGAGCATGGTTCCAACGAATTACCTTGATCATGGAGGATAGAGTAGCAAGTGCGTCTGCCATCTGGTTCTCATCACGAGGTATATGATACAATTTTACTGTTGTGAAGAAAGTCAACAGTCTTCTCGTGTAATCTCTATAGGGGACCAGAGTGGGCTGGAGAGTATTCCAATCACCATTCACTTGATTGATCACCAGAGCTGAATCTCCGAAGATGTCCAAAGTCTTGATTCTCAAATCAATGGCTTGCTCAATACCCAAAATACAGGCCTCGTACTCAGCTTCATTATTTGTGCACTCAAAAGTCAGACGAGCGGTGAAAGGCATGTGGGCACCTTTCGGAGTTGTAATGACAGCACCAATTCCACTTCCTCTAGCATTGACAGCCCCATCAAACAATAAAGTCCACTTTTCGTTTGGATCAGGTCCCTCCTCAACAACTGGCTCTTCACAGTCTTTCATCTTGAGGAACATGATGTCTTCATCAGGGAATTCAAACTTCATCGGCTCATAATCATCAATCCGCTGCTCGGCAAGGTAGTCTGACAGAATACTACCTTTGATGGCCTTCTGTGACGTATACTGAATATCATACTCTGTTAAAATCATTTGCCAACGAGCGACCCTTCCGGTGAGAGCTGGCTTCTCGAATATGTATTTGACTGGATCCATCTTAGAAATCAACAAGGTAGTATGGTTCAGCATATACTGCCTCAGTCGGCGAGCAGCCCAGGCCAAAGCACAGCAAGTTTTCTCAAGCTGCGAATATTTGACTTCACAGTCGGTAAACTTTTTGCTAAGGTAGTATATGGCATGCTCTTTTCGACCAGACTCGTCATGTTGTCCCAATACACGCCCCATCGAGTTCTCAGTCACTGATAGGTACATTATCAGAGGTCTCCCAGGAACTGGAGGTATAAGGATCGGAGGTTTCTGTAGATACTCTTTTATCTTCTCGAAAGCCCTTTGACAATCTTCATTCCACCTGATAGCCTGATCCTTCCTCAGCAATTTGAAAATTGGCTCACACGTGGTTGTTAGGTGAGAGATGAACCTTGCAATGTAGTTCAACCTCCCTAAGAAACTACGGACTTGCTTCTCTGTTCTTGGCTCAGGCATTTCCTGTATTGCTTTCACTTTGTCAGGATCCACCTCAATCCCTTTTTCACTAACAATAAAACCCAACAATTTTCCAGATCTCACCCCGAAAGTACACTTGTTCGGATTAAGTCTCAGTTTGAATTTCCTCAAACGCTCAAACAGTTTCTTCAAATTCACCAAATGTTCTTCTTCTGTCTGAGATTTGGCAATCATATCATCCACATAAACCTCGATTTCATGATGAATCATATCATGGAACAGAGTTACCATAGCTCGTTGATATGTTGCTCCGGCATTTTTCAGACCAAACGGCATCACCTTGTAGCAGAAGGTGCCCCATGGGGTTATGAAAGTTGTCTTTTCCATGTCTTCTGGTGCCATCTTGATTTGGTTATAGCCAGAAAAACCATCCATGAAGGAGAATACCGAGAACTGAGCTGTATTATCTACCAAAACGTCGATGTGAGGTAATGGGAAATCATCTTTAGGGCTAGCTCTGTTCAGATCCTGATAGTCGACACACATCCGTACCTTTCCGTCCTTCTTAGGTACTGGGACGATGTTCGCAACCCATGGCGGATAATTGGTGACTGCTAGAAACCCTGCATCCAACTGCTTTTGCACTTCTTCCTTTATCTTGACAGCCATCTCTGGTCTTGTTCTTCTGAGCTTCTGCTTGACCGGAGGACAACCTTCTTTGAGAGGCAAGCGGTGTACCACGATGTCTGTGTCCAGCCCAGGCATGTCCTGATAAGACCAGGCGAAGATGTCAACGTATTCTTGCAGCAATTCAATCAGCCCTTTCTTCACATTGTCTTCTAAAGCAGCCCCTATCTTGATTTCTCTCTTGGTGTCCTCGGTGCCGAGATTAATCACTTCAACAGACTCTTGATGCGGTTGAATGACCCTTTCTTCCTGTTTTAATAACCTGGTAAGTTCTTCAGGGAGTTCACAGTCTTCATCACCCTCTTCTTCAGCTTGAAAGATTGGATTTTCAAAGTCGAAACGAGCCATAGCAGAACCGTTATCAATAGGATCCGGCGTTGTGCATCTGCATGAGTGATGGTATGTGCTTATGAGTGTGAACAAGAAGTGAAAACTAAACAAAACATTGCCATTTTTTTATTTTGAAAAACTGCAAAAATAGAAAGACAGGGAACGAAATATTTGAATGCAAAAATACGTCCTTTATTTATGATAAAAAATGCAAGTGTCACATAGATGGGCCCTACGATGAGTCATTACGCCCTGGGCGGAACGTAAGACTTGGATATGCATGAATAAACAAAGAAAATTACTCTTCAAGAAGAGTGACTTGGATAATCTCTTCAGAAGACCAATTGTTGAGAACTTCACCCGGGATCCTCGGACGCACCCAGTTGTCAATGTCACAATCACTATCCCCATCTTCTTCGTCGACTGCAGAGACTTGACCATACTGAATGACGCCAGCACTGGAGAAAGTGATCGGCCCCTGACGAGTCTGAGGCGTTGAAGTACACACATCCGAAACATCGGAATCAAGTTCAATTACATCATTATGGATTACAGAATCAGTAGGAACAACATCTGCGAATTCATCAATAGCATCTTCAAACCCTTCTTCCTCAACCCCTTCCACAGACTCTTGGACAGACAAATCTTCAACCTGGAGGATACCTTTGTCGAGCAAGGCCTGGATACCCTGCTGTAGCTTCAAACAACCTCCACTCTGAGTGGCACAATCCAAACAACCCTTCCCACAACCGGGGAAAACATCGGCCTTCAGCAAGCATCCTTTGATATCCAACAATGGAGTCTTCAACTTCAACACATCCTTAATGGACTTGGCTTCTCCCTCTACCAAATTAACGCTCGCACTACCATGCTGGGGCATGGGATTGTTGACGACATTCGGAGCTGGTGCAAGGTCGATGGCCTTTGAATCTATGAGGTCCTGAACTACGTGCTTAAAAGCTTTGCAGTTCTCAATGTCATGGCCAGGTGCCCCAGAGTGGAAGCTACACCTAGCGTTGGCGTCTGTCGCATCCTGCGAAAAATCAACCGGCGAGACTCAAGATAAAACACACACAGAGCCGCCACTAAATGTTATTTATCCCAAGATAGGGAAAGGAAACGCTCAGAAAAACCTGGAAAGACATGGTCTCGCGACCAGAGAGAAAGGGTAAGGGAGTCGGTTACGCAAGGGGAAGGTATTAGCACCCCTCACGTCCGTCGTACTCGACGGGATCCACGTCCTAGAATAAAGAAAAGGTTGCTAAACATCACACACACACACGGGGAACGCAGGTGGGGTTAGGAGAAACGGGCTCGATAAGGTATCGCACCTTATGCCTACATATCTTGTCTGGAACAAGAATCAGAGCCACTGTAGTTCGGCTTACGCACGCCAAACAACACAAAACAACACCAACAAGCAAGGGTGGCAAACATGGAGCCCGACAACCACTGGATGGAATTACGTCGGCATCCGAACCAAAACACACAAAACGGCAAACGTGGAGCCCGACTGCCAATCACTGGGCTTACGTCGGCATCCGAACCAAAACACACAGTCAGATAACAAGTAAACGCACGCAAAAAAGAAAAAGGTTGCCCGGAGTGGTCTCGCACGACCACCTGCCTACATACCTCGTCTGGAACGAGGATCAGGGCGATGTAGTTCCCCTGAAAGGGACTAAATTGCTAACCAGAAACCGGGGAAAGACACACGACTAGGGAGCTGAGACTCGAGCCTAATGTTGTCATGCATCGCTTACCCTAAGTTCAGTTTTCTATCCTACTTGCATAAGCAAACTATCCTAACCAGGAAAGAAGCTAGCACACAAGCATACAATCATATATCAAATGAGAACAAGCATCTCAAACAATCATGTCAATCAGATATCCACATAACACGCACTATAGCCAAACAAGGGGCTCACACAATAGGTTTGACTGCCTCAGCAAGTCGTCTGTACGGGCTGTGTTTGCTCTTAACCTTGCCATTACGAGGCTAAGGTGAAGCAGATGATGGGTGAAGTGAGGATCAGACCTCACAGCTCTTATCCCTAACCAGGGAGAGCTTCTGACAAATGAGCATGGGTCCAGAATGGGGGAACCCTTTTATACTCGATGACTCTGACACAATGTGCACTGCACAGGATCTTGGGCTAGGATCTCAATGCTACAACCATGTAATGGGAGCAAGGAGAAGACTCACTGAATAGTGGGGGACAGGCTGCTTGTCCCTACCTTCCACCAATTGCCTTCTTTGAAGGACTTTTCCTGCTTGGGCTTGAAAATAAACAACCACAATCATTGCCTCTTAAGGAGGACTTCAGACAATTTGCCCGACCCGGTAACAGCCGGGTCTCCAGACTACATGAAGTAAGAAGATTATACCTCTATGCAAGTTGCTTAAGCAAAGCAAAGCAAAAGTTCACAAGGAACTGAGCAACTAAAGTACCTGGAAACAATCAAACACAGTTAGTAATCAGACAGACAAACCATAAACAGCAAACAGTTAACCAGTCAAACTATACAAGCTATTGCACAACACAAGGCAAGCTCAAGGCTTAAGCCCAAGCTTCACAACCTACAAAACAATGTTATGTTAGTGTACAAACATCAACAACATCAATCAAAATTGATTTGGACCATTCTCCATGTTCATTATGCTTTTGATCCTGAAAAATCAAGCAAACATTAGCAACTAGACCACTAGGCTAAGCCTAGGGTCCAAAGGCAATAAAAACTCCTAAACAGCAAGATATCCACCAAACAATCTCAAATTAAAGTCAAACAAGAGCAAACACCATTAGTCTCATGTTTATATCATTTATCATGTTCATGTTATGCACAAAACAAGGCAAATTAGTTCAAATGAAACACCAAACATACAAACAGAACTATTGCCTTCAATTCCATACCAAAACAATTCCAAAAATTCTCAAATAATTTACACCTAAACAGGGGCTAATCCAGGTATGCCATGTCAAATTTGAGCTCAATTGGGCAAATGGAACCATGTCAATGAAAATCAACAAAAACAGACACAATTACATGCTTCAATTCACAACATCAATGCATACATCCACTTCAAAAATTCATAACTCAATGAAAACAAAAAAGAAATGGATGAGACCAAAACAAGGAGGTCCTAACATGTGTCTACTACAAGCATATTAAATTTCATGATCATACAATACCATATGAGCATTTCCCAATCATTCTACTAACCTATGTCACATGAGCTTGCAAATTCAACCACCAGAAAGGAAAATTCACAATCAATTTGAAAATGCAGTGTAAAATTCCACAAATATTCTCATAGCTTCCTAACATGTTAACTAAGCATCATGCAAAATTTCAATCAATTTCAACAAGTATAAGCCAATCAAAAAAATCCAGCAAGTTGACATAATGAGGTGTGACACAAATTGTCACACCTAAGTTCCAGAATTTGCTGCTCATTGACCAGGTATCAAAAATGCATGAAATTTACATATAAATGAACATCAATGAGTCCACAATCATCACAAAATTTTTCAAGAATTTATTTAACATTATGAGAATTTCATGATGGAATTAGTCAAAGGTAGCAAAAATGGATATGTATGGAAGAACCCTAGGTCAAACACTATTTACACCAAGCACAACTTTGACCAATAGGTCAAAAAAATTCTACACTCATCAACAAAGTCATAGAAAAAATTTCCATATTTTTATGATTTTTTTTACTATTTTTTATGAATTATTCAATGTGTTAATGAATTTTTGTGAATTAAACAAATTAATTAAAATTGCACAGTGGCAGTTTTGTAATTAGTGATGGCGCGGGAGGGAAACACTAAATTTGAATTTTCAAACAGCAAAACGGATCAAACGAGCTTCTGGCTTCATCTTCTACCCAGAATTTTCCAGAAATATCATGAATACTCAAGAACACTAGTTTCTCAAACCCTCACAAAAACGGACGAGTAGATACTCATTCGAACCGTCCAAGCATGAGGATTACAAATATGAACTCTATTTTGCCTAACCATTCCTAAATCAAACGAATCGAATCACTTAGGGTTTTGGATCGAAAGTTCATTTCAAGATTACGCAGCCTACGGTTAACCATTCGCAAAACTAAAACTATCACCGTGCTCTACATGAAGTGAACTATCAAACGCACATAACAACAAATCAAATCGTGATGGTCGAAATTTTGGTGTACCTGTTATGCAGAACTGCTATGGACGATATTCGTGTGTTTTGATCTCGAACAGTTGCACTAGAGGCTCGTGGAAGGTGAGTAGAACACTTGGATCCGGTCAATGTTGCTCCTAACGCTCAAAACTCCGATTCACCATGGATGATGTTTGTATGGACAGTTACGAACCAGTGTTTGATCGATGATAAAAAGCAAAAACAGCTCGAGCATGTGATGATACAAGATGAATGCAAAAGGAATTTCAAGGTTTGATCCAAAATTGAGGAAGATTGAGGAATTTGAAGGTTCTTGAGTTCTTGATGAAATTGATGAATGTGAGAGGTTTTGAGATCCAATTTGGGGAAGTGTGAAAATCTGTTAGGATTATTGTGTGATTAAGATTATATTTGTTGCACTAAACCATGCTTAACCAAGTTAATTAGCCAAATTGAATTGTTAATGAAATGGCTAATTTTCCAAGTAGGGGCATAATTGGAATTTCCACATGACAGCTCATGCCACCTGTTTTGACAGCACATACACCTTCCAATTATCATATGTGAGCTGTAGAAACTTTCCTCATGCCCATTGGTTGTGTAAATCTCAAAATCACCATGTGGATGCATTTGTCCATTTTTAACCATTCCACTTTTCAAGCCAAATCTCAATTTACAAGGCCTATGCAAGAAATGATGATTCCAACACACTCTAAATTCCATTTATGAGGTGTAGAAAAAAGTCCCATCTCCAAATTCCAATTATTTTGAGAGTTGGACAATTTTGCCCCTGGTCCAATTCAGCTGTCCAGTTGAAAAGTGACTTTCTGCCTTGGCCACTTTTGGACAAATCCAATGATGCACCCTTGTAGTACATATCAAATGGAGTTTGTGCATATAAAGAACTTGCAATTTGGCCAAACCATGTGGAAGTTATGGCCTCCTGATTATGGGTCATTTCTGAATTTCACTGAGCCCTAATTTTCAAACCATACATGGGAATTTCAAGTTCTTGGACTTTTTGGAAAGGTGAGAACACGATCTACAACTTTCATGTTGAACAATTTTTCATCTGAAGCTTCCTTGGACACGTGGCTTTAAGGTCCAAAACTTTCCATTTTTGGAAACTTCAATTACAAGTCACTTTCTATTTTTGGCAGTTTTTGTCCTGACTTGATTTTCTTCATTCTTAAGCCTTGAGATGTCATTTAACACTTGTTCCAACATGAATGAAGTGTATCCAACTCATTTCCACCTCCAAATCCATCAGATCATGTACAGTTGACCTCAGTTGACTTTTCAACTGATAGATGAAATTGGCAATGCATAGATCAAATTAAGCCCCAATCTTTAACTGAAATGGCTCAAGGGTGCAACCCCAGCCTCAATAAGCACAATATAATCACAGAATGAACCCCACATCCATCACAAGCCTCATCTCCTGATCCAGCCCTGATTGGCCCAGCACAACTGATTAGGGTTGACCAGTGGTCAAAACCCTAATCTCAAGGAATCTGCTTCAATCTCCTGATGACATCCAACCATGATGATGATGATGTATCACTTCAATCAAGATGAAGACCAATATCCATTGAGAATCATGAAACCCTAATTCACAGCCCAATCCTCAGATGGCCATGACCAGTCAGTAAAACCCTAGGCTTGCACTTGATTTCCTCATCCTCTGATCGAGACTTGGGAAGATGGCTTGCACAATGTAACCACATGTTATGCAATATGAAATGCCTAATGCCCTAAAATGAAATGCAATATGTTAATGCTAGTCCCAAGAGAGGAGGGCAAATTTTGAGGTGTTACAGCGTCGTAACCCACCGGAAGTCTACCAACAGGAGGAGCCAGAGTGCGCAGTTGCACAAGCTGTAGTTGTTGAAGACTAGAAAGCATCTGAGCGTACGACATTGGAAGGGTGTCGAAACGCTGGTCCATCATACTTTGCCTCTGTTGATAAGCGGGTCTGTTACCTGGTTGTTGCTGCTGTTGATACTGAGCTGGTTGACGTTGTGATTGTTGTTGTTGTAGTGGTGCTACAGCTGGAATGGTCACAGCCGCAACATACGGTTACTGATGATAATTCTGAAAGTTATTCCTCCGGTTATCCCTGTTCTGATAAGAAGATATGGCATTTGCATCCCCTTCTCTCCTCTTCTGTCCCTGAATGAACGGCTTCTTCACCCCTGATGAGGATCCACCTCCACTCTGGCTCTTATAGGTCTTTGGGTAATTCTCCACCCTTTCTCCGGTAGAGACCACATCAGCAAAGTTGGAAGCATTGCACCCCACCAGACGCTCCAAGTAAGGTCCGGGCAGAGTATTCATGAACATGTTGACCATTTCCTTTTCCAACATAGGAGGCTGAACACGGGAAGCTGTATCCCTCCAGCGCTGAGCGTATTCCCTGAAGCACTCATTGCTTTTAAGAGACAGATTCTAAAGTTGAGTTCTGTCCGGAGCCATGTCTGCATTATACTGATACTGCTTCACGAAAGCCTCTGCCAAATCCCTCCAGCAACGGATGTGGGCTCTGTCCAGCCTCATATACCATTCCAAGGATGCCCCAGCCAGGCTGTCCTGGAAGAAGTACATAAGTAGCTTCTCGTCGTCAGAGTATGCAACCATTTTACGGAAATAGGCTTGCACGTGAGTTTTGGGACAAGTGCTGCCATGGTATTTGTCAAATATCGGGACCTTGAATTTCGGTGGCACCCTCACACCTGGGACCAAGCCCAAGTCAGCAACATCTACTCCCAGAAGATTCTGTCCTTCCACTGCCTTCAACCTCTCTTCCAATATTTTAAACATGGGGTCCATGCCAAAGTCTTCCTGAAGCAAAGGGAACTGATCATCCTGACCATCCTGAATAGGTTGTTGATCTAGGTTGATGCGCGGGATCGGGATAGGCCCCGGTCCATTGGGACCATTAGCCTCTCCAGCTGGAGGATCAGCCAACGTCTCCGGTTGAGTAATAGGGGGATCCCTCTTCACCAACAATCTAAGCTCCTGCTGTCCTTGAGCCACCCCTTGAACCAAATCCATGAATTGATTCATGCGAATCTTCATCTCGGCGAACTCTGCTTGTAGGCTCTCCATCGCTCTCTGTTGATTCCTTCGGGTACCGTATCGGTGAATGCCTGAGTCAGCTATCCTGCTGATGGGACACCAAACAAACTGAGAACACTGTGGCGGTACCTGTTATGCAAGACATGCAGATGACTATGCAAATGCAATGACATGTTTATCAATTCCAAAGGGCATTCTACCCTCTTGATTCTAGTCTCACATTTGATAAATAGTGTAAGAAGAAAACCCCGACTAGAATCAAGAAGAAGATTTAAACCCCCTTGAAAAGGATAAACATGTGTTAAATGATATGAATGAAAATGATGTGATGATGTGAATGCAATGTAGTGGCATGTCAATCAGGATTGCTGTATCTGCTTGAACATCTGTCGGGTTGTACTGTCTGAAGAGAAAACCACTGAGGAATATAATACAAGATCAAAGCTCCGCTCCAGAAAACCGGGTTGGTTGGAGGTTAAGGTTTCCTGAATTTAGCCCGCCCCTCACTGGTAGGTTCTAAGAACAGAAGTTCGTCAACTTCAGCCCTTCAGTCGCGAATAATACGTTTACCACTGAAGGTTTGGCATTATTACGGGATAAAAGACCTCCACTGACTCCCCTCAACAGGACATCCTAAAGCAAGTTCCCAGTCTCGGGGTCCTCGGGTTGATCGGCGAGAATGCGCCCACCAGAGCTAACATAATCACGTCTCGGAGGAGAGGCCTCGACTGAGTTCTCGGGAAATGGTCACCAGAGTCGACAATTTCTAAAGGAACATCATGTCGTTACGGAACATCCGTAGGACATAATATATCCAAGAGAAACCTCGTCTGGGTGTGGTTCTTCACGAACGACTTAACGTAGCAACATGCCACGCAAGCCCCATGATCATCCACTCTAAAACCTGTGTGTACACTCAAGCCTGGGTAATGGGCTTATCTCTCGTAGAACATCCCATCCCAACAAACAAACAACAGCTCCAACAGATACAGCAGATGAATGCAAGCAAGTAAGTAAATAAAATATACAAAATCATGAACACCCACTAAACAAGAAAATCACAAAAGCTAGGAGGGACTCGCTTAGGGAAGATGGACCAGCAAGAGGTCAACTTCTTAAGTCCCCAGCAGAGTCGCCAGCTGTCGCAACCTGAAAAATACAGTGTGCGAAAAAACAACCGGCGAAAGAAAATGACAGAAGAGTCGCCACCGTGCGTTATTCATCCCAAAGGAGGGAAAGGAAACGCTCGAAGTAAACCTGAAAAGAGGAAAGGAAAAGACAAGGTCTCGCAACCAAATCTTGGGTTCGGGAGTCGGTTATGCGAAGGGAAGGTATTAGCACCCCTACGCATCCGTAGTACTCTACGGGATCCACTTTTGTAGTTCTTGTCTAAAGGGTGTGAGTTTATCTTGTGCTGTTTACCACAAAAAAAGGGTTAAATGAAAATGACTCGCGTGGATGTCGCATCCACTGCATACGTATCTCATCTGAATATGAGAATCAGAGTCTTCGTAGCTCGGCTGACCTATGGGTTGGGGGGATGTGTGCTCGCTAAGACATCGCGTCTTATGCCTACGTATCTCATCTGGAATGAGAATCAGAGCAAGCCGTAGTTCGGCTAACTACGGGGTTATGGATTGGGTTTTGGACGAACGACGTCACTACGCAATCTACCGGATGCTCGACCTTCGGAGACTTACTCGCCTGTAGTAGAAGGAGTAAACATGTTGCTTTGGGTTTTAGGGTTTGGGATGCTCGAGGGCAAACAGGCAGTCCTTGACGAAGGAACCGCGCTACATGTGGGGATATGAATACAAAACACAAAACATGTATCTCAAAGTAAAATGCCACCAAGGGGCTCAAACATTGCCTCCTATCGAGGTCTTCCAGCTAAGAAAGCGATAAAGTATGAGAAAGGGAAAAAATTACCACACGGATAAAGATCCGAAGTTACAGCAATTAAAGGAATGGGAAACCCAGGGATCCTTCCAAGCTAAACACCATCAAAGAAAGTGAGTCAGTATAGGTAATCGGAATGAAACCTCCAGGGGGTATCCCACAAATAAAGTGGGAAACCACGCAAGTTATCCCTGCAAAAGTTAGGTGCCTTCACAAAAACTCAACAAAAGGGTTAGTGAAGCAAAATAGGGTAACCAAGAGTTGCCCTCAAATCAAAATGTAATCACATAAATCATGCCCTTTCAATTCACTAAAAGCTCATAAAAAGCAACCAAAGGTAGGAGGCCTAAACCTCTTGTCAAACACATGCATCAAAAGGGTATCAAATTCACCCATAATACCTCATATATTTAGAGCATTCAAATTAAAGGCATAAAGATGATGGATATAGGGCAAACCTGATTGGAGAAGAAAAATCAAATGGCAGGGTTTGCTTGAGCTGAAAGTCTGTGAGTCAGAATGAACCTTTCAGAGTTGCCTGGAGGTTGTTGCAGAGTAGTTCCTAGGTTTCCTTCTCTCACTATCTTTTTCCTCGTGGTTTTGTTCTAAGGAAACCTCAGAGTACTTTTGCTTCTCTCCCTTTTTCTCAAGTGAATCTCCCAGTGTAACTCCAAGTGTGTTTTCCTCTACTGAAACTTCAGTATTTATAGACTAATTTCGTGGGTAATGGGCTTGGAATGAGGGAGACCCAAGTCCAAAATAATTTGTTATATTTTATTTATTTATTTTAATTATTTAATTAATTAATTAATTAATTAATTAAAAAAAAATTCTTTTTTTTTTTTATTTTTTTTTTTTTTCGTTTTCGTTTTTTTTTTTTTTTTTTTCGTTTTCGTTTTTTTTTAGGAAAAATGAAGGGTAAATTTTGGGGTATTACAACAACTAACTTCTGGATAATATTCTTGATGTTCTTATTAGCAACTTCAACAGCCCCATTCATCTTGGGTCTATAAGGAGAAGAATTATGATGTGCAATCTTGAACTCGCTACACAACTCTTCCATCATCTTGTTGTTCAAGTTAGATCTATTATCAGTAATGATCTTGTCTGGCACACCATAACAACATATGAGTTGATTCTTGATAAACTTCACAACCACCTGCCTGGTCACGTTTGCATATGACGCCGCTTCAACCCACTTGGTGAAGTAATCAATTGCTACGAGAATAAGCCTGTGACAGTTGGACGCCTTTGGCTCTATCATGCCGATCATGTCAATTCCCCACATAGAGAAAGGCCATGGTGATGAAATAACATTCAGAAGTGTCGGGGGAATATGGATCTTATCCGCATAAATTTGACACTTGTGGCATTTCTTCACATATTTGCAGCAGTCAGACTCCATTGTCAACCAATAGTAGCCTGCTCTCAACATCTTCTTAGCCATGGCATGTCCATTGGAATGAGTACCAAATGAACCCTCATGGACTTCAGTCATCAACAGGTCTGCTTCGTGTCTATCTACACATCTGAGCAGAACCATGTCAAAATTCCTCTTATAAAGCACATCGCCATTGAGGTAGAAACTGCCAGATAATCTCCTCAAAGTCTTCTTATCTTTAACAGATGCCACGGGCGGGTAAGTCTGACTCTGAAGAAAACACTTGATGTCATAATACCATGGCTTATCATCTTTCACTTCTTCTACTGCAAATACATGAGCTGGTCTATCTAAGCGCATCATAGTGATGTTGGGAACTTCATTCCAATATTTCACCACAATCATCGAAGCAAGTGTAGCAAGAGCATCTGCCATCCGATTCTCATCTCGAGGAATATGATGGAAGTCAACCTCAGTAAATAACGTTGAAATCCTCCTCGCATAATCTCTGTATGGGATAAGGCCAGGCTGATTCATCTCCCATTCACCCTTAATCTGATTAACAACAAGGGCCAAATCACCATAAACATCAAGATGCTTGATCCTAAGATCAATACACTCTTCCAATCCTATAATACAGGCCTCATACTCCGCCATGTTATTCTTGCATTTGAAAGTTAGCCTTGCTGTAAAAGGAAAATGTGTGCCCTGAGGAGTAATAATCACTGCCTCAATACCATTTCCATACTGATTAACAGTGCCATCAAATACCATGCTCCATCGGGAACCAGGCTCTGGCCCTTCATCGAGCATAGGCTCATCACAATCTTTCATTTTCAAATATAGAATTTCCTTATCAGGGAAGTCGTACTGAATAGACTGATAATCCTCAATTGGTTGATGTGCCAAGTGGTCAGCCAAGATACTACCTTTAATAGCTTTCTGAGCTTGATACTCAATATCATACTCAGACAATAGCATCTGCCAACGGGAAATCCTCCTAGTTAAAGCAGGCTTCTCAAAGATATACTTGATTGGATCCATTTTAGATATCAACCAAGTCGTATGATTCAACATATACTGGCGTAGGCGCTTAGCAGCCCAAGCCAAAGCACAACATGTCTTCTCAAGCATTGAGTATCGAGACTCACAATCAGTGAACTTCTTACTCAGATAGTATATAGCATACTCTTTCTTCCCTGACTCATCTTGCTGACCCAATACACAACCCATAGAGTCTTCAATAACAGTCAAGGACATAATCAAGGGTCTCCCTTCCACAGGCGGAGACAGAATCGGAGGCTCGGACAGATACTCTTTGATACTGTCAAAGGCCTTCTGGCAATCCTCGGTCCAATCATGGCGCTGATCTTTCCGGAGGAGCTTGAATATTGGCGCACATGTGGCAGTCATGTGGGATATAAATTTGGAAATATAATTCAAGCGACCAAGAAAACCTCGGACTTGCTTCTCAGTTTTGGGCGCAGGCATCTCTTGTATTGCTTTGACCTTGGCTGGATCAACTTCAATACCTCTCTCACTGATAATAAAGCCCAATAACTTGCCGGAACGGACTCCAAATGTACACTTGTTCGAATTCAAGCAGAGTTTGTACTTCCTCAAACGCTGAAAAAGCTTCAACAAGTGCTCTACATGTTCAACTTCCGTTCTCGACTTTGCAATCATATCATCAACATATACCTCGATCTCCTTGTGCATCATATCATGAAACAAGGTAGTCATAGCTCGTTGATACGTTGCTCCGACGTTCTTCAAACCGAAGGGCATCACTCGATAACAGAATGTTCCGCAAGGTGTGATGAATGTTGTCTTCTCCATATCCTCGGGTGCCATTTTAATTTGATTATATCCGAAAAATCCGTCCATAAACGAGAAGACATTGAATTTAGCTGTATTATCTACCAACATATCAATATGTGGTAGAGGAAAATCATCTTTCAGACTAGCTTTATTCAAGTCTCTATAGTCCACACACATTCGTACTTTTCCATCTTTCTTAGGCACGGGCACAATATTGGCCACCCATTGAGGATCTGTAGAAGTCACCAGAAACCCCGCATCAATTTGCTTCTGAACTTCTTCTTTAATCTTCACTGTCATATAAGGATGAGTTCTTCTGAGCGTTTGCTTCACAGGCACACACTCAGGCTTCAAAGGCAGGAAATGTTGCACGATATCGGTATCCAGACCAGGCATGTCTTCATATGACCAGGCAAAGACGTCGACAAATTCTCGTAGCAACTCAATCAACCCCTTCTTGACAGACTCTTCCAAGAGTGCCCCAATCTTCACCTCACGGACACAATCTTCAGACCCCAACTTGACTGTTTCCATATTCTCAAGATGTGGATGAATGATCTTCTCTTCGTGCTCAAGCAGACGGGTAATCTCATCAGGAATCTCTTCAATATCATCTTCTTCGGCCTCAAATACAGGGAACTCAAAGTTGGGAGATGGTGTTGGATCATTATGTTCAATGGGTTTGATCAACCTGCATAATGATTTTGGATATAAAAGAGATTTTAGAATTCAAGCAAAACAAATCATTATGCAGATGAAAAGATTGATTTTATTCTATTTTTAGGGTTTTATGTGATCACCAATTTCATGCAAAAAAGAAAAAAGTGAAAATAATTTGGAAAAAACAAACATTTAACATGAAATTTTTGAATGAATATCATTGTATTTATGCGCCAACAATGTCATCACTTCTCCTTTTGGCATGGGAGAAGGGTTTTTAAACAAACATGAGCATTACGTGGACTTATGGACAACTGTTGGAACATCAACAGCGACCCAATTATTGCAGACTCCTCCAGGGATGACAAAGTTGTCAGAATCCTCCTCTGCATCATCTTCCACTACAGCATCAGCTTCCTGGTCTTTGACTGTGTGGATGAAACCACCACTCTGAAATAAACCGTGCTTGTTGAAAGTGCCTGAAGAATACCCTATGCCAGCCCGGGATTTATTGTTTTCCAGCTTGATCATTTGTCCTAAACCAGTAGTTGCGCCATGTTTAATGGCCAACTTCGCATCATTGTAGGACGCAAATGAAGAAGTTCCTTTCTTAGAAGGCTCGGCAATAGACAAGGCTTGGAACGGCGTTCCAACCTCGTCCTCAACATCAATATAAGAAAAGGAAGACAAATGGCTAACCAAGAGAGCCTTCTCTCCCCCTACCACCACCAACTTCTTGTTCTTGACGAACTTCAACTTTTGGTGTAAGGTGGATGTCACGGCGCCTGCCTCGTGAATCCATGGTCTGCCTAACAAACAGCTATATGATGGGTGGATATCCATGACCTGGAAAGTGATCTGGAAATCACTAGGCCCTATCTTGATTGGGAGTTCAACCTCACCAATCATAGTTTTCCTGGATCCATCAAAAGCCTTGACGACCACTCCACTCTGCCTCATGGGAGGCCCCTGGTATGAAAGTGTGGCCAGAGTGGATTTTGGCAACACATTCAGCGATGATCCTGTGTCTACCAGCATATTAGACAGGGCATCATCCTTACAATTCATTGAGATGTGTAGTGCCAAGTTGTGGTCTTTTCCCTCCTCGGGAAGATCAACATCGCAAAAGCTCAGGTTGTTACAAGCAGTAATGTTTGCAACAATGCTATCGAACTATTCTATGGTGACGTCGTGATCCACGTATGCCACGTCCAACACCTTCTGCAAAGCTTCACGGTGTGGCTCGGAGTTCATCAACAAAGACAACACATATATCTTTGATGGAGTTTGTAGCAGCTGATCTACAACATCATACTCGTTCCTCTTGATGAGCCTTAGCATCTCATCACAGTCCTCTTTCATCATGCCATTCTGGCTAACAGGGACAGGAGCTCTAGTAACAGTTACGGCAGGTCTATCAACAGTAAGTGTCGGATTCAGAGAAGAAGAAGCATTTCCCATAGGACGGGCGGCACTATCAGCAACATCAGCTCTTCTGGTGTCAGCCTGGGGTTTCGGCGGCGCCGAGAATACACGACCATTGTGGGTCAATCCACTGACATCAGAAATATTAATAACAGAAGTGGAGGATAGGGGCACCTCCTTCCCATCTTCTAATGCAACCGCATTATATCGATAGGGAACAACCTTGTCGGAAGAGTAAGGAACAGGGCTAGCTGGCTTAATAATGAGAGTAGGAGAGGCCTTCTGTTTGCTGCCATCATATTTGACAACAACAGGCTCAGGTAATCTAAATACAGGGGATATAACATTAACTTCGTCCTCATCACGATTCTGAAGTATCTCGATCACACCCTGATCCAGCATTTCTTGGATGTCTTTCCTGACTTGACGACATCCTCTCTCATTAACAGTGCATACACGGCAGCTGTCATGGTCATGCTCATAGTGACTGTATCCACATAACAGTCTATGCATCTCGACCAAAGATTGTCGGATATGGCTGACATATCTGACCTTGTACTTGCCAGGACAACCCTGAACCATATTAACAACAGATTTCCCATGCTCGGGCAATGAGTTCTTCTTCACATTAGGACCTACGTCCTCGAAAAATAGAATACCACTTCTAACAAGGTCTTGAACCTTGGTCTTGAGAGGATAACAATTATCCACATCATGTCCGGGAGCACCAGAATGATAAACACAATGAAGCTCGGGCTTATACCACCACTGAGGGTTGGTCGGTATAGCAGGTGGGTCACGTGGAGTAATCGGCTTCCTTTCAATCAATGAAGGATATAACTCTACGTAAGTCATTGGAATAGGATCAAAACTGACCCTCTTCCTATCATAGCTAGTGATGGTTTGATTGTTGTTTCGAGGCTGATAGGCCTGTTGTTGCGGACGACGTTGTTGATGTTGATACTGTTGATGTTGTTGTTGCTGGTTCTGGTGCTGATAATGTTGGTTCTCTCTGAATGCAGGTGCTATATGAGCCACCTGGTGCTGGTTACTGGCGGGACGCACAGTCTTCCTCTTTACAGAGGGTCCTCTTGGTTTAAGATGGGAAGACACAACATATGCCTCACCATCTTTCTTCTTGGCAAACGCCCCATAACATTTGGCAGAAGAGCCTTCTTCTTTAGTCAGGCGCCCTTCCCTGACTCCTTCCTCTAGACGCATCCCCATGTTCACCATCTCAGTGAAATCAGAAGGAGCGCTAGCAATCATCCGCTCGTAGTAGAAAGAGCTTAAAGTCTTGAGAAAGATCTTCTTCATTTCTTTCTCTTTGAGAGGGGGCACGATCTATGCAGCCAATTCTCACCACCTTTGGGCATACTCCTTGAATGCTTCTTTCTCCTTCTGGGACATGGCCCTCAGTTGGTCCCTATCGGGAGCCATATCAACATTATACTTGTATTGCTTAACGAAGGCTTCGCCAAGGTCGTTGAAGGAGCGGATGTTCGCACTGTCCAGACCCATGTACCATCTCAATGCGGCACCGGACAGGCTATCTTGGAAGTAGTGGATCAGGAGTTGATCGTTGTCGATCTGAGTCGACATCTTGCGTGCGTACATCACAAGATGGCTGAGCGGGCAAGTGTTTCCTTTGTAGTTTTCAAAGTCAAGCACTTTGAATTTGACAGGAATCTTGACATTGGGCACGAGGCATAGCTCAGCAGCGGATTTGCCGAAGAGGTCCTTCCCTCTGAGAGTTTTAAGTTCCTTGCGCAGCTCAGGGAATTGATCATTCATAACGTCCATTTTCTCATAGACATCTGGGCTCTTAGACGGCTCAGAGTGATAAATGGTGTCATCAACTCTCGGCAAAGTATGCACGACTGGAGGTAGCACAGCAAGGACCGGGCTAGATGCCGGCAGAGAAGCAAAAGTAGGGGCGAGACCCTCTAGAACAAAATTAGCGGGCATCCCCCAGGGAAACTCGACTGGCATAGAAGATGGAGCAAAATGAGCACTGGCAGCAAGCACGGTAGAGGAAGCAATCTCTGAAATGACCGTCCTCTGGGGAGGAGTTGAAGGCGTTGGAGAAGACTGGCTTTGGGCGGCCAAGAATGACTCCATCAGGGCAGTCAACCTAGCCACTTCCTCCTTGAGTTCTCTGTTCTCCTGCTCGAGGTGATCCATTAGCTTTGATGAGTTGGCTCTGGTGTAGTACCGGTGCGTCAGCTTGTCTTCAAAATAAATGAAGAACACAGAGTTAGACCATTGAACAAGAAGCCCTGGAACAAAACCTGCTTATGCACATGATGCATGCAATGCTTGTGCATATGATTTTATTTTTAATCAGAGGAACTTTTAGAGTTCTATTTGCAAATATTTGGAAAATATTAATCATTTAGACATATATGGAATAATCACATCAATAATATCTGGAAAAAATTTACACCAAAGGAGTACAGTCTTGGTAACCAAATACAATACAAGAGAGAAGGAAAATAACATCCTATGGTACCCTAGAAACAATCGTCCAAAGCTCTCGAGACCGGAAGATAAGCTGCACGAAGCCTCTTCACCTCTCTCTCATAGGCTGCCTTCATATTTGCCTTCTCCTTGGCGAGTCGATCATACTTCCTCTTCCAAAACCTGGAAGACTGAGGAAGAAGAGAAGTCACCACATCATCAGGCTCGTCGATAACCTGATGCTCTAGAAACTCTATCAACGCATCCTTATCTCTAAGCTGCCGAAGTAGCTCCTCTCGCTCACGGATCCAAGCACGCGAATGGTCTTCATCTATCAACTCCTTTACTCCTTGGTTAGGGAGGGTTGAAGGCCCAGCCATAACCATAGGTGTAGGTCTCGGGTAGTCATAGGGCATGCGGTACTCAGAAGCTCTCCTCCTAACCCATGAGGTATAGGGTTCCAAAGCAATACAATTCTTCGGACCAAGCTCTTTCCTTCCCTTCCTATGAATCTTGCGCCAAGCGCGGACCATCCTGCCCTTCAAGTTTTGAGGATCTTTACCCTTTTGAAAGAACACACATTCTAACAAAATGTTATTAGGTTTATCCTTTAAGGGGAACCCAAGTTGACGACGTGCCAAAACAGGGTTGTAGTTAATCCCACCACATGTACCAAGAAGAGGTACATTGGAGAATTCACCACAAGAGTCAATAATTTGCACACCATCATATACACGGTTGTACCAAAAGATATCATCATTAGTGAGAGACATAAGTCTCGTGGACCACCGTATACATCCTTTGTTCTCCTTGAAGGCGAGCGTCTGTGGCAAGTGTGAAATAAACCACTTGTACAACAGAGGCAAACAACACACAACGGTACCACCACCCTTTGCATTCCTCATATGCAAAGAAAAGTAAGTGTCACCCAATAAAGTAGGAATGGGGTTAAGAGTAGAGAAAATCCTAATAGCGTTCACATCCACAAAATTGTCGATGTTGGGGAATAACACTAGCCCATAGATGAGAAGTACAAATATGACCTCAACGGCGTCCTCACTCATGGCCTTCCCAAACATAGTAGCTTGAGCAATGAGGAAATCAGATGGGAGACCTTGAATTCCACCTTTGGTAGTCATATGAGCACCAATAATAGATTCATCTATATGCAACAGATCAACAATCTCTTGGGAAGAAAGAACTCTCTCCAAGCCACTGAACGACAATTGATCTAAGATAGGTACACCCATAAGATATGCATACTCCTCAAGCGTAGGCAAAAGTTGGAAATCCGGAAAAGTGAAGCAACGGTACAGAGGATCATAGAACTGCACCAACACATTCATTAGACCTTCATCCACCTGAGTAGCAAGAATAGACAAAAGCTTCCCATGACGAGCCTTGAACTCCAAGAGATCTAATACATAGGATGTCAAACTCCTTAACTCTTTCAAGTCGGGTTGTCTGAAATTGTACTTCTTCGTATTCCTTCTTTGCTTATCCATGTCTGAAAATTTGCAAAAAGACCTCTTAAGTTCCTTGAAAATTTTCTCATTGTTGATGATATGGATGCAAATGAATGCATGAATGCATGAATGCATGGATGCAACAATCACACTCAAGGATCAAGCAAATCACACCACACAAAGGTCACAGGATGGATCAAGTCATCCTTAATATCAATCATCCATTTTGGTGGATTATGGTTTACACCTTATCAACACCCAAGTTCCATTGATATTAAGGATATACGAGAACGGATCAACCGCGAATCAAGGGTTTGTTGCAAGTCACGAGCATGGAGTCTCGATTAAGAACCATCCAAAGGGAGTGTACTATGGTTAAATCTGACAATCATGTTCTAAAAGAGATTCCCATAGTCATCATCCCATCTTTAGATGATGACATTTAACTTGTGCCATGCAATTTTTGGCAACTATGGAGAAGTTGTATTTTTTTAGTAATTGATATATTATTATTTAATTTAGTCTCTTGTGATGAATGATTGGTAATCTATTAATAATTTTTTATTCAATTTTAAATATTAATTATTTAATGTTTTTTAATTAAATAATATATTTTTAATTAATTTTCATTTCGTATTCATCTTATTCATCTTCAAACATTCATCTTCTTCATCTTTTTCATTTTCAAATATTCATCTTCTTCGAAAACGTCCGTCCTTTTCATCTTTCTTATCTAAATTACAATGAATAACAAAAGAAATTATTAAATCTAGATTCCAAACTTATATCTCTTATTAAATTATTAAATCATATTTAAAAAACTCAAATTTCAATGTTATTCTTTAATCTGGAAATTACAAAATGCATGCATGTGTGTTGGATCTTTGTGCATATGAGATTTTTAAAAGTTCAGATCTAAAAGTTTAGATTTATAAATATCAAATTTCAAAATTTAAGGTATGAGTATTTCTCAAAAATAAACTATTTTTTATCTGATTTTGTAAAAGTTGGATGAAGAGGAATGTATTTGCAAGATCATATGTTTGTCTATCAAAATTTATGAAACATATTTTTGAAAACACAAGACATCCATGTGAAATTGAAAGGATGGTGATAATTTTGATTTATGAAATTGAAAATTAACAAAGAAAAATAATAAATATAACATGGATACAAGATTTTTGGGTTTTGGATGTTAAATGTATGAAGAAGAGAAAAAACACTTGAAAATTTTCTGGATTTGTTATTAAAAAGAAAAACTAAATAAATTATATTTAATAATATTTTTATTTTATCATGAACTAATTACATGCTAGTGTAAGTAAAAGAAACAACTTCTTCAAAAGTGGGATTTTTTTTTTATTGCCCACAGTAAATGCCACCTGAATCTGATACACATATTTTAGCTAATTATAATTATACAACACATAAATGATTAAATTATTAAATAATTAAAATATGGGGAATACAAATGTTTTTTCTTTTAAATTTATTTATAAAATAATAATTTTAAATATAATATTTTCAAATTTTAATATGATTATTTGAAATGATTTAAATTTTGAGACCCCATTTATTGTCCTGTAAACAATTATATTGGTATAGTAATGTGGGTCCTTTTGGCACATGCTAGTTATTACCGATTATCAAAGGCAGTTGTGGTGGTCCTATAATAAACAATTATTCATTAAAGACAAACATGTACGTATAAAAGATGAAAATGATGTTGTAGAAAATTAAGGGCTTTTCAAAAAATTGTATTGTCTTTTCTAAAATTTAAAAATTTAAAAATTTGTTTGGTTTATATTTTTTAAAAATTGTTTTTCGAAAACTGTTTCAAATTTTCCTGTTTTCAAAACAGAAAAACCAAAATTGTTCAATAGTATTTTGCTTTCTAATTTTTAGTATTTGATCTATTGCTACGATTCAGCAAACATGGAAAGCACGAACAAATTTCATTAATGGTATTATTGTAAATAATTAGTTAATTTAAATTATTACATGTATAATTAAATTTTATAATAATATAATACAATAATAATATTAAGTTAACTATAATAATATCACTTAAAATTTTGACTTAATTTTCAAACATTTGTTAATTACAACATTACAATATTTTATTTGGTTTTAATAATTATTACTCTATTTTTAACTAAATATAAAGCACCGTTTAAAAAATTAATTATAAATACTATTTTAATTTATTATATTAAAATTTTAAATATACTCTTACTAAAACTACTAAGAATATAAACTTAATACTGATTAAATGGATGGATTTTAGTACATATTATTCATTTATAAATATTCAATTCATTCTAGCGAGCATTTTATTTTATTTTTTAAAATTAATTCACTAATAACTCTATATTATTATTAAAATTTTATATTTTACTATCAAGAAAGAAAGGTGGATTATGTGGGGAAAGTGTGCCTACAATCACTTCTCTTAATAAGTAATATTTTTAATTCATTTTAAAAGTGTTGAAACCAAGTCTTATAATACTAATTTATGGTTAATGCAATATTATATAAATGACGATTTTTAGACATAAATTTCATAAATTTAAATTTTATTTAATTAATGAATGAATGAAATAGAATCTAATTATTGTAATTTGACTATTAATTGGTTAATTAAAGTATTTAATTATAAAAAAATAGTAGTTTTGAGATCTCAATAAAAAAATTAGCTTAAGGGTTTATATAGTTTCTCCTTCCGATTTCTTAATTCAAAATTGATTATATGTCATTTATTTAATCATATGACACAAAATTCTATAATATTAAAGAATCCAACAATATTAGTGAACTGTAAATCATTAATTATATACTTACAAATTAAAAGTGTATTAATTAAAATTATAATAGTCGAGAGACTACTTACATAGGAATTGCTAGAAAATCTATGTGATTTTTTTGTATAATTAGCTAATGATCCTCCCCAATTATGAGGTTGGGATATTTATATAATACTCCTTCGGTCGGGCTAAAAAAGAAAGAAAAAATGTTTGCTTAGTTTCCTAATAAAAAACGTGGGAGTGGAAGAATACTCGTTGTTACTCAAATTATGCGGGGAGATGATTTATTCTTTTGACAAATATTTCTAGACAGTTATTCCTTGGATACTTCACAGGTCAGACCACATATGTTAAGTAAAATTCGAGCTGGAATGTACTTTGAGCTATCAGATTAAATCCTTCATGCACTAGATCGATTACAACAATTTCATGAACGTTTGCACAATATCTATATATATGATGCCAATGAGATTGAAGGATTGAGTTTTGTCTACTGACATGGTTCGTATGTAATATTGAATTTTAGTCTTCTAACTGAGGTTTGTAGGCAATATTGACATTTTACACTTCGAAAAATATTGGAGAAAAAATTAGGAAGATTAATTGAAGGATAAAAATATCAAAATAAGAAGAATTAGTTAAACGTTAAGCTAATTAATCGTCAAAAGAAATATAATCGATGGACAAGAAAATTGCAAAAGAAAGAGGATGAAAGAAGATAGAGAAAAACGAAAGTTGATGATTGGATTGTTGCTTGGTTTCAAATCTTTTTTAAATAAGTAAAAATTTACACATCTACATTTTTTTACTAGAAATGGTATTTTCGATATGAATATAAAGATAATTAATATAAAATAGAGTGAATTTGATATTAATATTATTTGAATATCGACCCCACATATGTTAAAAAAGTATTCTAAAAATATATCATAAATTTCATATTTAAATTTAATATAATAAATATTATATTATAAATATTTTGAACTATATCTAAATTTTAAAATAAAATATATTGAAAACATTATTATAAAATTGAAATACCAATAATACAAATTTTATTTTTAAAATATATTTTAAAAATACATCTATCAAACAAGTTTTTTTATTTTCTCATCTCTAAAACAGTTTTCAAAAATAAGATTATCAAACATATTTTATTTTATTTTATTCTTTAAAACAGTTTTTTAAAATTGATTTAAAAAATAATTTTTAAAAACTAAAAACAAAAAAGTCATTCAAACAAGCCCTAATTATTCAAGCCAACGATGTGAATGATGAATTTTAAGAGTTTTTAGACAAAATGAATTATTTGGATGGTTTTAAGCTAACTTATATCAAACATTAAATTTTCAAAAAGTTATATCTTTTATCATTTTGCTACTTAGACTCGCACTCTAAAGTATTACAGTTTATTAAATACTGTTAAACATTTTATTTACAAATATAAATTTGAATGAATGTATAAATTTAACTTTGTTAACACAACTTTTGTAAGATTGGTGTAAATATTATCTTCTATATAGCAGCATTGGAAAATACGATGGGTAAACTTATAATTGTATTATATTTTTAAAATGAAAAAATAGCACAACAAAAAGAAAATTATATTGTAAACAATTATAAAAGTGTTATCTTAATTGTTTTATTATTTAAGGAAACGATTTATGACTGTCCCTAGCAATAATTATATAATTGTTATCTTGATAAGCGTTGCCTTAGATATAAGCAACACTCGCATAAAAGACAACTACAATCGTTCTCTATTCTTTTAGGCAATTTTTAACAATTATTTTGAAGTGTTGTAACATACAACAAATATTGTAGCGAGTCTTCAGATTTAAAGAGAAGAGATTGTATATGCAAATATTATTTGTTAATCCAAATTAAATTTTTTTCTAGATTTATTACCCTTGTATATAAGGTTATTGTTTGTTTTAAATTCTTGAGATAAAAATGATGCTGAGAGATGTAAATGATGAGTGAATTTGAGATTTTAACACTACTATAAAAAATATATTTAACTTCTGACGCGAAGTTGATTTAACATCAGTTACTAAAATTGGATAATGAATGACGTCATGGAAACTCTTCACTATACGCCTCGATTTTTAAATAACTGAGAGGATAGTTGAAATGATCATTGCTTCGATCCCTAACAATAGCTTTTTTATATTTGCAAAACTAGCGTCACATACCGCTCGGCTTATGGCCAAAACGAGGGGGAAGATAAATTCTTTTTTTTTAAATACTATTATATTATTTACACAAAATATTAGTAAATTAATTTGTTTACAAACTACATTGTTTACACAGAATATTAAAGTAAAAATATATAATAAATTTTAATGCGGATCACTATTGGCAGTGTCTTGAGTGTTGATACTCATTAAATGAATGACAAAAATTTATTTAAGGACGGTGAATAAACTTATTAAACACACTTATATTTCTTCTCGATTATTACTCAAAACTGAGTTGAATTGTGTTTCTTTTTAATAAAAGATACAATAAAATATGTTTCATCCCAAGCGTTACATACCTCTCGATTTCTGTAAAAAAAAAAAAGGGGATAAACTGTTTTTTAAAATTACATTGTTTATACAAAATATTAAAATATATTGTTTAACCAGATCTAGATTTTGACAATGGATTCTTAGAGAATAACAAATCTTTTCAAGTTATTCTTGTAAAACAACAAATCTTTGTTGTTATTCAGATTTTATTGTATACCCTTTGTGCGTATTCTTTTCAAGTTAAAATGGATTTCATGCATCTAATTTGTTATAAGTTATATGTTCTAACCATGAATTTTTTTCCTGGACTTGCAATCCATCCTAGAGATCTGTTCAATGATTTCATTATCTCGAGCAAATGTTTTTATGTCAAATGTTTAAGAAAAAATTTCTCAATATTGTCAACCAAGGAAAACAATAAACTATGGAGTATTTTCTTTGATTGTAAACATAGGAAGGTGATAAGTGGTTTTCACATCTTACTTCTAAACATTTTTAAGATTTTATCGCATTTTGATCATTTTACTTCTGCTTACCATGTTTAACGTTTTGGTTGTGTGTTCTTGCTATTTTCAGAGCCTAATGAGCATCTAAGACAAAGAGGGATAAAAAACAGGAAAAACAAGTCAAAAAGACAAAAGTCAACTTTTCCCCATATTAAAACTAGTGGCCTGCTACAACCACCAGTAGTTGCTGTTACAGGTTGTAGCAGTAGAGGCGCATAGGGTTCCCAAGTTGCATTCTCCAGTACAATTAGCAGGGACCTGCTACGGCCACCCGTAGCAACTGCTACGGGCCGTAGCAAGAGGGAAAGGCCTAATTCTCTTGGTTCCGTTTTAGAGTGATCCTCAATGATTATGCCTTTTTAAGCATTACTTGATTTAATATATTTCTGGTGTAATATGCATTGAACCAAAAATATTATGCTAGTTTTAGTTTTTTTTATAAAACTCATAACACGTTATGAGTTTTTGGTTCCGAGTTTTATTCTACAAAGTTTCTACATATTTCTTATTTTATTCCTCTGTACTAAAGCCTCCAAGGGAGCAAGATGGGATCAAAACTTAATTTAAATATGTTTTATTATTCATTTCTTATTCAATTGCTTATCCATTACGATTGTTTGTTATGCATTCAATGATGAATATTGATTTAATTTTGTTTACCCTCACCATGAGTGAGTAACCCATTAGGGACTAGGGGTTATGGGGATTATCTTATAACCTTTTGTATAATCTATGTAATATCAATTGTGAGAATTTTTTCCTATTTTTTTTATAATCCGAGTTCATGCATTCCAACTCCTGTACAAAAGTAAGGTGTTCTAAGGTATCAACCATAGTCTGAAAGGATATGTGTCGATACCAGAGCGAAATTTTTTAAACAACTGAGTCCATTACAGCAAAAATGATTGGATGAATTTGAGAAAATTATATAGCTGAGCAAAAGTAAAAAATCATTGACGAATAATCCGGTCGCGCGAAAGCAAACAAATTATTTGTCATCAATAGGGCAATGCGTTGGCGAAAGCAGGCATTGCCCATATTTATCTATTTTCTATAAATTATACGAAATTCTCGTAATAGTAGTGAGTTAGATCATGTGATTCTGTTAGAGTTAGAAACATAACCTCAGGTCATGTTTGCCTCAATAGGAAATTAAATGATTTTATAAATAAGTTATTTTCATTTAAGTGTTTTTTCTAATAATCTATTTTCACCAAGACTCATATTCTCGATTTCTCTAGATATACATCGATAGGGCGAAATTCGGTACTTAAGTCATTGGTCTATGTGGTTCAATATCATTTTACTACTTCTCATAGCCATGCACTTGTGGTGTGTCAAGTTTTCTGCTTATTTTACTGTGTTGATCTGTTGTGGTTCTCGATGCTCTTGTATCCGAAGAATTCATTATGTTGGAAATTTAGTTGAGCTTGTGCCCAAAATTCGAGCGTTTCTTACTCGAGAGACACCGAAATCTTAGATTGCAAGTTATAGGTGATCCGGTTGATACTAAGCCTCTTAAGGATTATGTGATTCCTACTGAAGAAGAACCACATTTTAGTATTGTGCACCCGCTGATTGTGGAAAATAATTTTGAATTAAAACCTTCTTTGATTGGTATGGTGCAACAAAACCAATTTTCTGGTTTTCCTTCCGAAAACGTGAACCTTCATCTTTCGATATTTGTTGATAATTATGGTACCATTAAGGATAATGGCGTTGACCAAAATGTCGTTCGTCTTCATTTATTCCCCTTTTCATTGTGAGACCGTGTGTGAGCTTGGCTTAAATCCTTGCCCACAAATTCTATACTATCTGGACCCAATTGAAAGCAGCCTTTCTGCCAAGTAAAACAGCCTAAGTTAGGAATGAAATTAAAAAATTTAGAAAAGAAGATGGGGAATCATTGTTTGACGCGCGGGAGTTTTATAAAGATTTGTTAAGACTATGCCATTTTCATGACCTTGAGAAGTGGATGATTATTTATACCTTTTACAATGGCCTCCTTTACTCTACAAGGATGACATTAGACGCGGATTCTGGAGGAGCCCTAATGGATACTCCTCAATATATAACCTATAACTTGATAGAAGAGATGGGGAAAAACCACCACTCATGAGGAAGTGTGCGACAAGTTACCGCTAAGTCTATTCCTAAGATTGATGGTCTTTATGAGATTTATGTGTTTGACCATATGAACGCTAAGGCGGATACCTTTTACCAAAAGATAGATATTTTAAGCACCACACCTTCCATACCCGTTACCCCCCCTGTTTCTTTTGTTGCCTCCGCTACTCTCTATTGTGAGATGTGCGGAGTTAATAAGCACACTGATAGAGATTGCCAAATGATCCTCACCAGAGGATCCACCCAAGAAAATGTCAATTTTGCGAATAATAACCAGTGGAAAAATCCGTACTCTAACACCTATAATCCGAGTTGGCGTGATCACCATAATTTTTCTTATAGGAACAACAACTTCCAACAAGTCATGGGACCACCGGGTTTCCAAAAAGCTACACAATCGAGCCTAAGAAATCTAACATTGAAATTTTGATGGAGTATTTCGTGTTGACGCAAACTCGTCAAAACAATGAGTTTAGAAATCAAAACCTCCTTGCCAATGAGGCACTTACCACGTTGAATAATAAGGTTGTGTAGCGGTAAATTCATGACCACTGAGCTATTGGTTAACTCAACGTCAATAAAACCAGAGTCACCATCGTGTTTTTATTGTTTCCAAAGGAAAAGGGAAATGTATGAACAAAACCCAAAGATAATAAGTTTTCAAATCAAAACTAATAAAATGTCAGAGATTACAGGTAAGGGGGTTGGTTACACAGAGGGAAGCTAATAGCATCCAAAGTGTCATGGGTATTCCTAGGGAGCCCTTTTTTGTGTGCAAGTGTTTTAGTTGAAAATATATTTGCTAAAAAATAGAGTGAGAGGGTGAGAAAAAAATTCATTATTTACAATTTTGTGTTTGACAAGACTTTCGGTCTTAGACCTACGTACCAACATAAAAATGAGGGATCAAAATCTCGTAGTTCATGGTAAAAAAATTCAAAGATGTGTGGATTTATTTAAACAAAAGTTTAAAGATCTTTTGTTATCAATGGGAGAAGACTCAACTAAACATCCACCGATAATGAGGATTTTACAACCTTTAAGAGAGAGGATTCCAACTTGGTTTTAATCAACAAGTATGCTACTAACCCCTAATAAATGGAAAGTCTTACAATCAATATATCATGGAATGGAGAATTATATCTCAACCAAAGATAACTCAAATCTAAATGCTCTTTTTTGAAAAAAGTTAAAAGGAAAAGGCACAAAGTGGCCAAAAAGATTAGATGAGGTTGTTAGTTCTTTTTGTCTTTTTGAAAATAAGGTCAATATGATTAAGTTTATTTACAAGTTTGATTAAGAAAATATTTTGAAATTCAATGGAATAGGGTCAAGGTTTCTACTCATTAAACAAGTCTAAGTTAGAAATAACAAACGAATAAGTTTTGAAAATGAGAGAGAGATTTTGAAATTAAAGAAGGTGAAGGAGATGAAGGGACTATCCTAGACAAGATTTAAAACTTTAGAGTTGAAAAGATCTAACCAATGGGAAGCATTCATAAGACAATAGTATCAGATAGAAACCCATTTCCTTTGGACTATTGAGCAAGCAACAAGCATAATCATCCAAGCAATTAATAAGAAGACCAAATGGTATGAAATAAAGATAATCAAACATCCAAGCAAGCACTCCAATAACAAGCTGTCTTCAATGTCTTTTAGATGTATCATATGAAAATCCCTTGAAACATGCTCAAAGAGGAAGCGTCAAATGATATTAATAAGATCAAAACAATAACTTCAAACAAAGAGAGAGTATAACATATAAACCAAAGGAGTGTCTCTCAAGGCTTGTATCAGATGAATGACATTGGCCAAGAAAAAGGTCTCAAATTAATGGCATTGGCCAAGTCCTTCCATCGCTCAGGGATGTTGCCTACTCTAAGTCCATAAGGTCAACTCAAGTATCAGACAGAGGTCCAACAGTCCACCAATATATTTAGAGTTTTTGTTTTTATTAAGTGTTTTAAGGTCCTAAGACCACAAACAAAACAAAGTCACAAACACATAATATAATACAAGCACAAAATATGGCTCAAGTGAGCAAAGTGAAAATGACTGAAACATAAACAAATTGCATGAATGTAAATGACAATGAATGATAAAGTGTAAAAATTTAAATTTCATTAAATTAAATGAAATTAAATATAAAGTCAATACAAAGAAATGTTAGTGAATGTTAGCGGAAGAAGAAATTGTTCAAGTCATTTTTTGGAGAACACTCAATTATCCATTCACAAGCATGAAGATATGAACCTAGGCATAATTCATGAGATGGACTCCAACTTGGATAAAATCAACAAGTATGCCACTAACTCTTATGAATGGAAAAGAGGTAGAATATTCACACAATACCATGATGAATGGGAGACTTACAATCTCACTTACAAAAATGATATTGCTTTCGGGACAAATGTAGCTATATGTTAAGAAATCATAATTGGACTTATGTAGAATTCACAACTATCTGAGTCCGGACAATAATAATATTGGTGTTAATGCATGCTAGAGACACGGTATAAAGAACCAAGCTCCTAAAACATATCACACACAAAGTTAAAATGGGAAGGACCTATCTCAATCAAGCTCATGTTGATTAATCTAACACATGGTCATTGATGAATCAACTAGCATATCATCTTTGAGAAATCATTGGACATGGATGGATTGAGAAAGAAGTAGATGAAGATGAAGATATGAAGTGAAAGAGAATCCCAAATTGATCAAGGGATGCACCTCACTTGATCAATACTATCCATTCATCCCGAGGGATGAAATTTCAACTTCATCAACCCCCTAAATCCAATAGTATTGATCAAATTAAAGTCCAATTCAACCAAGATCAAGGTCAAACAGAAGTTGAGTCAACACAAAGTCAATAAAATATCTCAACACAATTTTAACGCAATTAAACAATTTGAATTCAATTTTTAAATGAAGAAAAATAATTTTTAAAAGGGGAAAAACCTCAAATCTCTTCAAGTTACCAAAGAAATGGCCAAGAGAATTATCATAGGTTAAACAAGGTCAAAGGACTTTAGACTAATTTTTTTTGGCATTTTTAAAAAGTCAGAAGTATTTAAAATCAATTAAAAACAAGTCAAAAATCACAAAATTCACTAAAAATATCAAACTCAATCCAAAAATTAATTTTAATTCAGAAATGGGAAGAGGAAATTATTTGTGAAATTTTGGTGAAAGTCCCATTTTTTTGGATTAAAATTGAAATTACAGTGAATTAAATGAGAAAATGCTATTTAAAAAATAAAATGGAAAATTAAAACAATTCAGAAAAACAAGGGTCGTCAGATCTCCCTCATTAGTTGAGGTGACAGATCTGATGGCCACGCGCATCATGTCCACCAAACACCATAGTCAATGTGCATGCACAAGTGGTATTCAAGATCAATGGACGAGATTAAAATGTGGCCCATGGATCAGACGACTTGGACAATGCCAACGCACCACCAGAGTCCTAACTCCGGTCGTCTTCTCCGACCATGTCACCAGGCTGGTCAGGATCAAAGTGTCACCAAAATAAATGGACCATACACTATTTTGAAGATAAAATCGCGAGGATCTCGAATATGACCTCCAATTTTTCTAACTCTCACTCTATAAGAAGATGTGTGGAGTTGAAAATTGAGGTAAAATTAATATTAACTTACAAATGTTGTAAGTATTAAAGAAGAATCGTTGCATCTCAACTAGGCAAAATTATGCATTTTAGTGCATTTTTTATATATTTTTTTAATGTGATTTTTTTCATTTAAAACTTTTTTGAAAAATTTCTTTATAATATTTTTTTACATAAGACTATGTAACACTACAAATAGGGGTGGCAAACGTGCATGCCCGCCCCGTTTAGGCCCGCCCCGCAAAAGCCCGCAAAAAAACGGGGCGAGGCGGGGCGGTCATAGTTGAGGATGCGGGCCTAAAACTTAGACCCGTCCCACAAAAAAGTGAGGGCGAGACGGGGAAAACCCGCGGGCACTGCATTCTTTAAGCTTAAAAATGCAAAAATTTATGTAAAGACACGTGCCCGCAAAAGCCCGCGAAAAAAACGGGGCGGGACGGGGCGAACACATTTGAGGGTGAGGGTCTAAATCTTTGGCCCGCCCCGCACAAAAATGCGGGCAAAACGGGTATGCCCAGCGGACCGAGCCTGTTTTGCCACCCCTAACTACAAATTATAATTTTAAAAAAAAAAAAATTAAGACAAACAGTCCCTAATTGGAGAAGACAAAAAATATATATAGGAAGACAAAAAAAAATCCTAATTGGAGAAGACAAAAAATATATATAGGAAGACAAAAAAATAGATTTATTTAGATTTTTTAAGCATGCACATGTGATATAAAGTCATTGAATGCAGTACAATATTCTGCTCATCCTAACTTATTTTTTAATGATTTTTATAGTATATTCTGCTCATCCTAACTTATTTTTTATAGTATATTATTTTTTAATGGTTTTTTTTTTTAGTTTGCATTCATATTTTTAGTCATTCCTACAACTTAATAAGCCATCACAATAATTTTAATCTAAATACACTTTTCAATATATACATATAATTATAACATTGACGATATATATATATATATATATATATATATATATATATATATATATATATATATATATATATATATATATATATATATATATATATATATATATATATATATATATATATATATATATATATATATATATATATATATATATATATATATATATATAAATTTTTTAAACAAATAATAATCTTTTATATATATATATATATATATATATATATATATATATATATATATATATATATATATATATATATATATATATATATATATATATATATATATATATATATATATATATATATATATATATATATATATATATATATATATATATTATTTGTTTAAAAAATTGCTTGTAAACAAAAAAAATTAAGTTTTTTATATTTTGTAAGAGTGAAAATTTAAAGGTAGGAACATAGAGTACACTTTGCTACCTAAATGATTAATGGGATCAAAGATATTTACTAGATTTATTCATACATATACACGTGATATGAAGTCATTGAGGGCAGTACAATATTCGGCTCATTCCAACTTGTTTTCTTTTAAATGAGTTTTGTAGTATAATGTATTTTTATTAAAATATTTTTTAAATGTATTAAATTAAAATTGATTTAAATAGCTTATCATAAACAATCATTTTACTACAATTTTTTTAATGATTTATTGAAAATATACTTAAAATAAAAACTAATTTGATTAGCTTATCTTAAAGTAATTTTCTTAAAAAACTTATAATTAACATTTAAGTTAGTTAATTTCAAAATTTTATTTATATTTCTTTTCATTTTATACATATAATTTTTTTTTGAAATATTGTTATTAGAGATTTAATCATATACAATCTATTTATACTCATTTAACTCAACTAATAATTGAGTTATTCCACCAATCCTTAATTTTAATATTTTAATTTATTAAAAAATAACATCACTTAAAATTTATAAGAGATTCTATATATATATATATATATATATATATATATATATATATATATATATATATATATATATATATATATATATATATATATATATATAACCAACTTCAAGGATCTTAATCATACCAACCAAAAAAACCTATTCTATTTCAACTTCAGCCACCCATATGAACACCATGGAAAATTCAAATGATGAAAATGCTTTTGTGCCAGAATTCTTACGACAACATGACATAGGCAAAGAATGCAAGGAGTTATTACCCACATTGCGATTAGAAAAAGGTTTGATTGCAACTCACTTATATCAATATCAAGGATTTTGGTTTGTTCCAAAGATTCTCAATGGTGTTTTATCTTGTCAAAAACACTTTCAAGCTCTTGATGATGATATCCTTTTAGCCACTTGTCCCAAATCAGGTACGACTTGGCTTAAAGCATTGTTGTTTGCTTTGATAAACCGCAACAAATATCCAAATACTCATAGCGATCATCCTTTGCTCACTAAAAATCCTCATGATCTTGTTTCCTATTGGGAGATTGGCCTTTACTACGACAAAGACTTAGTTCCCGATCTTCAAACAATGTCTCCTCCAAGACTTTTCTCGACTCATCTATCTTATGAATCATTGCCAAAATCTGTGAAAGACTCGAGTTGCAAGGTGGTCTATCTATGTAGAGATCCTAAAGACACTTTTGTTTCATTGTGGCATTTTTTAAACAAGATAAGACCAAAAAATAGGGAAACACTTCCATTAGAAGAAGTTTTTGAGAGCTTTTGTAGAGGAGTGACTCCTTTTGGACCTTTTTGGGAGCATGTATTAGGATATTGGAAGAAAAGCTTGGAAAGTCCAAAGAAGGTAATGTTTTTGAAATATGAAGAAATAAAAATGAGACCAAATTTTTATTTAAAAGAGATTGCTAAGTTTTTGGAGTGTCCATTCTCCAAAGAAGAAGAATCTAAAGGCGTGAATGATGATATATTAAATTTGTGTAGTTTTGAGAAGTTGAGTAACTTGGAAGTCAATAAATTTGAAAAAACATCTAATGAAGTTGAAAACAAAACTTTTTTTCGTCTTGGCCAAGTTGGAGACTGGAAAAATTTTCTTACAACAGAAATGATTGAGCATATAAACACAATCACCGAAAAAAAATTTGTTAAGCATGGGTTGAAGTTTTAGAGTATGAGATATTTGAATTGATATTTATGTTGTAATGTGCTTTATTTTGTTGATGCCCCTTTGGTTTTGTTTGTGTTGTGTAACTTTGATTTTGTTCTAGTTTTTCTTTGTAACTGTATGTTAATTAAGGAGATGTTTTGCATGAGAGATTTTGTTCTAATTTAGTCCACTTCCGTCAATAAAATTTTACTTATAAAAAAGTTTCACATTTATTAAAGTTTTTATTTTTTAATTATTTAATAAATATAGTAAGGTAATATATATATATATATATATATATATATATATATATATATATATATATATATATATATATATATATCAAATTTATGTTAACAAAATCACTAATTAAAGATTTGATAAGTAAGGTCTTTCATATAGTTGTTGTCACTAAGAATGTCTTATATTAGTGATAGTCATTCTTTTTTTAAGTTATATAATATTCTTTTGATATCATAATACTTTATGTTAAGATTATTCTTTTTACATAAATAGTTTACAAGGTTATTATGATTATAACAATTTCTTATAGTTTGTATAGATATTGAATTTGTAAACTTCAGTTTGATCTCAATAAAGACTTTTGTTGGATCAGTTGAAAATATATATGATTCAGAGATCACATTGCATCAAATTTTCATATCTCCATCAGTGACGAAGTCAGAACTTTTATGGAGTGTGGGCATTATTTATAAAAATATATTTTAAATAATTTTTTATTTTAAACTTACTTTTTGTGTATGAAATTGTTTTTTTCATATATGTTTTTAAACAATACTTTAAGATAAGAATCTTAATATTTTTTATTTTAAATAAAATAATAATGATTAATAATTTTTTTAAATTATTTTTTATCTAAGATCCAAATAAAATTAATTGACTAAAAAAATTTAAAATTAATAAACTAACATTTAAATAAATTACTACCATATTACTTATTAGAAGTAATTCATATTTATTAGTTGTACTATTTTCTTAGCCCCTAAGTTTGTTAGAGGGTATTTTAGTATTTTATCCTATTCTAGTAACCCTAATTTTAGCTTATAAATAGGATGACAATCATTGTAATTTTTATCATGTTTTGTAGCCGTCATTCTCTTAATAGAATATTTCCGTTCATCATTTATTCTACCTTTGCGCCAACAATTGGTATCAGAGCTCCGGTTCGGATTCATTGGGAAACACGAGTGAACGTGAGGTCTTGTGTGTTTGATTTTGATTCTTAGATTCGTGTTGAATCTTGAACAAAATCTTATCAGAATTTTAATTCTGTGGGTTGGGAAACACTGTGAGAAATCTGAGTGTACTGTGCAAGGTAGAAAGATGAACGGAAACGGCAACATGAACACCAAACTTCCAGTATTATTTGACAGTAAAAACTGGAATCGTTGGATGATCCAAATGCGTGTACTGTTCGGTGCTCAAGATGTTCTAGATCTTGTCACTGATGGTTATGTTCCGGTAGCAGCAGATGCGACGGATGAACAGAAAAACGCGCAGAAGGAAGTAAGGAAGAAGGATCAGAAAGCATTGTTCTTCATTCATCAATGTGTTGATGTAAATGTGTTTGAGAAGATTGCAAATTCAACGACAGCAAAGGCTGCGTGGGACACACTGGTTAGATGTTATGGTGGTGACGCATCAGTGAAGAAGGTGAAGCTTCAGTCCTTGAGAAAGCAATATGAGAATCTCAACATGAAGAATAATGAGAAAGTTTCTGAATACATCTCCAAAGTGATTCTGATCACTAATGAGATGAAAGCGCGTGGAGAAACTCTTTCTGAAGAAACAATCATGGAGAAGGTATTGAGATCCCTTACCTGTCAATTTGATTACATTGTGGTAGCAATAGAACATTCCAAAGATCTGAGCACCATGAGAATTGAAGAGCTGCAGAGCAGTCTAGAAGCGTAAGAGTTGCGTTTGACTGAGAGAACTTCTGAAAGGGAAGTAGAGCAGCAGGCTCTGAAAGCAACTTCTAATAGGAGGTATCAGAAGCAGTCAGAAGCCAGGAGAAGATCTGATGGTGGTCAGAAGTCAGAAAGCTCAACCTCTGATAAACAAAAGAATGCTCAGAAGGGAAAAGAGAAGTGTGACAAGAAGAAGATCCAATGTTACTGTTGTAAGAAGTTTGGTCACTTTGCTAGAGACTGTTGGTCAAACAAGGAGAGAAAATCAGAAGAAGCAAATATAGCCAGAAGTTCTGATGACGAATCTGTGCTATTGATGGCCTCTAAATCTGATGATATGGATCTGATAGACTGGTGGTATATGGACACTGGCTGTTCAAATCATCTTACTGGAAACAAGAAATGACTGGTTGACTTTGACTCTGAAAAGAGGACAAAGATCAGATGTGCTGATGACAAATATCTTAATGTAGAAGGTATGGGAAATGTCAGAGTGATTCTGAACAATGGGAAAACAGCATTGATTCAGAACGTGTGGTATGTACCTGGCATCAGAAGCAATCTGATGAGTGTGGGACAATTAATTGAGAAAGGTTTTTCAGTTACCATGAAGGACAATCTTCTGAAGCTGTATGACTGCAATCAGAAGTTGATTATGGAGTCAGAACAGGGAAGGAATAGAACATTCAAGGTGAATGTCAGAACTACAGACTCAAAATGTCTTAGTGCAACAAGTGCTGAGAAGGAGAGTGAGTTGTGGCACAGAAGATTTGGTCATTTGAATTTCAGAAGCTTAAAACATCTGAATTCAAAGAAGTTGGTACATGAAATTCCTGCAATTAAGAAGCCTGAAAAGTCATGCAAAGTTTGCATGGAAGGAAAACAACCACGATTGCCATTTGCGTCAGAAACTGCTCCAAGAGCAAAACATGCCTTGGGAGTTGTACATTCTGATGTGTGTGGTCCATTTCCAGTAGCATCGATTGGAGGGAATAAATACTTTGTGTTATTTGTTGATGAATTCACAAGAATGACATGGGTATCCCTTATTAAGTTTAAACACGAGGTGTTTGATGAATTCAAGAAGTTCAGAATGAAGGCTGAGAATCAGAGTGGTCAGAAGTTGAAGATTCTTAGAACTGACGGTGGAGGTGAGTATAACTCCAAAGAGTTCCAGAAGTTCTGTGAGGAGAATGGAATTGAGCATGAGTTTACTGCTCCTTATACCCCTCAACACAATGGTCTTGCTGAAAGAAGAAACCGCACTTTGCTTGATATGGTGAGAAGCATGCTAAAGGAGAAGAAACTTCCTCAGAAGCTCTGGGGAGAAGCTGTTGCCACTGGAACGTATGTACTCAACCGATGTCCTATGAAGAAGTTGAAGGAAATAGTTCCAATACAGAAGTGGACTGGAGATAAGCAAAGTGTTAGTCATCTGAAGGTGTTTGGTTCTGTTTGCTATAAACTTGTTCCAGAAGTCAGAAGACAGAAGCTGGATGATAGAAGCAAAGTGATGATTCTGATAGGGTACCACAGTACAGGTGCATACAAGCTCTATTGTCCAGAAACCAACAAAATTGAATTCAGCAGAGATGTGATTGTGAAGGAATCAGAACTTTGGAATTGGGATAAGTCTCAATCTGATTCTGATGTTAGAACTTCTGAAGAAAGGTCAGAGTTAAGAATTTCTGAAGTTGGAGTAAACTCTGATGTTGATTCTGATTCTAATAGTGATTCTGACTCTGGAGAAGACTCAGAAGATGAAGGTGACTTTGATGATCCAGACTCTGATGACCCAGACTCTGATGGTAATCCAGATTCTGGTGGCAATTCAGACTCTGGAAATATGCCAGCCCCTGAAGATGGTCAAAGCTCTAGAGGAAGTCAACCATCTGAAGCTAGAAACTCTAAACAAGTTCAGAGACCACAAAGAATCAGAAACATCCCCAGAAGATATGCAGAATTTGACATGCTGCAAGACACTGAAGTAGACTCTGAAGGAGAAGTTATTCAGTGTGCCATGTTAGTAGACTCTGAACCCATAAGTATAGAAGAGGCTCTTAAGCAGAAGCTCTGGATGAAGGCCATGAAAGAAGAACTTGATGCTATAGAGAGAAACAAGACTTGGAAGCTAACAGAACTTCCAAAAGACAAGAAAGCCATCAGCGTCATATGGGTTTTCAAGTAGAAGTTAAAGCCAGATGGTTCAATTGGCAAACATAAAGCAAGGTTGGTAGCCAGAGGATTTCTACAGAAACCTGGGCTGGATTACTCTGAAGTGTTTGCACTTGTAGCAAGACATGAAACAATCAGAATGGTGATTGCAATAGCTGCTAACAGGAATTGGCCTCTGATGCATTTATATGTAAAATCTGCATTTCTGAATGGTCCATTAGAAGAAGAAGTTTACGTGTCACAACCTCCTGGATTTGTGAAAAAGAATCAGGAAGGGATGGTGTACAGATTATACAAAGCTCTATATGGATTGAAACAAGCGCCCAAAGCTTGGAATCAGAAGATTGATTCATTTTTCAAGAAGCAAGGCTTTTAGAAATGTGAGATGGAGTACGGTGTCTATGTTCAGCATACTTCTGAAGGAAATATGACTCTGGTATGTTTATATGTTGATGATATACTGCTGACTGGAAGTTCTGAACAGGAGATAGCCAAGTTCAAGAAAGTTCTGATGCATGAATTCGAAATGACTGATCTAGGCAAAATGACATACTTTCTAGGGATGGAATTCAGATACTCTAAGAAAGGTATTATTTTGCATCAGCTCAAGTATGAATTAGAAGTTCTGAAGAGATTTAATCTGAATAATTGTAAGATTGCTGTCACACCTTCTGATACAAATCAGAAACTGGATTCTGACTCTGATGGAAAGGATGTGGACGCTACAACCTTCAAACAGTTGGTTGGTTCTCTGAGGTATTTGTGCAATACCAGACCTGATATTTGCTATTCAGTTGGGATGGTTAGTAGGTTCATGAGTAAACCTAAGTGGTCCCATTACCAATCTACTGTCAGGATTCTGAGGTATATTAAGGGAACTCTGAAGTATGGAGTATTATTTCCTTCTGGAAGAAAGAATGAGTCAGAACTTCTGAGTTATTCAGATTCTGATTGGTGTGGAGACAGAGTTGACAAAAGAAGTACGTCTGGGTACTTATTCAAATTTCTAGGAGGTCCCATTTCTTGGTGTTCCAAGAAGCAACCTGTTGTGGCGTTGTCAACTTGTGAAGCTGAATACATTGCAGGTGCTGTTACTGCATGCCAAGCTGTGTGGATTCTGAATCTATTGCAGGATCTGAAGATTAAAGTAAACAAACCTCTGAAGCTGATGATTGACAACAAGTCTGCAATCAATCTTGCCAGAAACCCAGTGTTGCATGGGAGAAGCAAGCACATTGAGACCAAGTATCATTTTCTGAGACATCAAGTTCAGAGGGGAGTGTTAAAAGTTGTACACTGCAGCACTCAGAAACAGTTGGCAGATGTTCTGACAAAAGCTATCAAGACTAATCAATTTCTCAGATTAAGGGATGAAATTGGTGTTACAAGTTTTGATGGAATATGAATTAAGGGATGGTATTAGAAGTAATTCATATTTATTAGTTGTACTATTTTCTTAGCCCCTAAGTTTGTTAGAGGGTATTTTAGTATTTTATCCTATTCTAGTAACCCTAGTTTTAGCTTATAAATAGGGTGGCAATCATTGTAACTTTTATCATGTTTTGTAGCCGTCATTCTCTTAATAGAATATTTCCGTTCATCATTTATTCTACCTTTGCACCAACATTACCCGCTAACAAAATTTGAAGTGTAGAATTTTGGTGGATAATTTACTAAACGAAATATTTTTTTAATATAGTTTAAACTACATACTCCTAAAATCTATAAAATAATACATAAGTTAATATGTTGAAATTATAGTGGGGCAAGTGACCCCATAATTACCTATGTAGCTCCGTCTCTGTCCTTCATCCATATCGATATATGTCATCAAATATATTGATGTGGTGATCGTCAGAGTTCCATCACTTTATACGTTAACAATGACAATCGAGGTGGTCCCATTATTGATGTATGAGGTGAACAAGATTATAAAATTTAAATAGATAGATAAGTATAATTTGAATGCGCATCTAAAAAATGTTATATAATTATTAAGATGTATTATCCAAACGAAAGATGGTTGGAATATTGTATATTTAAATATTATTTAATTATAATATTTCAATAATTATTATATGGACAAATATATCTATGAAAAGTTAACATTAAAATGGAACATTTAAAACAAATGAGAGCCTTTTAATTTTAACTTCATTTAAAAGATTTGGATTGTTGGTCATAAATTCTAAACAATGCTGTAAATACAACAATATAAAATAATATGAATCATAATTAAGTTTGTTACATTAGTTTAATTTTTTTATTTAAAAATCAAATATTTTTTGGTATTTTAATTTAAAATAAATTCTCTAATTTTATATATTTTACTGATAAAAGATAATAATTTTTTCTTCTATACAAAAAATTCTCAAATAAATTATTAAATAAATATATTTCAACCATGTATATATGTTATTTTATTTTTATCATGATTCTATATTTTAATCCAAATAATTTCATATGAGTGTTAATTTGTTTTTTTAAAAAGGTATATAACCTATTTTTGCATGATGAATTTATTGAAAATTTAATATATTTTCTATTTTCACTTGTAATATCATTTCATGATATAGATTTTGTTTTGATATTAAAGTTCTTAAGTTTTTATACAAATAATATTTCTATAAAAAATAATATATTTTTGTATCATATAATTTATTTTTGTAAAACTTATCCTTTACAAAATTATTATTAATCAATTCAAGATCTTAAAGATGATACGGTTACAATATCAATCAATAATTTAATTTCCTTTTAAAAAATATTAGTTATCAAGCCTTTTACATTTTTTAACTAACTATGTATTATAATTTTATTATAAAACCAAAAAAAGAAAAGACTTATGAAAAAGGTAAAATTAAAATATATTACAATGCAAGCTCGGTTAAATTTTCAACTCGATAATTTGAATAAAACAACGAAAATAAATATGTGTTATGTAAATCATAAGTTAAATCTTGGATATAAACATTTCTTTTTCAATGAGTACGATCGAAAAGAAATTTACATACTCTTATAAAATAAAAATATAAAAGAAATTTATTAATTAAAATAACAACGATCATATAATATTATTATGGTAGTGGTCTGATCCACATGCTATTGCTATTACCTAATATGAAAAGGTCCAAAACATGTACTATAAACAATTATGATAGTGGTCTGATCCCAAACATGCTATTGCCACTTACTTATTCATTAAAAACAAACATGTACGTTTTATGTTCACTCATTTCTCTAACATTTTACTTGGGTGAAGTAATTTTTATCCATCACACTAAAATTGTACTTTTTACCATCAATAGCAAATTATACAATCATTTTAAAATTATATATTATATATAAATTTTTTATAAAATTAAATAAGTTTTTAATCAATGTAATTAAATATAATAAAAGTAATTTTTTTAGATTCTTGAGATAAAAATGACGGTGAGATGAAAATGATGAGTGAGTATGGGAATTTAACACTATTACAAAAAACTCATTTATCCTCAGACGCAAAATTGATTTAATCTCAGTTACAGAAGCGGGGTAACGAAACATATCATGAAAACTCTCCATTATATCCATTGGTTTTTGAATAACCGAGAGGATAGTTGAAATGATAATTAGTTTTGATCTCCAGCAATAGCTTTTTAATATTTTCAAAACTAACGCCACATACCTCTCGGTCTATGGCCAAAACCTAGGAAAAAGATAATTAAAAAAAAACATTTGTCGCGCCGCGGAAAAATACAGAGTCGCCACCGGATTTTAATTATTCTAAAGGAAATGGGAAATAATGATAAAACCCCAATGAGAATGGTCTTCACAATCAAGAGTGGATTTGAAAGTTGGTTTTTAAGGGGGAAATATTAACACCCTCACATCCATTGTACTCGATGAGAACCACTAGTTTGTATCAATGCGTATGGATGTTGTTTATCTGAATGATACTTGCTATCGGGCAATGAGATAAGAAAGAATAAGATGGAAAGAGAAAATAAGTTTTAAATTAGTTTGTTCGCCAAGGTTTCGAACCCTTATGCATATGTATCCTCATTCGTGCAATAAGGAAGTCAGAGCTCCATAGTTCCGCTCACAAACAGAGTATTTGTTTGGTTGTTTTTATGAACAGTGTTGACGCTCACGTTCTACTGTCAACTTGCTTGTATGCTCGAGCATGAGAGCATTAAGTGTTTGTTTGTTTGCAATAGAATGGATGCGCTTGGATCACATTCTAGCAGTTAAACATTACTTGCTCGCTCATGGAGGCTTAAGATTCGTTCACGGTAGAACGGAAGTAACACGTCATTTCTGAAAAGGTTTGAAAGATGCCCTAAGGCAGAAAATGATTTGATTGGTTGGGGTTGATTTTAGTACAAAGACAAGTATCAGATCCTTGGCTAGCTACGGTCAACAATCCAAATACTTGGGAGTTGAGAGGACAATGACATCCTAACCATTCTTTTTCATCCAAAAGAAGTTTAATTTGTGAAAGGATTTGGCAAGTTTAATCATTGGTACTTAGGAAAAGACATATATCTAACCCTTGGCTAAGTACAACCAATAATTAGAGTACTCGGGATTTGAGAGGACAATGTCAACCTGACCACTATTTTTCTCCCTCAGAACACTGGATTGAACTTGTTTTATTGTTGTATATTTTGAGGAGGAAATCGAGCATCGGACCCCCAATCTAGATACGACTGACAACTCAAGTACATGAATGTTGTCTACAAGCACGTACACCTCATTATTGCATTCCAGTTTATTGAGAAATTGTTTTGAAAAGGAATTTGACGTTGGATCAAGTGTTTGGAATTTATTCTAAAAAATATGTGTGAAGAATGGAGGTGGATATAGAAGTAGACTAAGAAGAGAATGGAAAATGATAATAGAAATAAGTACTTGACGTTGGATCAAGCACTCGCGTTTCTATGAAGTGAGTTTGATTTGGAAAAACACTTGACGTTGGATCAAGTGTGCTTTTGTCTTTTGAAAAGTTTTATTTTATCGTTTGGTTTTATCTTTTAGTTAGCATGCATGGAAAGCTATAAAAGAATGTAAATCTAAACTATTACACTTGCATGGGATGGGGGACATATGACCGACAATGGGGGGATGAAACCATACAATACACAATGGTAAAGAAATAAGATCAAACAAGTTACAAATCAAGCACCATGTCTAAAACAATCAAGTGGCATGATGTCCTCAAACAATACAAGGCAAAATGAATGATTAAAGGTCATGGTAGACAAGATAACTTGGATCCACACTTGAAGTCTCAAAGTCATTAAGCATACAAACACATGGAGTTAGTATGGGATAGAGCTAATGAAATCAATGCATCAAATAGAAACATGTTCAATGGTTTTAAACAATCCAAATGTAAATGGATTAATCATGGACAAATAATCAAAGACTAATCACATGGTCATGGTAAATGAAATAGACATACACAAGTCATACGCCACATAAATTGAAATGACATTTTCAATTTCCATAAGATAACCACAAACCAAATGAAAAATTAAATGGATGTTAAATCTAATTATCAAAATGGCCTAAACATGAATGTGGAATCAAATGTAATCAAAGCAAATTGACAATCTAAATCACCATTGAATCTTATGAACATGGGCATGGCAATCACAATGTAATAGTAAGTTGAATAAAAATTAACTAAAGTAACGAATCATAAAAATCCACAATTAAACATATTAATCAATCATGAATAAAATGGAAAAAAGAGTTAACCAAAACCTAATGGAAAATCATTCTACTCAAGGCATGATTAACTACAATTGAATTAATTCTGAAAATAATAAAAAATCAAGAGATCTAATCAACATGATTAAACCTAAATCCAACTAACAAAATCACATTAATTCCTAACTAAATCTAATGATGAATTAACCTAATTATAAAAAAAAACTACTATTATCAAAATCTAAAAAAACCCTAATTTTTGCAAGATTAAAAAATATAAGTAGCAATGTTAATTAACAAGAAATTAATATAAATTTTAAAAAATAGAAATAGATTAGGGAGAGAATTAAGCAAGAAAATGAACTAGGGCTATGGGAGTATGAATAATATAAGGGTGTATGCAGCCAACTGCTTGGGCCGTAGGCCTAAGCTCCAAATGCATAACCGAGTTCCATCCTTGCATTGCCCAAGTCTAAACATTCAGTGCAAGACAAATGCTCCTCAAGAAATCAAGTTTCACTCCACTTACTCATTTAAAAATCCCAGGTCAAATGCGCTTAACAGAGGAACTTCATCAAGAACAAGATTCCCCATTTTATTTTCTGAATTTTCACGCCTAAACAACCATATAAACATATAGAAAAATCAAGGACTCACTTCCTTAATGATTAATCAAAGGAGAACAGGAAAAAGGAAAAAATAAGTCAAACGAGGATTGACTACTAGACGAGACCCGAATTTGGAAGGATAAGTCAAACGAGAACAGGAAAAGGAAAAGACAAGTAAAGGAGGATTGACTACCAGACGATAACTGGATTCAGAAGGATAAGTCAAATGAGGATTAACTACCAGTCGAGAATTGAATTTGGGAAAGACGAGACAAACGAGAACTAATTACCATACGAGAACTGGATGATGAATAGATAAGTCAAACGAGAATTGACTACCAGACGAGAACTGGATTTGAAAGGGAAAAGTCAAACGAGGTTGACTACCATACGAGAACTGGAAAAGGAAAGGGTAATTAAAACGAGAATTGACTACCAGATAAGGACTGGGCTTGGGGAAAAGAAATGTCAAACGAGAATTGACTACCAAACGAGAACTGGGTTTGAAAGGATAAGTTAAACAAGAATTGACTACCAGACGAGAATTAGGTTAGGACAAGACAAGTGAAACGAGAATTGACTACCAGACAAGAACTAGGTTTTAGAAAAGATAAGTCAAATGAGAATTGACTACCAGATGGGAATTGGGTTTAGAAAATATAAACCAAAAGAGAATTGACTACCAGACGGGGAATGAGTTTAGAAAAGATAAGTCAAATGAGGATTGACTACTAAACGGGAACTGGGTGAAAGGATAGATAAGTCAAACGGGAATTGACTATCATACGGGAATTGGATTTTAGAAAAGACAAGTCAAACGAGAATTGACTATCAGGCAGGAACTGGGTGAAAGGATATATAAGTCAAATGATAATTGACTACCAGAGAGGAAATAGGTTTAGGATAGACAAATGTTCCTCACCAAATATCAAACCAAATGTCATAGTGTTCATCAAATACTAGATGATCATATCCATCAATCCATAAAGTATTCCACATGTTCCATACAATGCATATTGATTCATAATCTGATACACATATTTTAGCTACCTGAATCTGATACATATATGATACACATATTTTAGCTAATTATAATTATACAACACATAAATGATTAAATTATTAAATAATTAAAATATGGGGAATACAAATGTTTTTTCTTTTAAATTTATTTATAAAATAATAATTTTAAATATAATATTTTCAAATTTTAATATGATTATTTGAAATGATTTAAATTTTGAGACCCCATTTATTGTCCTGTAAACAATTATATTGGTCCTTTTGGCACATGCTAGTTATTACCGATTATCAAAGGCAGTTGTGGTGGTCCTATAATAAACAATTATTCATTAAAGACAAACATGTACTTTTATGTTCACTCATTTCTCTAGTATTGTTCATGTGATCTTGGTGGCATTTATAACTTGGGCGAAGTAATTTTTATTCACCACACTAAAATTTTAATTTTTACCAACAATAACAAATTATAAAATCATTTTAAAATTATATATTATATATAAATTATTTATAAAGTTATATAATTTTTTTAATCAATGTATTTAAATATAATTAAAATAAAAATAATTTAATATTTCTTTCAAATTTGTTCGGTTGAATGAAATTTTGTTTTGGAGAAATTACCTGCAATGACTTAAATGTACATGGATATCATTGGCTACTAAAAATAAGAAGAAATGCCAAAATATCATCACATTTTCTTCAAAAAAAAAATCGAAGAAAATGTAATTGTGTTGAGACATTGAGTTAATGGGTTCTTACTTCTTAATTTGCTTTATGTAGAAAGATATAAACTAAAAAGATGAAAATGATGTTGTAGAAAATTAAGGGCTTTTCAAAAAATTGTATTGTCTTTTCTAAAATTTAAAAATTTAAAATTTTGTTTGGTTTATATTTTCTAAATATTGTTTTTTGAAAACTGTTTCAAATTTTCTTGTTTTCAAAACAGAAAAACCAAAATTGTTCAATAGTATTTTGCTTTCTAATTTTTAGTATTTGATCTATTGCTACGATTCAACAAACATAGAAAGCCCAAACAAATTTCATTAATGGTATTATTATAAATATTAGTTAAATTAAATTATTACATGTATAATTAAATTCTATAATAATATAATACAATAATAATATTAAGTTAACTATAATAATATCACTTAAAATTTTGACTTAATTTTCAAACATTTGTTAATTACAACATTACAATATTTTATTTGGTTTTAATAATTATTACTCTATTTTTAACTAAATATAAAGAACCGTTTAAAAAATTAATTATAAATACTATTTTAATTTATTATATTAAAATTTTAAATATACTCTTACTAAAACTACTAAGAATATAAACTTAATACTGATTAAATGGATTTTAGTACATATTATTCATTTATAAATATTCAATTCATTCTAGCGAGTATTTTATTTTATTTTTTAAAATTAATTCACTAATAACTCTATATTATTATTAAAATTTTATATTTTACTATTAAGAAAGAAAGGTGGATTATGCGGGAAAAGTGTGCCTACAATCACTTCTCTTAATAAGTAATATTTTTAATTCGTTTCAAAAGTGTTGATATCAAGTTTTATAATGCTAATTTATGGTTAATGCAAATTATATAAATGATGATTTATAAATATAAAGTTCATAAATTTAAACTTTATTTGATTAATGAGTTAATTAAATTAAATCTAATTATTGTAATTTGACTATTAATTGGTTAATTAAAGTATTTAATTATAAAAAAATATAGTAATTTTGAGATCTCATTAAAAAAATTAGCTTGAGGATTTATATAGTTTCTCCTTGGGATTTCTTAATTCAAAATTGATTATGTGTCATTAGTTTAATCATATGACATAAAATTCTATAATATTAAAGAATCCAACAATATTAATGAACTATAGATCATTATCTATATAATCACAAATTAAAAGTGTATTAATTAAAATTATAATAATCGAGAGACTACTTACATAGGAATTGGTAAAAAATCTATGTGATTGATTTGTGTCATTAGTGAATGATCCTCCCCAATTTTGAGGTTGGAATATTATATAATACTCCTTCGGGCTAAAAAAGAAAGAAAAATATTTGCTTAGTTTCCTAATAAAAACCATGGGAGTAGAAGAATACTCGTTGTTACTCAAAGTGTTCGAAGATACGATTTATTCTTTTGACAAATATTTTTAGACATGTATTCCTTGGATACTATTAGAAGTAATTCATATTTATTAGTTGTACTATTTTCTTAGCCCCTAAGTTTGTTAGAGGGTATTTTAGTATTTTATCCTATTATAGTAACCCTAGTTTTAGCTTATAAATAGGGTGACAATCATTGTAATTTTTATCATGTTTTTGTAGCCGTCATTCTTAATAGAATATTTCCATTCATTCTACCTTTGCACCAACAATTGGTATCTAGAGCTCCGGTTCGGATTCATTGGGAAACACGGGAAACACGAGTGAACGTGAGGTCTTGTGTGTTTGATTTTGATTCTTAGATACGTGTTGAATCTTGAATAAAATCTGATCAGAATTTTAATTCTGTGGGTTGGGAAACATTGTGTGAGAAATCTGAGTGTACTGTGCAAAGATGAACGGAAACGGCAATATGAACACCAAACTTCCAGTATTTGACGGTAAAAACTGGAATCGTTGGATGATCCAAATGCGGTGCTCAAGAAAAACGCGCAGAAGGAAGTAAGGAAGAAGGATCAGAAAACATTGTTCTTCATTCATCAATGTGTTGATGTAAATGTGTTTGAGAAGATTGCAGATTCAACGACAGCAAAGGCTGCGTGGGACACACTGGTTAGATGTTATGGTGGTGACGCATCAGTGAAGAAGGTGAAGCTTCAGTCCTTGAGAAAGCAATATGAGAATCTCAACATGAAGAATAATGAGAAAGTTTCTGAATACATCTCCAGAGTGATTCTGATCACTAATGAGATGAAAGCGTGTGGAGAAACTCTTTCTGAAGAAACAATCATGGAGAAGGTATTGAGATCCCTTACCTCTCAATTTGATTACATTGTGGTAGCAATAGAACATTCCAAAGATCTGAGCACCATGAGAATTGAAGAGCTGCAGAGCAGTCTAGAAGCGCAAGAGTTGCGTTTGACTGAGAGAACTTCTGAAAGGGAAGTAGAGCAGCAGGCTCTGAAAGCAACTTCTGATAGGAGGTATCAGAAGCAGTCAGAAGCCAGGAGAAGATCTGATGGTGGTCAGAAGTCATAAAGCTCAACCTCTGATAGACAAAAGAATGCTCAGAAGGGAAAAGAGAAGTATGACAAGAAGAAGATCCAATGTTACTGTTGTAAGAAGTTTGGTCACTTTGCTAGAGACTGTTGGTCAAACAAGGAAAGAAAATCAGAAGAAGCAAATATAGCCAGAAGTTCTGATGACAAATTTGTGCTATTGATGGCCTCTGAATCTGATGATATGGATCTGATAGACTGGTGGTATATGGACACTGGTTGTTCAAATCATCTTACTGGAAACAAGAAATGGTTGGTTGACTTTGACTCTGAAAAGAGGACAAAGATCAGATGTGCTGATGACAAATATCTTATTGCAGAAGGTATGGGAAATGTCAGAGTGATTCTGAACAATGGGAAAACATCATTGATTCAGAACGTGTGGTATGTACCTGGCATCAGAAGCAATCTGATGAGTGTGGGACAATTAATTGAGAAAGGTTTTTCAGTTACCATGAAAGACAATCTTCTGAAGCTGTATGACTGCAATCAGAAGTTGATTATGGAGTCAGAACAGGGAAGGAATAGAACATTCAAGGTGAATATCAGAACTGCAGACTCAGAATGTCTTAGTGCAACAAGTGCTGAGAAGGAGAGTGAGCTGTGGCACAGAAGATTTGGTCATTTGAATTTCAGAAGCTTAAAACATCTGAATTCTAAGAAGTTGGTACATGGAATTCCTGCAATTAAGAAGCCTGAAAAATCATGCAAAGTTTGCATGGAAGGAAAACAACCACGATTGCCATTTGCGTCAGAAACTGCTCCAAGAGCAAAACATGCCTTGGGAGTTGTACATTCTGATGTGTGTGGTCCATTTCCAGTAGCATCGATTGGAGGGAATAAATACTTTGTGTTATTTGTTGATGAATTCACAAGAATGACATGGGTATCCCTTATTAAGTTTAAACACGAGGTGTTTGATGAATTCAAGAAGTTCAGAATGAAGGCTGAGAATCAGAGTGGTCAGAAGTTGAAGATTCTTAGAACTGACGGTGGAGGTGAGTATAACTCCAAAGAGTTCCAGAAGTTCTGTGAGGAGAATGGAATTGAGCATGAGGTTACTGCTCCTTATATCCCTCAACACAATGGTCTTGCTGAAAGAAGAAACCGCACTTTGCTTGATATGGTGAGAAGCATGCTAAAGGAGAAGAAGCTTCCTCAGAAGCTCTGGGGAGAAGCTGTTGCCACTGCAACGTATGTACTCAACCGATGTCCTACGAAGAAGTTGAAGGAAATAGTTCCAATACAGAAGTGGACTGGAGATAAGCAAAGTGTTAGTCATTTGAAGGTGTTTGGTTCTGTTTGCTATAAACATGTTCCAGAAGCCAGAAGACAGAAGCTGGATGATAGAAGCAAAGTGATGATTCTGATAGGGTACCACAGTACAGGTGCATACAAGCTCTATTGTCCAGAAACCAATAAAATTGAATTCAGCAGAGATGTGATTGTGATGGAATCAGAAGTTTGGAATTGGGATAAGTCTCAATCTGATTCTGATGTTAGAACCTCTGAAGAAAGGTCAGAGTTAAGAATTTCTGAAGTTGGAGTAAACTCTGACGTTGATTCTGATTCTGATAGTGATTCTGACTCTGGAGAAGACTCAGAAGATGAAGGTGACTCTGATGATCCAGACTCTGATGACCCAGACTCTGATGGTAATCCAGATTCTGGTGGCAATTTAGACTCTGGAAATATGCCAGACCCTGAAGATGGTCAAAGCTCTAGAGAAAGTCAACCATCTGAAGCTAGAAACTCTGAAGCTCAAGACTCTGAACAAGTTCAGAGACCACAAAGAATCAGAAACATCCCCAGAAGATATGCAGAATTTGACATGCTGCAAGACACTGAAGTAGACTCTGAAGGAGAAGTTATTCAGTGTGCCATGTTAGTAGACTCTGAACCCATAAGTACAGAAGAGGCTCTTAAGCAGAAGCTCTGGCTGAAGGCCATGAAAGAAGAACTTGATGCTATAGAGAGAAACTAGACTTGGAAGCTGACAGAACTTCCAAAAGACAAGAAAGCCATCAGCGTCAGATGGGTTTTCAAGCAGAAGTTAAAGCCAGATGGTTCAATTGGCAAACATAAAGCAAGGTTGGTAGCCAGAGGATTTCTACAGAAACCTGGGCTGGATTACTCTGAAGTGTTTGCACCTGTAGCAAGACATGAAACAATCAGAATGGTGATTGCAATAGCTGCTAACAGGAATTGGCCTCTGATGCATTTAGATGTAAAATCTGCATTTCTGAACGGTCCATTAGAAGAAGAAGTTTACGTGTCACAACCTCCTGGATTTGTGAAAAAGAATCAGGAAGGGATGGTGTACAGATTATACAAAGCTCTATATGGATTGAAACAAGCGCCCAGAGCTTGGAATCAGAAGATTGATTCATTTTTCAAGAAGCAAGGCTTTCAGAAATGTGAGATGGAGTACGGTGTCTATGTTCAGCATACTTCTGAAGGAAATATGACTCTGGTATGTTTATATGTTGATGATATACTGCTGACTGGAAATTCTGAACAGGAGATAGCCAAGTTCAAGAAAGTTATGATGAATGAATTCGAAATGACTGATCTAGGCAAAATGACATACTTTCTAGGGATGGAGTTCAGATACTCTGAGAAAGGTATTATTTTGCATCAGCTCAAGTATGAATTAGAACTTCTGAAGAGATTTAATCTGAAGAACTGTAAGATTGCTGTCACACCTTCTGATACAAATCAGAAATTGGATTCTGACTCTGATGGAAAGGATGTGGACGCTACAACCTTCAAACATTTGGTTGGTTCTCTGAGGTATTTGTGCAATACCAGACCTGATATTTGCTATTCAGTTGGGATGGTTAGTAGGTTCATGAGTAAACCTAAGTGGTCCCATTACCAAGCTGCTGTCAGGATTCTAAGGTATATCAAGGGAACTCTGAAGTATGGAGTATTATTTCCTTATGGAAGAAAGGATGAGTCAGAACTTCTGAGTTATTCAGATTCTGATTGGTGTGGAGACAGAATTGACAGAAGAAGTACGTCTGGGTACTTATTCAAATTTATGGGAGGTCCCATTTCTTGGTGTTCCAAGAAGCAACCTATTGTGGCACTGTCAACTTGTGAAGCTGAATACATTGCAGGTGCTGTTACTGCATGCCAAGCTGTGTGGATTCTGAATCTATTGCAGGATCTGAAGATTAAAGTAAACAAGCCTCTGAAGCGGATGATTGACAACAAGTCTACAATCAATCTTGCCAGAAACCCAGTGTTGCATGGGAGAAGCAAGCACATTGAGACCAAGTATCATTTTCTGAGACATCAAGTTCAGAGGGGAGTGTTAGAAGTTGTACACTGCAGCACTCAGAAACAGTTGGCAGATGCTCTGACGAAAGCTATCAAGACTGATCAATTTCTCAGATTAAGGGATGGAATTGGTGTTACAAGTTTTGATGGAATATGAATTAAGGGATGGTATTAGAAGTAATTCATATTTATTAGTTGTACTATTTTCTTAGCCCCTAAGTTTGTTAGAGGGTATTTTAGTATTTTATCCTATTATAGTAACCCTAGTTTTAGCTTATAAATAGGGTGACAATCATTGTAATTTTTATCATGTTTTTGTAGCCGTCATTCTTAATAGAATATTTCCATTCATTCTACCTTTGCACCAACAGATACCTCATAGACCTGACCACATATGTTAAGTGAACTTCGGGATGGAATATACTTTGAGCTACCAAATTAAATCCTTCCTACACTAGATCGATTACGACAATTTCATGAATGTTTGCTCAATATCTATGTATATGATGCCAATGAGATTGAAGGATTGAGTTTTGTCTTCAGACATGAGGTTTGTATTTAATATTGAATTTTAGTCTTCTAACTTGAGGTTTGTGTACAATATTAACATTTTGCACTTCAAGAAATATTGGAGAAAAAATTAGGAAGATTAATTGAAGGATAAAAATATCAAAATAAGAAGAATTAGTTAAACTTTAAGCTAATTAATATTAAAATGGCAGAAGAAAGAGGATGAAAGAAGATAGAGAAAAATGAAAATGATTTTTGTTGATAATTGGATTGTTGTTTCATTTCAAAAAAAAATTAAATAAGTAAAAATTTACACATCTACATTTTTTTAATTAAAAATGGTATATTTGATATGAATATAAAGATAATTAATATAAAATAAAGCAAATTTGATATTAATATGATTATTTGAATATCGATCACACATATGTTAAAAAAGTATTCTAAAAATATATCATAAATTTCATATTTAAATTTAATATAATAAATATTATATTATAAATATTTTGAACTATATCTAAATTTTAAAATAAAATATATTGAAAACATCATTATAAAATTGAAATACGAATAAATAAATTTTATTTTTAAAATATATCTATCAAACAAGTTTTTTCATTTTCTCATCTCTAAAACAGTTTTCAAAAATAAAATTATCAAATATATTTTATTTTATTTTATTCTTTAAAACAGTTTTTAAAAATTGATTTTAAAAATAGTTTTTAAAAACTAAAAACTAATTGAAGCCGTAACTATTTAAGCGGACGATGTGAATGATGAATTTTAAGAGTTTTTAGACAAAAATGAATTATTTGGATGGTTTTACGCTAACTTGTATCAAACATTAAAATTTCAAAAAGATATATCTTTTATCTCATTTACGCTTGAAGACTTCCGGAACACACATTTTTGTATTTTTTGGCATTGTAAACCGAAACACTAAGAGTAAGTCTTCCGGTTCATATAGTGTATACCGGAACACTTATCTAAAGTCTTCCGGTTTGTTGCCTTTTGGGGGCATTGAACCGGAAGTCTTTTAGAAAGTCTTCCGGTTTGGTTGGTTGTATACCATAACTCTTTCTTAAAGACTTCCGATTTGGATGAACTAAACCGGAACTCTTTTAAGAAGTGTTCCGGTAGCCAACCTTTTATTTTTCCACACCGGATCTCTTCTTTGAAGTATTCCGGTGCATTTTTTTTTTAATTTTAATTTTTTTTTATTTTATTTTTTTTTTATTTTAATTTTTAATAATTTTTTTATAATATTTTTTTGTAGTGATTCGAAGACGAGGTGCAGATGGTAGGATTCTAGACCGCCCTTTAGGTCGGGGCACATCTTCATCTGCAGCTGAGCCGGCTGGATATCCAGGAGGGTCGTACGATACGTCTCTTTTGGTGAAGTACGAGCATCATGTTGCTCGGCATTTATGGTTTGGTGAGGTAAATAAACGGGATATATTTGAAAATGAATAATAGTTGAATATTTTATATTGTGTTTTCTAATATGTGTTTTAATTGTTTTTAGGAAAGAGGTCCAAAGAAAGAGTTGAAGCTTGCTGGACATGGACTGAAGCTGACATCTAGGATTTCATTGGCTCTTCCACCACAGATGGAGAGTTGGGTATCTAGATCTGATTTATCTTCACTTCAGAGAACTAGTCTGAACAAGATAGACACAAATCTTGTCTCTGCATTTGTGGAAAGATGGCATCTAGAGACATCTTCATTTCACATGTCGTTTGATGAAATGAGCATTACTTTGGATGATGTCTCATGTCTGCTTCACTTGCCCATCAGGGGTATCTTCTAGAGTCCTCAGGATGTCACGGAAGAGGTAGTTGTTGAACTTGCTGTTGACTACTTAGGAGTGTCACAGGGTGAGGCACGATCACATGTTCGTAGCTGCAGGGATTCGTATTATAAGTTGGAGTGGTTATACGATTTATTTGTACAAGATAGAGCTGCTTCCAATTGGGCATATGCGACCAGAGCATATCTGTTGATGTTGGTGGGTTCCACCATTTTTGCCGATAAGACCTTTACACTTGTAGAGGCACGATACCTCCTACTGTTTACGGACTTAGATAGATGTTCAGGATATAGTTGGGGAGCAGTTGCACTAGTTACCCTATACAAATATCTTGGAGATGCGTCCATGTTCAGTTGCAAACAGCTCGGTGGATATCCTACTCTCCTACAGGTATATAATTTAATTTTGTTTATTAAGTGTTTGATTCATTTTATAAAATATGTTAACTTAATTTATTTTATTTATTATGTTTGTATTTTGCAACATTGTTGGATTCATGGGTACTTTCCAACTGTAGGAAAAAGATGGGAGAATTGGAAACCAACTGATAATTGTGGTCTTCCTCGAGCGATGAGATGGTCGTATAGGCAAGGAGTCCTGAAGGTTGCTGATTTACGACCTATTTTGGACGAGCTGACACCTGCCGACGTCATATGGCATCCATTTGAGGATCATAGAGCATGGCGTCAGTTTGATGAGATATGTCTCTACAGGGGGTGTTTGAAGTGGGGTGACATAGTTGTTCCATACTTGCCTGACAGATGTTTACGTCAGTTCGGGTACAGGCAGTATGTCCCATCCCCACCTCTTGATTGTATGATGGCGACGGATATTGATGTTGATTGGATTGGTTACCATCAGAGCATTATCGTTGTGATCCATCCAACTACCCTGGCCACCACTCCATCTGATGTAGAAAATGGTTATCTGGAGTGGTATTATTGTGTTTCGCATCCACGGTTGGTCCCTCCCCATCGTGACGATCCAAGAGAGGTACCAGTTCCTGTATATGACGTCGGACCATCTGATCCTGATTGGGCTCGTGTATCTACATTGATTCATCGCTATCTAAGACAGGTTAATGTCAAAGAGGAAGATCCACAATTTGCTGATTTATTTAAAGCTTTGCATATTTCTCGTTCACATTGATTTATGTATTAGGTTTTAGAACTGAATATAATAGACATAATATAAAATTCATGTTTTAATTACATATTCATGTTTTGAGTACATATTCATGCTAATATAGGTGTAAGTAATTGTCAATGTTGTAGACGTCCTGCAAATCCTAACATCCAAGAAGTTATTGTATGAGAATGAAATTTCCTCCAATCTAAATAGACCGGTGGCAACGGAAACCCCTCTTTCATGTTAACTTGATAAAGTGAAATAATTAAAATATTAAGTCATATAAAATATTAAGTGAAATAATTAAAATATTAAATCATATAAAATAACTTGTCATACAAAATACGTACCTGAACCCAATGATTTTGGTTAACAAAACCAATGCAATAAATAGAGACATTTGGTGAATGTGAACTTGTCATCGGAAAGAAAGTCATGCATGGATTGCCTAAACAGACAAGTACAATTTGCTATCAAGTAACCCATATCTGGTAGAGTCAACCATTTTTCAGGTGGCTGTGAACCAAAGGATTCTATCATCAAAGATTCTCTCACTTCTGGCAACCGATTAGAAAATAACTTGTCATACAAAGTTGACCTATCCTTGTCTATTATTTCCAACCTCAACTCTCTGCGAACCATTGGCCAACCATCCTCACCATATCCATGCAATGATGTAATGACTCTAAATCCATAATTACCATATGATTCAACATTAACTACATCTTCAATGTATGACCTAATATGATTAGGAAATTGAAGAGTGAATTGTGGTTGCTTCTTTGATAATTTTAACTTCTTCTAAGTCAGTGATGGTTGAGATTGCCTTTGTGAAGATTGAGATGCCTTATCAACATACTCATGATACGAAGGGTCCCTATAAACATCATATTCTGCTGGTTCTTTCCCTTTCTTCTTCACTCCTCCTTTGGTTTTTAGTTTCTCAGGTGGTGGACACAATGGAGTCATTGTTGGGTATGCTCGTTCACATACCCTACTCTTTAATGCCCTTTTCCCAATAACATCTAATGACCTAAATCGTTTCTACAATTCATCCATTGCACAAGTCATATCCACCTCTGATCCATCATCTGCACCTACCTCTAACTCAACTTCCATAGTTAGTTTCCTCCAATGAACATGAACAACATCTATGGGTATCGCTATACCACCTAGTGTGTATCTTCCTAACTCACAAGCACAAGGTAACCCATAAGATGTTCTAAGAGTACAACCACATATTTTCCTGTTAGTTCCAACATAATCAACTCTCAATAACTCTTCAGCAATACGTCTCAAAGCAGCTCGAGATACGGAACCACACAAATAACCATAAAAGAGACTTATGTGCGCGTGCTCAACTTCGTAAAAACTCTTTTGAAAAGAAGCTCTAATGTTTTCCAGTTGTAACCTCAAGTTGTTATTCATAGCTTCCCAACATTTGACCATGTCACCTATATTGTTTCCTAACATCTGCTTTAACTTCCAATGAGCAGATTCAACCCTAAAAATATTGAAAATAACACATAAAAAATACATAGAAAAAATATCACATATAAAAATAACACATAAAAAATTATAAGACGTACCGATTAGTCGTTGTGTTACCCAAATGTAGCACTCGATTAATCCATGCTCCAACAAATCTATGCCTATGTGGAGTCAACCATGTGTCTTTCACATAATTCATAAATCCACTATAATCAACACATGCTTGCTCAAGTTAATGCAACCTTTGACCATACTCAACCTCATCACTAGCCCAAACAACTTCAATCCATAATGTGTCTATCGTCTTTTGCAGGTCATTCACCACATGTTGTTTGCATTTGGCACCAACGTTTTTGTTAATGTGAAATCTACATAGCAAATTAATCAACCTGGGAAACACAATTACAATTGCTTTCATCAAAGCAAGATCTCTATCTGTCAAAATCACTTGTGGACACAAGTCTTTCTTCACAAACAACTCTTTTAGTTTCTCCAATACCCAACAAAAATTCTCTGTCTGCTCAGACTCCATATACGCAAATGCAACAGCAAAGTCAACTCGGTTGATGTCATGCCAACAATTTCAAACAAAAGTTGTCTATATTTGTTTGTCTTGTAAGTCCTATCCATAACTAACACAATCGGAAAAATATTCAACAACTTAACTGAATCAGGATGGGCCCAAAATATCTCTCTCACAACTTCCGAGTCATCCTTTTTTCTACTCCAATAGACATAGCCTGCATCCTTAATAAGCTTAAACAGATGTTGTATCTCACTTCTAGGACCTCTTATCTCTTTTTGTATCACACTCTTATGCTTGTATACTTGCGTAATCCGAGTGACATTCTCAGGATCTCGGTCTTGCAAGGAAAGCAATATGTGTCTAGGTGGTACATGTCTCTTTGTCAAATCAGTGACATGTTGCTTCTCATCTGTGGTCAACCTACCAATAAAGGAATGACCTTCTAATCTATCAGGTAAACCATGATTATGTAACCCACATTTTACATCAATCTTCCAACCAGACCCATCTTTCGCCGGAGTCGACCTAATTTTAAATGGGCATCCACATTTCTTGGACGCACTTTGGGTACCACTATCAATACTCTTGTGTTTCCCACCTTTATCACAACCAAATATTAATTTGTTACTTCTCCCTCTCTTCCCTGTTTCAGTATCTGAACGACTGATAATAACAGTTACTTTATTATCGATTCCAACCTCTTTAATCCATCTGATCACCTCTTCTCGTGTACCAAATCTTTCAGTCGTTATAAACGCATCAGAAGTATCTACACATATTTGGGGAAGATTTTCCATTCCTGCACAATAAATTTTTTTTTATAAAAAAAAAAAAAAAAAGCAAACCGGAACACTTCTTGAAAGAGTTCTGGAACACATAATACACAAATCGGAAGACTTCTACAAAGAGTTCCGGTATGTGTCACTTTGTTTACCGGGACTCTTTCAAGAAGTGTTCCGGAACGTGACTTTTTTCTTAAAGAACCGGAACTCTTTCGTGAAGACTTCCGGTTCATTACTTTGTGTGTTCCGGATGTCTTTTGTAAAGTCTTCCGGTTTGGAAAAAATACATACCGGAAGTCTTTTTCCAGGAGTTCCGGTGCGAGGGTGAAATGTGTAATTTTTGAAAGTTTCAACTGAATGATAAAAATGAAATGGTAAATTGGTTAAAACCAGTTAAGGGTAGAATTGGAATTTTTTAAGAATTGTAGGGGTATGAGGCTAAACGTAGGGGTACGAAGTAAAATTTTCCTATTCTTTTAGGCAATTTTTATATATGTTTCTAATAATTATTTTGAAGTGTTGTAACATACAACAAATATTGGAGCGAGTCTTCATATTTAAAGAGAAGAGATTGTTTATGCAAAATTTATTTGTTAATCTAAATTAATTTTTTTCAAGATTTATTACACTTGTATATAAGGTTATTGTTTGTTTTAAATTCTTTAGATAAAAATGATGGGGAGAGAGGTAAATGATGAGTGAATTTGGGATTTTAACACTACTATAAAAATATATATAATTTCTGATGCGAAGTTGATTTAACATCGGTTACTAAAATTGGATAATGAATGACGTCATGGAAACTCTCCATTATACGCCTCGATTTTTGAATAACTGAGAGGATAGTTGAAATGACAATTGCTTCGATCCCTAACAATAGCTTTTTTTATATTTGCAAAACTAGCGTCACATACCGCTCGACTTATGGCCAAAACCGAGGGAAAAGATAAATTCTTTTTTTTTTAAATACTATTATATTATTTACACAAAATATTAGAAAATTAATTTATTTACAAACTACATTGTTTACACAGAATATTAAAATTAAAATATATAACAAATTTTGATGCGGATCACTATTGACAGTGTCTTGAGTGTTGATACTCATTAAATGAATGACAAAAATTTATTTAAGGACGGTGAATAAACTTATTAAACACGCTTATATTTCTTCTTGAGTCAAAACTGAGTTGAATTGTGTTTCTTTTTAAATAAAAAATACAATAAAATATGTTTCATCCCAAGCGTCACATACCTCTCGATTTCTTTAAAAAAAACAAGGGGGATAAGTTTTTGTTTTAAATTACATTGTTTATACAAAATATTAAAATATATTATTTAACCAGATCTAGATTTTGACAATGGATTCTTCGAGAATAACAAATCTTTTCAAGTTATTCTTGTAAAACAACAAATCTTTGTTATTATTCGGATTTTATTGTATACCCTTTATGCGTATTCTTTTCAAGTTAAAATGGATTTCATGCATCCAATTTGTTATAAGTTATATGTTCTAACCATGATTTTTTTTTCCGGACTTGCAATCCATCCTAGAGATCTGTTCAAAGATTTCATTATCTCGAGCAAATGTTTTTATGTCAAATGTTTAAGAATAAATTTCTCAATATTGTCAACCAAGGAAAACAATAAACTATGGAGTATTTTCTTTGATTGTAAACATAAGAAGGTGATAAGTGGTTTTCACATCGTTACTTCTAAACATTTTTAAGATTTTATCGCATTTTGATCATTTTACTTCTGCTTACCATGTTTAACGTTTTGGTTGTGTGTTCTTGCTATTTTCAGAGCCTAATGAGAATCCAAGACAAAGAGGGATAAAAAACAGAAAAAACAAGTCAAAAAGATAAAAGTCAACTTTTCCCCATAGTAAAACTAGTGGTCTGCTACAACCACCTGTAGTTGTTGTTAAAGGTCGCAGCAGCAGAGGCGCATAGGGTTCCCAAGTTGCATTCTCTAGTACAATTAGCAGGGGCCTGCTACGGCCACCCGTAGCAACTGCTACGAGCCATAGCAAGAGGGTAAAGCCTAATTCTCTTAGTTCCGTTTTTAGAGTGATCCTCAATGATCATGCCTTTTTAAGCATTATTTGATTTTAAATATTTCTGATGTAATATGCATTGAACCAAAGATATTATACCAGTTTTAGTTTTTTCTCTAAAACTTATAACATGTGTCGCACCTTGAAAAAAGGGGGATACGACTTCAAAGCGAAACGCAATCGCACGCTCGCAATGATGGACTGAACAGAGTCGCCACCGGACTTTATTTATTCCCAAAATGGGAAAGGGAAAATATCGATAAAAACCCCTAAAAGAAAGGATAAGATATGGTCATCGCAACCAATATCAGGGTTCGGGAGTCGGTTACGCAAGGGGAAGGTATTAGCACCCCTCACGTCCGTTGTACTCAACGGGAACCATTAGGTTAGTTGTGTGCGTTAGTGTTAGTTGAAATATTAGGCTTTTCGAATTATTAGGTGGGAAAGAAAGAAAGGATGAGAAGAGAATGTTTTTGGATTTTTGACGAAGGACTAAACCTAAGTTTTTTATTAGTGGGCCTGACAAGATTTATAAATCCTGCTCCTACGTATCTTAAAAGAGAAATCAAGGCTTACGTAGTTCTGGGTAGAAAAATGTTTGTTTGTTGGTCGATTTTAGCGAAAGCTATATTGTATTAATCAACAAGAACATTGTTTTACCCAAAACAGATGAGGAGTGGACGCATACCACACATCGAACAGATTTATAAATCTACATTCAGAAAAGCGTCACTTATCTCGACTCAACAATCGTGGACGAAACATTGTTTTGTATCACTTAAGACAATATATCTTTCATTTATGAAAAAGGTTCTTTGATTAGTCGCACGGCGGCGAAAAAGAGTTTGATTGGTTGGAGGTATTTTGAGTGATGGCGAGAGCTTGGATGAGCGAGATATACATCTCGAATCCTAGCCTCAGGAGTGCACGGTATACACCATGTTCCATTTCCATCTTTATTGAAAGAGGTTAAGATAGGAATTAAGTATTTTGGAATTTGATTGAGAAAAGGTTTGAAGAAACCGCATTGACAATTTTAGACGATGGCGAGAGCCAAGATAGGCGAGGCATACGTCTCGAATCTTAATCTCATGAGTGCACGGTATACACCATGTTCCATTTCCACCTTTATTGAAAAAGTGTTAAATAAGAATTAGGTATTTTGAGTTTTGTTGTGAAAATGACTTGACCCTAGATCAAGTATTGATGGACGTTCAAGAGAAATTTGAATGAGTGTTTGAGAGAAAACAAACTGGATAAATTTGGATGATGGCGAGAGCTAAGATAGGCGAGGCATACGTCTCGAATCTTAATCTCAGGAGTGCGCGGTATACACCACGTTCCACTTCCATCTTATTGAAAAGGTCTTAACTATGAATTAATATTTTTTGAGTTTTTATTAAGAAAACTGGCTTGACGTTGAATCAAGCGTTTGATGAAAGTTTGAAAGAAATGGAATAGAATAGGAGGGAGAAATGAATTGATTTATTTATTGAGAAAATACCAGACGTTGGATCGAGTCATTGTTTTTGATCTTTTGGAAATGGTTGATTTTATTCTTGTGTTAGTATCTAACTAAACAGTCAAACAAATAAAGAAATAAAACAGTACGAAATTATTACACATCGGGGGAGTGGGGTACAGTTTGTCAAATGGGGATTCAAAATCATGAAATAATTAAATCGGGCCCAAACAACAAATAATGCAATGTATGAGTGTAAGTGCAAGAGAACTGGCTCATTGTAAGAAAGCCCAAGAGTAAGCTATGTGAGGTTGATGGCGATGCTTAAAAAGCAATCGACTTACAAGGGTATGGAAATGGGTATTAATAACCTAAAATTAAAATAAATAGCAAGGTACTATATAGAAAAAGAAATTAAATAAAATAATAAACATAACAAATATAAACACAAAAATTAGCTATCCCCAAGTATCGAACCCGCTCCACTAAAGACGATGAAACTGCCCTCTCTCCACTAGACAATTTATGATTAGTTATTATTTACAATAACAACTTGGGTATATAAACCAGAATAGATTGGAATAAAAAAAATTAAAAATAAAAACTAAAATAAAAAAATGATCTGTTGGATTACCCAAAAAAACCCAGCCGCCTGGCTGTTGGGTTCCATGCTGATGGATTGGAAACATAAAAACTAATTAATAAAATGTGCAAAGGAAAACTAAAGCATTAATTTTTTAATGGGTTTTTTATGTGGCTTAAATGTTTGTTTTTTTTTCAAAATAAAATAAAAGAAAAAAATAATGGGAGCAACAGTAACAGACTCTCCATCGTCACTCCCTCATCGTCCTCACTCTCACAACGTCTTCACGCTTTCGCTTCTCTCAAAATCGGTTTCTCTACCTCGCGTCTCTCTTAAACTTCACTCATCACTCTCAATCGCTCTCCCAAAATCGCTCTCAACCTCGCGTCTCTCTCACTATCGCTCACAATACTACCCAAGAAATACACGAATCTACGGTTTCAAAAGAGAGTCGAGTGAAAATCTCACCTTCGACGGTGACGACGACTCAGGTGATGCTTAAATCCTCTTCCTTCGCCTCTTCAAATACCGGTTTCTTTTGATTTGGGGATTAGGGTTCTTTGTGGAGTTTTGTCCGCCTCTCAATTTTTTCGTCCTCTCCTCTGATTCTCTTCTCTCCTTTTATGTCCAACAAATTTAGGGTTTGGGATTGGCTTATGCATATCAAAATAAGGTGTCTCTGCAAACTCCTTTTGGTGCTCAGAAACGGATTGCCTCTTTGATGCTTGTTCTGGAAAAGGTAATCTGAACCTGTGCTTTTTCTTCGAATTTTGTCTCCATTCCATTTTGGGATTTTTGAACTCTTACTGTTTTGACTAGTTACTCGTGTTTTACTGGAGTGAATTCGGAGAAAGCATGAGTAACACTCGGTTCTGTTTGGATTTGTTGCTGCAGGATGTGAATTTTACTGTTGAATGTTGTGATAAGGCGAAATTCTAACCCTTCCTTGTTGATTAACATAACCTGGATTAGTGTTAATCTCTGTGAAGCATTCGATTATTCCCAAATGCTTCAAAATAGTTTCAACGTAAAACATATTTGCGTCATTCACAATCCTCAAATCACACCCTAAAGCATGCGTTGATTTGATTGCAGGTATGATTCTGTGATGAATTGGAAGCCTGTGAAGAACATTTTCAATCTCTTGAATGGTTATACCATGTGAATGAAACTCCATCATCATCATGTCCATGACTGAATTCCAATGCATCGAAAAATGGTAAACTTCTTGGTTTCTAACCCTGCCTTTCATGTATATTGCAGCATTGCCGAATTAATGCATAGTTACCGTATCTGATGCTTATGCAGAACTTAGATCATGGCACATTCTGGTGAGCTCTTTGACGCCATACACAAAATGCAGCCTCAACGTGGTTGGCGATCTTGAGTGCAACATGTTCAGAAGATATGTTCAAGTGACCAAATAAGCATCCTGAGGAGAACCGATTTGATGCGCTGTACTGGTAAAATGAGATTCACAAAAGATTGACCGATGCAGCACTAACTGACTTGTTCAGTCACCAACCCAAACTGACAAATTCTACACGCCTGCTATCGACTTCAATGATAACAAGCCGCCGGACACTTGTCGTCACAACTGTCTGCAAGAGAGGCGTGCATCCAATTGGAGAGAGACTGCCTGACGGTCCTGATACAGTGGCTGATAGAGGCACTGAACTAGGACGAGCAATTGTTTGCACTCTGGAATTTGACAATGCAGGAGGATATGGTGGCCAGTTATATTTGTCAATTCATTTGGTTGTGGTGCAGGTCTGTAGCATGATTGTTCTGCAGCATGACTATTGTCACATGGTTAGGTCTGCTGCCATTTCTCTATGTAATGTTGTCTGCTGCAAGTGTTATACAGTTTTGATACAATTCGTGCAACATATTTTGCCTTGGACTGCTGAAGGATTATGGTTGTCGGCTTCTTGACTTGTTTTGCCTTACGGGTCTTGTTCTGTGTACTGATCTGCTGGCCTGATGCAGGATGCTGTGTTGTTTTGCATTTTTGGCGTTTCGGATGAACTACGTTTGAGCTCTGCGGAAGGTTAGATATCAGCTTGTTGTTTTGGACTTACCATCTGCGGTTCTGTTGCAGCCGATGGTGACTTATAGCTTTTGATTGAGTTTCGTTGTCGGCGTTGCCGTTGGCTCTCACTACATCATTGTGGCTTGCAGTTGGTATGCATTTGTGAGACTGTTGTGTTCAGTTGCTGCTGCGGTCTGTTGTTGGCGTTGCCGTTGGTTCCAGCGTGGCTTATGTTTCATGCTGCAGTTGGTTTATACTGTGATTGTCGTGGTATTTGTTTGGTAGCAGCTTTTTGGTTAGAAAATGCACGGCAAGTGGAAGCGTGGAGTATAGAATCATGAGGCATACCAAGACTCTCCCTCTTTTTCATTCTGATTGTAACTGGACCTCTTTGTCATATATGTATACAATGGTGAAATGCTTGTAATAAAAGGTTAGTATATAAGCTATGTAACATATATGTCGACACTATGCTCATGGAAACATGCTTGACTTTAACAGGTAAAAATGTGCTCATGATATATAAATATTAATGGAATGAAGTGTATGAGAATGTAGCATTACGTACCATGCTTTTTACATTGCCTTTTTTATGGATATGCAAATGTATATAAAATGTGGATAATTGAAAATTTGGTTTATAAAATGAAAAGGTTTTGGATTTTTGAATGGATTTGGAAATGGACGGTTTCCTTTGGTCATGAATGTATGCAAATGAACTTTAGGCCAAGTGCCAAATGAAAAAATAAAAAATGGAAAAATTCAGGACCAAAGTCGGGGTATGACAACATGTTATGAGTTTTTGGTTCCAAGTTTTATTCTACAAAGTTTCTACGTATTTCTTATTTTATTCCTCTGTACTAAAGCCTCCAAGGGAGCAAGATGGGATCAAAGCTTAATTTAAATAGGTTTTATTATTCATTTTCTATTCAATTTATTATCCATTACGATTGTTTGTTATGCATTCAATGATGAATATTGATTTAATTTGTTTGCCCTCACCATGAGTGCGTAATCCATTAGGGACTAGGGGTTATGAGGATCATCTTATAACCTTTTGTATAATCTATGTAATATCCATTATGAGAATTTTTGCCTAATTTTTTTTTATAATCCGAGTTCATGCATTCCAACTCCTGTACAAAAGTAAGGTGTTCTAAGGTATCGACCGTAGTCTGAAAGGATATGTGTCGATACCGGAGCAAAAAATTTTAAACAACTGAGTCCATTACAGCAAAAACGATTGGACGAATTTGAGAAACTTATATAGCTGAGCAAAAGTAAAAAATCATTGACGAATAATCCGGTCGCGCGAAAGCAAACAAATTATTTGTCATCAATAGGGCAATGCGTTGGCGAAAGCAAGAATTGCCCATATTTATCTATTTTCTATAAATTATACGAAATTCTCGTAATAGTAGTGAGTTAGATCATGTGATTCTGTTAGAGTTAGAAACATAACCTTAGGTCATGTTTTCCTCAATAGGAAATTAAATGATTTTATAAATAAGTTATTTTCATTTAAGTGTTTTTTCTAATAAGCTATTTTCGCCAAGACTCATATTCTCGATTTCTCTAGATATACATCGATAGGGAGAAATTCGGTACTTAAGTCATTCGTCTATGTGGTTCAATATCTTTTTACTACTTTTCATAGCCATGCACTTGCGGCGTGTCAAGTTTTCTGCTTATTTTACCGTGTTGATCTGTTGTGTTCTCGCTGCCCTTGTATCCGAAGAATTCATTCTGTTGGAAATTTAGTTGAGCTTGTGCCCAAAATTCGAGCGTTTCTTACTCGAGAGTCGCCGAAATTTTAGATTGCAATTTATAGGTGATCCGGTTGATACTAAGCCTCTTAAGGATTATGTGATTCCTACTGAAGAGGAACCACATTTTAGTATTGTGCACCCACTGATTGTGGAAAATAATTTTGAATTAAAACCTTCTTTGATTGGTATGGTGTAACTAAACCAATTTTCTGGTTTTCCTTCTGAAAACGTGAACCTTCATCTTTCGATATTTATTGATAATTTTGGTACCATTAAGGATAATGATGTTGACCAAAATGTCATTCGTCTTCGTTTATTCCCCTTTTCATTGTGAGACCGTGTGTGAGCTTGGCTTAAATCCTTGCCTGCAAATTCTCAACTATCTGGACCCAATTGAAAGCAGTCTTTCTGCCAAGTAAAACAACCCAAGTTAGGAATGAGATTAAAAAATTTAGGAAAGAAGATGGGGAATTATTGTTTGACGCGTGGGAGTGTTATAAAGATTTGTTAAGACTATGCCATTTTCATGAGCTTGGGAAGTGGATGATTATTTATACCTTTTACAATGGCCTCCTTTACTCCACAAGGATGACATTAGACGCGGATTCTGGAGGAGCCCTAATGGATACTCCTCAATATATAACCTATAACTTGATAGAAGAGATGGGCAAAAACCACCACTCATGAGGAAGTATGCGACAAGTTACTGCTAAGTCTTTTCCTAAGATTGATGGTCTTTATGAGATTAATGCGTTTGACCATATGAACGCTAAGGTGGATACCTTTTACCAAAAGATAGATATTTTAAGTATCACACCTTCCATACCCGTTACTCCTCCCCCTGTTTCTTTTGTTGCCTCCGCTACTCTCTATTGTGACATATGAGGAGTTAATAAGCACACTGATAGAGATTGCCAAATGATCCTCACCAGAGGATCAACCCAAGAAAATGTCAATTTTGCGAATAATAACCAACGGAAAAATCCGTACTCTAACACCTATAACTCGAGGTGGTAATACTGGAATGAAACACAACAACAGGTTAATACATTACCTGGTAATACTGGAATGAAACACAACAACAGGTTCATACATGACCTGACAATACTGAAACAATCATAGAGAAAGACTTTTCAGAACAGGTTCATATATGACCTGACACTGGAATAAAGTTCAACAACAGGTTCATATATGACCTGACAACATTGAAACAATTATAGAGAAAGACTCTTCAGGACAGGTTCATATCTGACCTGACACTGGAATAAAGCTCAACAACGGGTTCATATATGACCTGACAACATTGAAACAATTATAGAGAAAGACTCTTCAGGACAGGTTCATATCTGACCTGACACTAGAATAAAGCTCAACAACAGGTTCATATATGACCTGACAATGCCGAACAAAAGGTTCATATATGACCTGACAATGGATTAAAGTTCAATAACAGGTTCATATATGACCTGAAAAGCACTTGAACAACAGGTTCATATGTGACCTGATAATTGAATAAAGTTCGACAAACAGGTTCATATATGACCTGAATAGCTTGAACAACAGGTTCATATATGACCTGATAATGGAATAAGGTTCAACAACAGGTTCATATATGACCTGAATGGCTTGAACGACAGGTTCATATATGACCTGATAATGGAATAAGGTTCAACAACAGGTTCATATATTACCTGAATAGTATGAACAACAGGTTCATATATGACCTGACAATGGAATAAAAATCAACACCAGGTTCACATATGACGTGAATGCATTGAACAACAGGTTCATATATGACCTGATAATGGAATCAAATTCAACAACAAGTTCATATATGACTTGAATAGCACTGAACAACAGGTTCATATATGACCTGATAATGGAATAACAATAATTGGACTCTGACCGTAAGCAATGGACTACAACCAACTTTTAACAGATTGGTGCCAATCAACAAAAGGACTTGAAAATGACTGCGAAAACCGGATGTTGGTTCAAGGGCACCAAAGACAAACTGGAATTAGAGGTCAATGGACATAGGATCAATCAACAAGACCTGGGTCAATGCAAAATGAGCACGAAGTACATCTCGGCTATGCATGATTTGAATATTTTTGCATGATATATGAATGATCATGATTATGAGAATGCTGACACTTGAGCGGACTGGGAGTTTGTAAAGACTGATTACAGAGATTCTGATTCCTCAACACCGATAACTCAAAACCCGTACAATTAATAAGCGCACCCAGAGGAGAATCTGTCATGATTGTCAGTTATAAGTAACCAAAGGTCCGTCCTTCTAGAGTATTAATAAGTTGTACTCCATGGGGACTTTTGTTGGTGATCCAGGAATATTTATGCAACCTAGAGGCTTTCGGGGAAACAAATGATTTTCCTTTGATTTTCACATATATCAAAGTAATTTCGTTTTTTTTACTAAATTTCAAATTCTTTTTCAAGTTTCAAAACTTCATTATTAACAAATAAATGACATTTTGCATAAAAAAGAAAAGCGTAGATGAACACAAACTAACAATGATTGGGAAAACTTGTATTTTATTCAAGAATGGTAGCACACAAATGACGTAGCTCCATAGAGTGTTACAATTTTTGGAAAATGGAAATAAGGAAAGGTTTACGTTGAATTCAGTGACCACTAACATCCCTACTAGATATGATTTCCCAAAACTTTGCTTCTAAGGGGAGTAACTGGATTGATCTTCCGCCTCAAATTCTTCGGTGTTAATCAGTAACAATTGATGCAGTTTATGCCTTTTGCCCCTAACTTTTGCCTGGATCGCCCTTTCGGGTTTTCAATCCACCGGGACGCTCCTTTTTGCCTAAGTCGCCTTTTCAGGTTTTCAACTTAGCGAGCTACCATTTTTATTCATCCCTAACTCTTGCCTGGACCGTCCTTTCGGGTTTTCAGTCCACCAGGATACCCTTTTTTGCCTAAATCGCCCTTTCAGGTTTTCGATTTCGCGGGTCTTTATTAGGCATAGTATTTTTTAACTGCATCAGAGTTCACGGGGTGTGAGAGCTCTTCATCATCCATAGTTGTGAGAATCAAGGCACCTCCGGAGAAGGCTTTCTTCACAACATATGGGCCTTCATAATTGGGAGTCCACTTCCCACGTGAGTCCTTGTGTATTGGCAAGATCTTCTTAAGCACGAGGTCTCCTTCTCTGAATTCCCGAACACGTACTTTCTTGTCAAAATCCCTTTTAAGCCGTTTCTGGTATAATTGTCCATGGCACAAAGAAGTCATTCGCTTCTCATTTATGAGGTTTAACTGATCAAATCTATTTTGAATCCACTCAGCCTCTTCTAGCTTGGTCTCCATCAGGATTCTCATTGAAGGTATCTCTACTTCAATTGGGAGAACTGCTTCCATACCATATACCAAAGAGAACGGGGTTGCCCCTGTTGAAGTGCGGACGGAAGTCCGGTATCCATGCAGTGCAAAGGGTAGCATTTCGTGCCAATCCTTATAGGTTTTCACCATTTTTTGCAGGATTTTCTTGATGTTTTTATTAGCGGCTTCAACGGCGCCATTCATCTTTGGACGATATAGTGAAGAGTTATGGTGCTCAATCCTGAAGCTCTCGCATAATTCCTTCATGGTCTTATTGTTCAGATTCGTCCCATTATCTGTGATGATCCGGCTTGGAATTCCATAACGGCAAATGATCTCTTTCTTGAGAAACCGTGCAACCACTTGCTTTGTCACATTAGCATAATAGGCGGCTTCTACCCATTTGGTAAAGTAATCAATGGCAACCAGGATGAAGCGGTGACCATTGGAAGCTTTAGGCTCGATGGCGCCAATCATGTCAATGCCCCACATTGAGAAAGGCCAAGGTGACGTTAAAACATTTAGTAGGGTCGGAGGCACGTGTACCTTGTCGGCATATATTTGGCATTTATGACATTTTCTAGCATAATTGAAGCAGTCGGATTCCATGGTCAACCAGTAATAACCAGCTCTCAAAATCTTCTTGGCCATGGCATGCCCATATGAGTTCCAAAGGATCCTTCATGAATCTCCTTGATCAACAGGTCCGCTTCACGTCCATCCACGCATCTGAGCAGAATCATGTCGTGATTTCTCTTGTACAACACACCATTGCTTAAGAAGAATTTGGATGCTAACCTCCTCAATGTTTTCTTGTCAAGGGTTGTTGCATCTGTTGGATATTCTTGATTTTTCAAAAAGCATTTGATGTCGTGAAACCAGGGTTTACCATCGGCTTCCTCTTCAACTGACTGACAGTAGGCAGGCTCAACTTTCCGCTCGATCCGAATGAGAGGTGCTTCATTATGGAATCTAACTTGGTACATTGAAGCCAACATAGCCAAAGCATCAGCAATTTGATTCTCAGTTCTCGGGATATGACGGAAAGTGATTTCATCAAAGTATTTTATTAATTCCATGACATAGGCACGATATGGGATCAACTTGGTATCACGGGTTTCCCATTCGCCCTTGACTTGGTATATCACCAAGGCTGAGTCTCCACATACTTCGAGGAAAACAACCCAAGTTAGGAATGAGATTAAAAAATTTAGGAAAGAAGATGGGGAATCATTGTTTGACGTGTGGGAGTGTTATAAAGATTTGTTAAGACTATGCCATTTTCATGAGCTTGGGAAGTGGATGATTATTTATACCTTTTACAATGGCCTCCTTTACTCCACAAGGATGACATTAGACGTGGATTCTGGAGGAGCCCTAATGGATACTCCTCAATATATAACCTATAACTTGATAGAAGAGATGGGCAAAAACCACCACTCATGAGGAAGTATGCGACAAGTTACTGCTAAGTCTATTCCTAAGATTGATGGTCTTTATGAGATTAATGCGTTTGACCATATGAACGCTAAGGCGGATACCTTTTACCAAAAGATAGATATTTTAAGTATCACACCTTCCATACCCGTTACTCCTCCCCCTGTTTCTTTTGTTGCCTCCGCTACTCTCTATTGTGACATATGAGGAGTTAATAAGCACACTGATAGAGATTGCCAAATGATCCTCACCAGAGGATCAACCCAAGAAAATGTCAATTTTGCGAATAATAACCAACGGAAAAATCCGTACTCTAACACCTATAACTCGAGGTGGTAATACTGGAATGAAACACAACAACAGGTTCATACATGACCTGGTAATACTGGAATGAAACACAACAACAGGTTCATACATGACCTGACAATACTGAAACAATCATAGAGAAAGACTTTTCAGAACAGGTTCATATATGACCTGACACTGGAATAAAGTTCAACAACAGGTTCATATATGACCTGACAACATTGAAACAATTATAGAGAAAGACTCTTCAGGACAGGTTCATATCTGACCTGACACTGGAATAAAGCTCAACAACGGGTTCATATATGACCTGACAACATTGAAACAATTATAGAGAAAGACTCTTCAGGACAGGTTCATATCTGACTTGACACTGGAATAAAGCTCAACAACAGGTTCATATATGACCTGACAATGCCGAACAAAAGGTTCATATATGACCTGACAATGGATTAAAGTTCAATAACAGGTTCATATATGACCTAAAAAGCACTTGAACAACAGGTTCATATGTGACCTGATAATGGAATAAAGTTCGACAAACAGGTTCATATATGACCTGAATAGCTTGAACGACAGGTTCATATATGATCTGATAATGAAATAAGGTTCAACAACAGGTTCATATATGACCTGAATGGCTTGAACGACAGGTTCATATATGACCTGATAATGGAATAAGGTTCAACAACAGGTTCATATATGACCTGAATAGTATGAACAACAGGTTCATATATGACCTGACAATGGAATAAAAATCAACACCAGGTTCACATATGACCTGAATGCATTTGAACAACAGGTTCATATATGACCTGATAATGGAATCAAATTCAACAACAAGTTCATATATGACCTGAATAGCACTGAACAACAGGTTCATATATGACCTGATAATGGAATAACAACAATTGGACTCTGACCGTAAGCAATGGACTACAACCAGCTTTTAACAGATTGGTGCCAATCAACAAAAGGACTTGAAAATGACTGCGAAAACCGGATGTTGGTTCAAGGGCACCAAAGACAAACTGGAATTAGAGGTTTTATATCAACAATGTGATTGGATTGAGACATTGTGTTAATGGGTTTTTACTTCTTAATTTGCTTTAAGTAGAAAGATACAAAAGAAAAAGATGAAAATGATAATGTAGAGGATTAATTATTCAAGCGGGCAAGTGAATGATTTTCATGAGACCGACATAGATGAAGAAGAGTTCTTAGACAAAGATGAATTATTTAGATGGTTTTATGCTACCTTGTATCAAGCATTAAAATTTTTAAAAGTTATATCTTTTTATCATTTTCCTAGTTTGGCTCACACTCTAAGTATTACACTATATAAAATAATGTTAAACATTTTATTTACAAATATAATTTGAGTTAATGTATAAATTTAACTTTATTAACAAAACTTTTGTAAGATAGTGTAAATAATATCTTCTATATAGCAGCGTTAGAAAATACACTGGGTAAATTTTAGCTTATAATTGTATTATATTTTAAAAATGAAAAAATAGCACAACAACAAAGAAAACTATATTGCAAACATTTATAAAAGTGTTATCTTAATTGTTTTATTATTGTATGGAACAATTTCTGATTGTCCCTATATATAGCAATACTTATAGTAAGTTGTCTTAGATGTCACAGAAAAAAGTTTCTTATTATAGTTTAGATTATGCTTGATAATAATATGCCCAGAGAGAAAAGAGTGTTGTTTTAGATATAGGCAACACCCATATAAAAGACACTTGAAAATCGTTCTCTATTTTTTTGACAAATTTTTCTTTTTATATTTTTGACAAATTTTTTGAAGTGTTGTAAACGATTAATGTTGTAGTGAGTTTTCAAATTTTAGAGAAGAGAATGTATATGAAAATATAATTTTTTAATTAGAATTAATTTTTTTTATAGATTTATTAAAACTTGTATATACAAAGGTTACTGTTTGTTTTAGATTCTTAGAGACAAAAATAATGATGGAAGATGAAAATGATGAGTGAATCTGTAAATTTAACACTATTATAAAAAATTCATTTATCTTCAGACGCGAAGTTGATTTTATCTTAGTTACATAATCGAGGTAACTAAGAACATCCTGAAAACTCTCCACTATACCCCCCTCGTTTTTTGAATAACTTAGGGGATAGTTGAAATGATCATTAGTTTGATCCCTAACAATAGTTTTTTTATATTTTCAAAATTAACGTGACATACCTCTCGGTTTATGGTCAAAACCGAAAGAAAAAATAAATTCTTTTTATAAAAAAATACTCATTACATTGTTTACACAGAATATTAATAAATTAGTTTGTTTACAAACACACATAATATTAATAAATTAATTTGTTTACAAACTACATTGTTCACATATAATATTACATTGTTTACACATAATATTAAAGTAAAAATATATAACAAATTTTGAATCTGATCCATCGTCATGGTTGTCGATGAATAACAAATGTTGGATATCTTGGAGAAGAATAAATATTGGATCTTTGTTTCATTAAATCTTGGGGAAGATCGAATGTTGGATATTTCATGCATTTGTTTATAATATAAAACAAAACGGTATTAGACAAATAAAATAAATATTCAGTTATATAATTATTCAAGAATACAAACCTTGAACCCAAATAATTTTCTACTCTTGCAATCCATCATAGAGAATTTTTCCAAGTTTCTTTAAGTTTCAAAGTTTTCATGTCAAATATTTCATTATCAATTTTTAATATTCAAAATATTTTTATAATGTCTTTTAGGTTTCACGCGGATCACTAATGGTAGTGTCTTAAAGCATTGATACTTATTAAATGAACTATAACGATTTACTTAAGGACGGTGAAGAAACTTATTAAACATACTTATATTTCCCTTCGGTTATTACTCAAATCAAGGTGAAATGTATTTCTTTTTAAACAAAAAATACAACAAAATATGTTTCATCCCAAGAGCCCCATACCTCTCGGGTTTTGTAAAAAACCAAGGGGAGTAAGCTTTTTTTTATAAAAAAAATACATTGTTTACACAGAATATTGAAATACACTGTTTAAACAAATCTAAATTTTGATTCTACAAAATTTCTTTCTACTAAGCATCAAAAGCGGTTCAAGAGTTTAGTTGATCGTAAGATCATTGAGGAGAGAGCATTTCATCTGAGCCCAAATGAATATCATGAGATACATAACATGCTGAAAAAGCACAAACTAACTTATTTGAACACTTTGATCCATCCTGTGGCTAAGAATTTGGTGCTAGAGTTCTACACAAATGCATACAAACCACCTTCTGAGGACACTACTGCAGAGCCTGAGTTGGTATCATGGGTCAAGGGAAGACACATTTTTTATGATTGGAAGATCGGGAACAAGCTGATGAAGATGAAGTTCTGAGAATCTAACTGTGAGTATTTGTTATAGAGGACTTCTGCTCGATCAGGATGGTCCTACAGAGTGATGTTAGAACTTTTAGCATTGCCTGGTAAAAATTAGCAGCTGTCACATAACCCCATTCCGAGAAAGATTGCATTTGTTGATCTTGATGCGGTCCCGAAAGCGTGGACCTATTTCTTTCATCATAACCTGGATACGAACCGAAGTGGCTCTAACCTTATCACTATGAGAACTCTGGGGTTGTATTTGCTCCTGAACCGACAGTTGGTGAACATCGACGAATCATTTCTGCTGATATGGATTATATGGCCCAGAGTACGACGAAGAATTCTTTGGGACATGCTTCTGTGATCCTCACGTTATATAGGAAAGCAGAAGTTGTGCATCTTGCACGGACATTAGATGTTTCTGGATATTTGATCAGCGAAAGAAAGTAACATATGCACATGTTGAGAGAGATGCAGAGGAAAGACCAATAGATTTTGTAGGGCCAAGTGTGCCTCCAACACATGACATGCCTCAGGGAATGCCTATCGTCGACGAGGATTCTCTAGCATACAAGCATCAGATGAGCATGGTTTGTTTCATATGGGACTTCTGTGCACATACTGGTTTACCAGGGAGCCACCTCACTCATTAGGTGGACACTTAGGCAGCAGCTCAACGTTCAGAGATTGCTTTTCAAGAGACCCTCCAGTCCTGTTCTTCGTCCGCTATTGTAACATAGTGAATTCAATTAATTAATTTAATTTAATTTAATTATATTTTATTTGATTAATTGGTGTTTTAAATTATTTATGGTGTGATTATGGGGGTGAGTATCCTTAAAATAGAGGTATAGAGAGAGTAAGAGCTTGACACATTTGTTTAGAAATTATTTAGGAATTTTAATTGATTATTAGAATAAATAATAATTTATAAATAGTATTTTTATTTGAATTGATTAATTAAATAATAAAATGATGGAATTGGACCATTTGTGACAACTGAAGAAAATACAGGGTAAAAATAGAGAAACTATTATTGAGTTGGGAAAAATTCATAATTATACGAAGTGGTGAGAGAGTATATATTCTAAAAGTATGGAAAGATCTATGTTTTTAGAGAAACTTCAGACGCGTAGAAAAGAGGCAAAATAGGGGATGAGGAGCAAGCTAGGAAATTGGAGAGAGAACTCATAGAAGCTACACAAATCATCATCAATTACTAGAAATCTAAGGTAAGGGTGGAAAATTGTTTCTATAATAAGGGGTATGATGGAAGGGTAGATTGGAGAGACTCATAACCTTCCCTAGGGTTTGTCATTCTTTGTATTGATGATGACTATACCATTTTTGTATGCAATGATGTGAACTATAACCATGTGTAATGATATGTTAATGTTGTGATTTGAATTATAACCATGTGTATTGATATGTTGCTATTGTGATGTACTTGAATCAAATGAATCATGTTGATATGATGATATTGTTGTAATGTGTTATTGATCCATGAATCCATAAAATAATATATGAGTTTAGGGTGTGATAGCAGTAGGAATTGAGATTAATATGATAGATTTTGTGTGAGAAATTCGATCGTCTTTCTTCCTAACCTTTTGTTTAGAAGCCCCTTTTTCCCTTGCTAAGGAGTTGTTGCTACCTAGTGTGCGAGAAAATCATATTTCCCTAGCAAAGTTGTTCCTCATTCCCACTTTTTATTCTTAATCTTTTGTTAAGGAATTCTCATCACATTTTGTGTGAGAAGTCTGTCCACTTTTTTTTCTTGACTGTATTTGGAAATTTCCATCCCTCTCACTAAGGAGCCGTTGCTACCTGTTGCACGAGGAAGTCGTTTCTCAGTTGAGTTGTCTGTCTTTTTTGCAAGACGTCTTTCTGCCTTTTGTAGAAGATCTTGTTCTTATTCTTTTTACTTGGGTATTTGCCTTTTGCAAAAACCTAATGCTTTTTCCTTCGTGGAATCCTGCGGGAATACTTCGATCTTTGGTTACAAGGCCAAAACATGTTAGTAGAGGCAAGAAAAGAAGAAAAAAAATAGAGAATAGAATGAAAAAAGAATGAAAAAATAGAGAAAGATGAGAAAAAGAGATAAGCATACATAATATAGCATACTGCATACTTCACACATATGCTTACAAAACATCCCTCGGTACAGCTGACTCATTTTCCCACAGACATTTCAGCTGACCCGTAACGAATAACCATATACAAAAGCCTATACGCCATCCATTTAACAACTTTCCATTAATACCCTTACCTTACATCTCACTCACTTCGTTCATTCCCTGCGGGAAAATTTCTTGGTTATTCTAGTATTTAATCATCTCTTACAATGAAGGTTTGAAAGTCATTGTTATTCATACCTTCAGGTATGAGAAGATTAAATAGGGGAAACTGTCATACCCCAAAATTTGTCCTCCCTTTTTTCTTTTCATCTAACCTATAACTTTAGATCCATCCATGTCTCGTTCATATTCATCATTCATCCATGGCTAATATTGACTAACAAGCATCATAGATTCAAGATTTGTGGCTAATGAAAATTAGGGCCCTGGCTTGAAGTTGGTGGTTTTTCTCGTCATGTGAGGGTGAAACTCTGATTGCTTGGCTCATGTCATTTGAGGACCTTTTTGGTTTGCGACCTTGGATTGAATAACTTGTGCCTCGATCTTGGGATTGGCTGGAAACCCCAATTAGAGAGGCTCTACGTTGTGGTTTGATTTGGAAACCCTAACTTGACAACTTCACTGACATGGGAAATCACTTAGCTTGAGGCATTTGATCATACATTATCATGCCTTGACTTCGAGATATAGCATACATCTTATTAACCAGGAATCCAGTGGGTTTTGTACCTCACTCCACCCTTAAATCCATGCTCATCCAAAGTCAACTCGTCCAATTCAGTAATAATTCCAGCATCTGGTATTTCTTCTTAATCCATGTTCATTTCAAGTCACATACCATGTTTCATTTTAAAACAAGTTCATTTCCACGCCTTTTGTCTTCAAATTTCATTCATAATTGCATTTTAAATTGTTTGGAAACATGTACATTTCTGTGTAAACCTTGATTCATTCCCATACACCTCAATTTTAACTCTCAAACCAAGCACAAGTTAGTGAAGTCATTTCAATGCATTCCCAATTTCCAAACCATTCTAAATCTTGTTCATTACAAACAACATAAACCAATCTCATTCATATTTTCATTCTTTTTCATTATGATCACATATTCATCATGCCAAGTTACCATTCATTCTAATTACATAACCCATATATGTTTGATTTCTAAATACATAAACCCTACAAACCATGCTCATTGAGCTCTTTTTTCATTTCGATTTCAAATTCCCAAACTTCTTACGATTTAATTTCGTACGACATTGCATTCAAAAAACATACATACATTACAACCATTTCGATTCCTATTACACTTAAATATAATTTAAATCCTTCATGCAAAATATCATGTTGTCATTCTAATATCCACCTTTTAAAAAAAAAAGGCCAAAACAGTTGTAGCTGTTAGAGCTCTACCATTTCTTGGTGCCTTTTCCCCTTATTACATTGTCCACAATGAGGGAGTCTCTTTGATTATGAAGATTCTTGTTTCTCTACTTTCACCTACCACATTTGCTCTGGGTCCTATCAAGTTTGCTGATTATGAGCGTACTCGGGTTGAGCTTCATTGGAGCAACATATGGTGGCAGTCCTCCGATGTGGAATTTCCGTATGTTTTCTAATGATGAGCTCCATTCGACCGCATTGTGACAAGGTCCTTCCAAAGGAGTATGACCATGCTCAACAAGCCGTTTACGAACCAAAACCAGTCTACAGTGGCTTTACCGAAGTGTAGCATCCCACAAAGCACCGGCTACCAGCGCAAAACGGTCGTCCGTAGGTGTAAACGGCAACGGCAGTCACAGCAGGTAGAGCACCCTGCTTGCCTTCAGCAGCTATAGTTGTCAACAAAAAATGGACGCATTAAATCCATGACGTTCCACCCAAATTAAGCCAATTAACATAACGATCCGTAAGAGTTAACGACGTCACGACCTAACAAACTAACAACTAAATAGAAGTAATTTCCACCTTCATCTCAACTGATATTCCACTTAAACTTCGTTTAGATCATTCCAACTAACTTCAAAAATTCCAATTCATAAACTTCCAAGGCATAACAGAAACTTCTAACAGAAGTTCACAATGACTCTAACCGATTCCTAATAACCTCTAACAGATTCCCAACGCCCTAACTGAATTCAACAAAAGGGGAAAGACCAAAGAACAACATAATTTCCATAAAAGAATAATAAGAGAAAGAAATTCAAAAATCTATAAAAGCATACCTTCACTCCCTCTCATTGGTTCGAATTTGATCTTCTCGCTGCCTTCACTCTCTCACATTTTTTCTTCCATCTTTTCTCCACCTTCAATCAAACTCTGATCGTTTTTTTCTTAACCAACGCACCCTCTTTCGTTTTTCAACGTCTTCTTCCATCTCCATCCTCCACACAATTCCAAGAAAAAACCCGCAAAAGGAGTTCAACGAACCCCTCACCATAGGACATTCGGAAATCACCTAGTGACAGATTAGGACTCAGGGTATCGGCACGGTTGAGAATACGGTATTCAAGTAATGTTTTAGGACCTCCACTGTAAGACCCCAATTTTGACCCTAAGATCCCTCATGCAATTTCATCATAAGCATTAGCATTGAGATCATACCTTGGCATCCTCCTTACCCCTTTTCATTGGGTTTGTTTGGGGAGAGATCACCAAGCACTTTGTGATTGTATCATACTTGTATATTATCATTTTACTAACCAAAATACCAAAAATATGTCTTTGCATTTGCTTAACTCTTTTGTAGGTAGGGCATGATCTCCATTGATCTATCAAGTTCATATCTAGGGTTTGAGACCCTCATGACAAAGAGCACAACCATGAATTGATACAGGAATGTTTATGAACATCATATATGAGTCCCAATGTTTACTACATGTCATATTGATCAAGTTTTCTTCAAGAGTTTGGAGGTGATTTGCCTTGGAAACCCTAGTTTGACTGGGTATCTTAAGTAACTTCTCCATCAAGCTATCTCACCAATTGATCAAATTTTTCAAGGGACACTTTAAACTTCATCATCTTATGCATATATGATCTACCATGAGCCTAGAAAGTCAAGAGAATTGAAGATTAGCAAGTTGGTTGATGGTGGTTGGCCAGATGAATTCATCTGATCAAAACTGGGTCTCCCTAGACCCTATCTCCTACAATTTTCACCATATGAAAATGATTCCAAGAGAAAACTTACTCTAAATTACATTACAAACAACTTTAATGTTGAGACCTAGAGCTATTTTTGCTTGGAAAGACATTTTCTATGTTGAAACATTATAGGTCATTTTGTCTAAACCCTAATTTGAAAGTCAACTTCCCAAGGCCATAACTTGCTCAATTTTTATGAGATGAAAGATTTACAAGTTTCAAAATCAAATTCAATATGTCTAATTCAACTTTAATGTTTTGAGTGTGAGCTAATTCAACTTTTTTGAGCATGTGATATGAGGCTACATTATAGGTCACTTTTGACCTATACCATTGAACAAGTGATTTTTCCAAACTTCAAAAATGCATAACTCTATCACTTCAAATCCAAATGACATGAAATTGGTGACCATTTTGAAGGTCTTTAAAATAGATACAACGTTGATGAAGACACTTTTCTCATTTGAAGCTCACATAAAAAGTTAAGCAAGGTGGAATATTGAGATATATGGCTTGACACTTAGAAAAAATTTCAATATGTTGAAATTTCCAAACTTCCACCTCAAAATTCATCATGATACAAGCTACAAATGGAAAAGTGTTGAACATGAAATTTGTTCCTCTTGATCTAACCTTTCCAAAAAGTCCAAGTTCATCCATTTTGGACAAGAATTGCTAGGGCTGCGCATGGAATGAACATGGTATCATCATTTGGCAAAGATCAAACTTCAAATCTTCACACACACTTGCCTTGCAATCCAAGTTGATTTCAGACCCTCTCACACTCATTTGTGGACCTTAAGCAATGATCTCATGGGCCTGTACACGCCCATACACCCATGCATCATCATTTGCCAATTTTGGAAAGTGAATTTGAAGGTGCAATTATCACTTGCTGTAGCTATAAATAGAGCCCCTTCTGCTCAGAATTGAACACACCTTGCGCGCCAGCTTTGCCCCTCATTGAAACCCTCTCATTCCAAAGGAAAACCTGATAAATTTCAACTTGAAATTTGAGTTTGAATCTCAACTGTTGGAGATTCAAAAACTTCAGGATCCAAAGCCTTGCAACCTCATCAATCACTTCCTGCTAGCTTCTCAAGTGTGATCAGATCGTGTTTAGAGCAAGCAACATCAAGAATTGCACTGCATTTAAGGTAATTTTCAGAAAAACTTCATCTCTTTGATTCTCTCTCAATCTTGCTCAATTCTCTTGATTCTTTGGTTGTATGAAGTCCTACCAATGTAGGCAAGAAGATTGAGTTGCTTAGAGGTCAAATCGAAGCAACTCAGTTGACATACCTCAAATTTCAACTCCTCATATTTTTCTATATGTGAGGAGTTAGTCAAAATTGAGGTGATATTCGTGATCTACGCCATTTTTCCTTTCAGATCATGTCCTCCTGTTTTATTCTAGTGATGGTTGAAGGTGGACCAGTCCAGTGAGGTCCACCGGAGAAGAAGACCGGAGCTACAGCTCCGGCCGTGTGTTGGCACGTCTCCAACCATAGGATCCATTTAAATTGTTTTAATCCTGAGCGTTGTTTCTAATTACCACGCGTGCTGCTCAGTTGACTAGAGACCACATGGAACGCGCACTGGTGGCCACTTGATCTGCCACCTCAATTAATGAGGGAGATCAAGTGGTCCACATTTTTTCTGATTATTTGAATTTCATTTTAATTGCTTTATTTTCATTAATTCATATTAATTTTAATATTGATCCAAAAAATATGAGAGTTTCACCAAAAAAATTCAAATATTTTCCTCTTTCATATTCTGAATTAAAATTATTTTTTGGATCATTATTAATATTTTTCATGATTTAATTTATTTTTCATTTGTTTTTAATTGTTTAAAAATACTTTTATCTCTTTAAAAAATCTGAAATTTTTTCTCCAAGGTCCTTTGACCTTGTTTGACCTATGATAAATCTCATGGCCATTTATTTGGTGTTTTGATGAGGTTTTAGGAATTTGACAAACCATATTTAATTTAAATGCATTATTTTAGTATTTTTAATTGGAATAAATGCCAAATAATTTTGTTGACCAATTATGATGACTTGTTGGTGTTTGACTCTTGCTGTTGGGCCTTGATCAAGGTTGATTTGACTTTAACAAATTAATACCATTGGATTTAGGGGATTGATGAAATGTACATCCCATCTCCCAAAATTAATGAATGATATTAATTTGGTAAAAGTTCTCCTTTGATCAATTTGAGATTTCATATATTCCCCTCCCTCTTCATCTCATTCCCCTTCTTTATGCATTCATCTCATTTGGCCTATGATATCTCAAAGTCCTAAAACTAGTTGATTGAAAAAGTAACATGAGTATGGATGAGATTAAGCCACACCTTTTGCATATTCTTTATGTGTGTGGTATGTTTCATAAGCATAGTTCATAATACTATGTCTCTAACATGCATTAACACCAAAATTCTATTGCCCGACCTCAAATAGTTGTGACTTCTACATAAGTCCAATTACGATTGCTTAATATATCACTAAATTTGTGACATAAAAGGCATAGCATTCTAGTTAATGAGATTGTAAGTCTCCCCTCTTTCATGGTATTATGTGGAAACTTGGCCTTTTTCCTTCCTTTGGAAGATGTCTTGGTTCAAGGATCCATGCTTGTGATAAGTGGGTTAAGTGTTCTCCAAAGAATGTCTAAGAATGAAAAGCAAAAACAAAACAATACTAACTTCTAACCTATTAACTACTAACTTTTAATTTCAAGCCCTTTACTTTAATGTCATTTAATTCTAGCTTTTATACATTTGCTATTGTTCATATCATTCTAATTGTTTATGTTAATGCAATTTTCACTTTGTCCATTTGGACCATATTGTGTGATATATTTTGTTTGTGCATACTTTGTTTGTTTGTGTGGTCTTTGACCATTAATGTACATAATAACAACAAAAACCTTAAAAAACTTTTGTGTGGACTGTTGGCTTGATATTGGATAAATGGACTTAGAACTTAGGCAACATTCCTATGCTAAAGGACTTGGCCAATGCCAACTTATTGAGAAACCAAGTGCTTGCAATTTGAAACTTCATTTGATACATCATTCAAGATCTCTCTAAATTCATCTGCAACATGATCATTGTGAAGCTGTTATTTTGAACCTGTGACTTGTGGAATTCATTTGTTACATGGTCTATTTTGAAGAAGATCATGGAGTGGATAAGCTTGGATGTGGCTATCTTTATTTGATGTCTTTGCTCTTCAAGATAATATAATTGTGCATTTGTGTGTTGATTGATTCTAAAAGTCCAATGGAATTATGGGTTTCTATTGACATTTTTGTCTATTGGATTGCTACCCATTTGGTCAGATCTTTTCAACTCTAAACTTTTAATTTTGTGCATAGGATAGTCTCTTCATCTTCTCCCCATTTCTTTAATTTCAAAATATCTCCCTCCTTTTCAAAAATCTTCTTTGATTGAACTTATTTTGTTCTAAACTTTGACCACTTTTGCAAAAAAGATAGAAACCTTGGCCTTGTGCCATTGCATTTTCAAACTTCTTTTCTTAAATCAAACTTGTAAATAAACTTAATTATACTTGACTTAAACTTTCAAAAAGCCAAAAAGAACTAACTCATTCAAACCATTTTTAGGCCTTTGTGCCTTTCAAACTTAATTTTTGTTAAAAGTAATGCATACACTTTGAAATTTGTATCACGAACTACGAGGTTTTGATCCCTCATTTTTATATTGGTATGTAGGCACAAGACCGAAGGTCTTGTCAAACACAAAATATAATTAATGAATTCTTTTTTCATCCCCCCATTCTATTTGTTTGTAAACATCACTTTGTACAAAATACATATGCACACAAAAAGGGCTCCCTAGGAGTACCTAGGACACTTTGGGTGCTAACACCTTCCCTCTGTGTAACCAACCCCCTTACCTGTAATCTCTGACATTTTATTATTTTTGATTTGAAAACTTCTTACTTTTGGGTTTTGTTCGTACTTTTTCCCCTTTCCCTTGGAAACGATAAAAGCGCGGCGGCGACTCTTGTTATTTAATCTCTAGCTTATCCATAGCTTGATGATCATGAATTTACCGCTACATCCACCTCCGAAGATATTCCGGGACGGGGGAGGGAGAAACCATGGTTAATGTAAATGAAGAGAGAGGAGTGCGCGTTTATTTAAAGTATGAACCTTGCCTTCATCTAACGCGTGCCTGTATTGTCCACTTAGTTTGCAACATGTGCAGCTCAATAATTGCATAAGCATTTCCAACTTTGAAACCATTAAATGCCATGATGCCACACGTGTTTCCCATGTGAGGGTCGGTTCACCTGATCTTTGATTGCCATGCTACCCGGTGATAACTCAACTCCATGTCACCAATCCTTATCCATATCTATCTCACTCAATAATCTGTATGGTCCTTGATATCTTGGGCCTTTGGCCATTTCTGTTCAAAACTACATAAACCTTCTTGCACATACCTGGGCTCATGAGAGTATTTGGAATATGTGCTTCCGAATGGGCTATACGCAAGAACCATTATACACCTCTTCCACTGATTTTTCTCCAAAGCCCATTCCCTTTTTTTACTTGTTTTTTTGGTATGTTAGTTAGTTGTTAAGTAGAGTATCGATTTTAGGATTTTAGAGGCAAATTGGAGATTAAATAGGGATTTCAGTTTGATTAGAATTTTAGAACTATGAATTTTTAGAATTAAGTAGAATTTTAGAGTCAATTAGATTTGATTAGGAAATTAGATTTTTAGGATTGATTAATTTTCTTATAACATTTGATTAGAAAACAAGTCTTTTAGAACTTTAGAAATTAAAATATATTTCGAATTTAGAATAATGTTTTGATTAGTTTTTAGGCTAATTGAATTTCTAGAAGTACTAATTAATTAGAATCATTGGATTTATTTAGGATTTAATTGATGTTTAATTAGGACTTTCACGTTTAGAAATTAATCCCTGATTTGTGAATTGATTGTTTTACCCTTAGATTTTGGAATAATTCAATCTTGCATGTTCCCATAGTTTTAGGCACTGTAAAAATATCCCAATAAATCCTTAAACCTTTAGGCAGTTGCGTTCACTTTCAACTAATTTTTCCCACTGATAAAGTTGATCAAAGTACGCTTTGATAGACTAAATCCATTCACTGTGCTTAATCCCCCAAGCTTAGTCAAGTGATCAAAAGACCCTTGATCACTTGATAAAGCAAGTCCTTGTGATCAAGATATGTTGGATACTGGATCTCCAATTTCAATCAAGATTCAAAGATCAAGATCAAAAGTTCAAGCTATTCAAATCAGTACAAGACGAAACTACTATTGAAGCACTACAAAGGTCAAACTCAACACTTGTTGATCATGAGCCAAGTTGTGTGCCATGAGTCTTAAGTAATAGAGGAGGAATGGGACTGGAGAATTCCCTACCCCCAATCTGAATATCTTTGGGTACGGAATGAATGACCCAGTTGCTCATTTATTCACCTCTATTCATAGGCTTTAGCACAATTTGATTCATATTGATAAACAAGCCTCTTCATCATTCAAAGACAACCCTTCATCATGGGAAGCTGCAAGGAAATTCAACTTCAACACTCGTCGATTATGATGAAAATTGCACGTTATGAGCCTTAAGTAATAGAGAAGGAATGGGACTGGAGAATTCCTACCCCTATTCTGAATATCTTTGGGTATGGGACGAATGACCCAGTTGCTCACTGTATTCGCCTATATTCATAGACTTTAATGAAATTTAAATTGAATAATTAATAAGTCTTTCTACACAGATATGAAGATCAGATTAAAGATCAGATTTCAACCTTCCAGGGTTTCTTCTCCATCCTTTTGTTCTCCCAGTAAAACTAAAACCATTTTGTGAATAAATTCAAAACAGTTAACCATATGATTAGAATTGTACGACACGAGCCTTAAGAAATGGAGAAGGAATGGGACTGGAGAATTCCTACCCCCACTCTGGATATCTTTGGGTGCGGGACGAATGATCCAGTTGCTCACTGTATTCATCTCTATTCATAGACTTTAGTACGATTCGAACCATGACTCTCATATCACAATAAAATCAAACTCACCTCATCAAACTCAGTTTTGCCTTTGGGCTTCATTTTCAGTTTAAAACCTTTTCAGAAAAGACGTGTTAAAAACGTTCTACCGTGAAGGACGCTTAAGACTCCATGTGCGAGCAAGCAATGTTTAACTGCTAGAGTGTGATCTGAGTTAATCCATTCTACCACAAACAGACAGACGCTTAAAGCTCTCATGCTCAAGTATACAAGCCAGTCGATAGTAGAACACGAATGTTAATACTATCCATTAAAAATAACTAACGCATCTGTCCTAGTTCCACGAACTACGGAGCTCTGATTTCCTCATTTCACGAATGAGGATACGTAGGCACGAGGGCCTAAATCCTTGAAGAGCATAATTATCTATTTCTCACCTTTTTCACACTTATCTATTAACCCCCATTCTCCCTTCCGCAAGTAATCTTCAGATAATAACACCTATTCTTGCAAAGAACATTCAAAACGGTTCCCATGAAGTACCATGGATGTTAGGGGTGCCAATACATTCCCCTTGCATAACCGACTTCCTTACCCATTTCTCTTTCCCCCAGGTTTTATCGATATTTTCCCTTTCCTTCGGGAATAAATAAAGTTCGATGGAGACTCTGTTGTATCTTTGAGCGTGCGATGCGCTCATGTATTTTTGTAGCTTCATGTAGAATATGACTATGTGTGATGGTAATGTTGTTTCTATGATATTGATGATAATTGAGATGTTATTGTGTATGATGTGGTGATGATTTGGGTGAGAGAATGTGATATGTGTTGTACATGATTGTGTATATGTTGTACTCTATTTTACATCATATACCGTTTATTATTGAAATGAATTATCACCCCTTATGTTTGAATGTTTCCCTTACATGGACATTGTGCAGATACTTATGAGTAGCATTGTTGAAGTAAGTGGAAATCAATTCATGGAGTTGCTTCTTAGTTTAGCATTTTGTTTAATAGCATCTTGCTCTGATTATGTAACATCGGGTTGAGAACGCTTGTTTTAATTTTATGACATGTTTATGTTGATGTCATAAGACTAATATCGTCATTGTGCATTCTTAAGCATGTTGAGTGGATTGATTACAACTCTCTTATTTTGTTATTAAAGTTAGAGTTTGAGACCAAATGTCATTACTTACCACACCTTCCATAATTGTTGATGATATTTCTGCTACGATGATACTTTAATAATGAAAGTGAGCATGCGATGACAGGTTTAATGAGAATTGATGTAACTCGTGTTACGGAGAAGGATGTGTTTGTGATGTGTGTGACACCCTTGTGGTTGTAATTTTAATTAAAATATATGGTAATTGTATGTGGGATTTAGAATGGTGTTACAACTATCAGTATCCTTAGATTGAGACTCCGATCCAGCTAGGAGGACCTATTCAGCAGCATCCTCGACAAAGTCCATTCTCTCATCCGACTACTCAGAAGCACTAGAGCCCTTTCATGAGTCCAAGAAAGACGGGGCAGGCCCAATAGGGACAAATGTCTCCTATTTATGTATTTGTGCATCATGGAGGTGACCTGACTAACATGATCAACTTTGATCAGCATATGGAGGACAGGGACATAGAGGATGAGGATTAGTTTTATTGATTTTTGTTTATTTGTTTTCTTTCCTTTTGTTAGTTATTTTGTTATTTTAGTCATTTTTTATTCCATTGTACTTTCCAAAACTTTCATTTGAATATTATATAAGCAGCATTGCAGTTAATTCAGTTCATGTTTTTATTTTATTTTAAGTGATGATTGATAGCATGAGTGATTGACACGAACGACCCGGATGAAAAGCTTGTATGCCCTATACATGTCCACACTCCCAAATTGTGATATCTCTGAACTAATTTGATGTGGTTCTAAGGATTTCTATTGGAAGGGGAGCAGGGTTATCGTAATTGAGTGTGAAGTTGCATCATATATCAGAAAAGAGAATATGTATGTTTTGAATGATAAAGACATACCTGAATGCTCTCTTGTGATGAATATTGTGTTTGGATTTTACACACACCGAGGCATGTTGTTTGTTTTTAACCCTGGGCCTTCCTAGTTATCCCATGTATCATATTTATCCTTTGTCCACCCTCTTTGATCATGTATCCCTTTGTTTGTTAAGTACCACATTATTAACCCATGACCCAAACACTTCCCCACCCTGTTCAGAGTCATTGTGTTTTATTCTAGGGTTTGTGTTTCATTCTAAGTTTAGGGTTGTTGTTGGAATAACAACATTTAAGTTTGGGGTAGTTGTGCAACATTGATAGAGGTGAAGGCACCTGGAAAACAAAATTTTAAAAATCAACTTATTAGAAAAAAAGAAAAAAATAGAAAACAAATAATATCATAAAAGCACTTAACATGAGGATAACTCAGTTGGATACTGAGAAATGAATAAAACAAATCGAAAAAGTTGAATAGTTTATGATGGCTAACCCTAAAAGGCAAGTATAAGAAAAATTCCAACAGTGATACATTAGAAGGAACATAGTGAAGAGAATGGTCGTAATGGCTTTGGACCTTAAGCCTACCTATCCATATAATTATCCCACCCTAACCCTAGCCCCATTACAACCATGAAAGGCCTCAAAAAGTGTGTGTATTGTGTATCTGATAATTGAAAGAGAGTTTATTCAAACTTATGATATGATATGAAGTACTATAAATTTTGAGCGAAGAACACATAACCACTCGAAAGACTTTGTGAGAGTGTGAATTTAGCTGATAGGTGAAAAAGTACTATTAAGTGTAGGTGTCACAAATTAGTCGACCTCGGCAATCAAGCCAAACTGAAGGTAGCAACGAAAGAGGTCCATGAAAGATTTTATTTATTTATTTGAAGGTGGTATTTTTGTGTTTTCTATTTATTTGAAGGTGACATGATTTTTTGTGTGCTAAAAGTTACTTAAGGGCAAGCAACAAACTAAGTTTGGGATTATGATCAATCACCATTTGTGTCAAGATTATCATCACTTAAATGTCAAAAGCATGTGAATTACTCTTACTTATGTGGTAATTTAAGTCTATTTTTAGTAAATTTTCGTTATGTCTTTATTTGTTGTGGTTTGATTGTTTCTGGGTTATTTTACGCACTTGAGGTAGTGTTTCATGTGTTTACAGGTCGAGACAAAGGAAAATTGATCTGAGCGAAATTCAAGCCAAAATGCATGAGCAAAAGGAAAAAAAGAGAAAGTTGGACACCTACTACCCATACACGTATAAGGTAGCTCATATGCGTATGACCATTCAACCCCACCTCACCTGATACACGTACCTATATGGGGTAGCCCATTCACGTATGAGGCCCTAACTCCAACCACCACCAGACCAGGTCGGTCCCTTACGCATATGGGACATGGCAGATCATACGCCTCACCTTGAGCAATACACATATGATGAAGTGAAAAAAGAGCTCATGTGCGTATGAGAGAAGACCATACACGTATAGAGTGACCCAAATTTGAAAAAAGCCCATAATTGACCTATTTAGCCCAAGAACACAAATTTTCGAGGGTTTGACGATTTTTTACGGCAAAAAACATGTTTAAAGGCTGGAAAACTCAGATTTTCAAGGTGGGTCAAGATTTTCATAAACCCTAAGTGATTGAAGACCTATTTTCATCTAATTATCTGATTTGGATTTGTTGATGATTTCTACTTGAACCTTGTGATTACAACAATTTCTATTATATTTGATTTAATTTTAATTTGTGCTTAATGCTTTCTCTTCCAGAAAATTGAGTCCGATTTAGGGTTAATATTTAGGCAAGACTGCCAATGTTAATACTCAATTGAAAGTATTTTGTAGTAGATATCACATAGTACTAGGGATACCCTATAAAAACTAGATTATTCCTGAAAAAGTAATGCTTAAATTTATCTATAATTCACTATGGACATAGGAGTTGATTTGAATGTTTAAAGGTTTGTTCACTAAGAACTTAGGACTAAACACCCTTAAGAAGCGGTAATCAATAATTTCAAATAAGTTGTTTCAAGGATAAGATAGAATTATCAATGAATCTAATCATACACCTTCCATAGCATGTTTAGTCATATTGTTTTAATCTTTGCAATTACTTTGTTTACTGTTATTTGTTAGTTTATTTTCTTTATAAAAAAACCAATTTCAAACTCCCAAGTCTTTTGTTTAACAAAGTTATAACATGAACTTTGTATCGTCACACATTCTTTGAGATCGATACTTTGTGATTTCCTATTATTACTATAACAGTAGATTAATACATTTGTTAATTTACCGATAAGGTCCCCTTTTCTGAACAAGAGACTTGCCACTGGACCATGGTATGTACATCTATCATCGACACACATGATGCATGATATGCAACGACAACATACATGTGTAATAATCACCATAGGTTCCTCTTTGAACAGTAAATCATTGTCCAATAAGCCATCACAATAATTTTAATCTAAATACACTTTTCAATATATACATATAATTATAACATTGACGATATTATATATATATATATATATATATATATATATATATATATATATATATATATATATATATATATATATATATATATATATATATATATATATATATATATATATATATATATATATATATATATATATATATATATATATATATATATATATATATATATATATATATATATATATATATATATATATATATATATATATATATATATATATATATATATATATATATATATATATATATATAAGATTATTATTTGTTTAAAAAATTGCTTGTAAACCAAAAAAAATTAAGTTTTTTATATTTTGTAAGAGTGAAAATTTAAAGGTAGGAACATAGAGTACACTTTGCTACCTAAATGATTAATGGGATCAAAGATATTTACTAGATTTATTCACACATATACACGTGATATGAAGTCATCGAGGGCAGTACAATATTCGGCTCATTCCAACTTGTTTTTTTTAAATGAGTTTTGTAGTATAATGTATTTTTATTAAAATATTTTTTAAATGTATTAAATTAAAATTGATTTAAATAGCTTATCATAAACAATCATTTTACTACAATTTTTTTAATGATTTATTGAAAATATACTTAAAATAAAAACTAATTTGATTAGCTTATCTTAAAGTAATTTTCTTAAAAAATTTATAATTAACATTTAAGTTAGTTAATTTCAAAATTTTATTTATATTTTTTTTTCATTTTATACATATAGAAAATTTGTGAAATATTGTTATTAGAGATTTAATCATATACAATCTATTTATATTCATTTAACTCAACTAATAATTGAGTTATTCCACCTATCCTTAATTTTAATATTTTAATTTATTAAAAAATAACATCACTTAAAATTTATAAGAGATTCTTTATATATATATATATATATAACCAACTTCAAGGATCTTAATCATACCAACCAAAAAACCTATTCTATTTCAACTTCAGCCACCCATATGAACACCATGGAAAATTCAAATGATGAAAATGCTCTTGTGCCAGAATTCTTACGACAACATGACATAGGCAAAGAATGCAAGGAGTTATTACCCACATTGCGATTAGAAAAAGGTTTGATTGCAACTCACTTATATCAATATCAAGGATTTTGGTTTTTTCCAAAGATTCTCAATGGTGTTTTATCGTGTCAAAAACACTTTCAAGCTCTTGATGATGATATCCTTTTAGCCACTTATCCCAAATCAGGTACAACTTGGCTCAAAGCATTGTTGTTTGCTTTGATAAACCGCAACAAATATCCAAATACTCATAGCGATCATCCTTTGCTCACTAAAAATCCTCATGATCTTGTTTCCTTTTGGGAGATTGGCCTTTACTACGACAAAGACTTAGTTCCCGATCTCCAAACAATATCTCCTCCAAGACTTTTCTCGACTCATCTATCTTATGAATCATTGCCAAAATCTGTGAAAGACTCGAGTTGCAAGGTGGTCTATCTATGTAGAGATCCTAAAGACACTTTGGTTTCATTGTGGCATTTTTTAAACAAGATAAGACCAAAAAATAGGGAAACACTTCCATTAGAAGAAGTTTTTGAGAGCTTTTGTAGAGGAGTGACTTCTTTTGGACCTTTTTGGGAGCATGTATTAGGATATTGGAAGAAAAGCTTGGAAAGTCCAAAGAAGGTAATGTTTTTGAAATATGAAGAAATAAAAATGAGACCAAATTTTTATTTAAAAGAGATTGCTAAGTTTTTGGAGTGTCCATTCTCCAAAGAAGAAGAATCTAAAGGCGTGAATGATGATATATTAAATTTGTGTAGTTTTGAGAAGTTGAGTAACTTGGAAGTCAATAAATTTGAAAAAACATCTAATGAAGTTGAAAACAAAACTTTTTTTCGTCTTGGCCAAGTTGGAGACTGGAAAAATTTTCTTACAACAGAAATGATTGAGCATATAAACACAATCACCGAAAAAAAATTTGTTAAGCATGGGTTGAAGTTTTAGAGTATGAGATATTTGAATTGATATTTATGTTGTAATGTGCTTTTTTTTGTTGATGCCCCTTTGGTTTTGTTTGTGTTGTGTAACTTTGATTTTGTTCTAGTTTTTCTTTGTAACTGTATGTTAATTAAGGAGATGCTTTGTATGAGAGATTTTGTTCTAATTTAGTCCGCTTCCGTCAATAAAATTTTACTTATAAAAAAGTTTCACATTTTATTAAAGTTTTTATTTTTTAATTATTTAATAAATATAGTAAGGTAATATATATATATATATATATATATATATATATATATATATATATATATATATTATATATATATATATATATATATATATATATATCAAATTTATGTTAACAAAATCACTAATTAAAGATTTGACAAGTTCATATAGTTGTTGTCATTAAGAATGTCTTATATGATAGTCATTTTTTTTTAAGTTATATAATATTCTTTTGATATCATAATACTTTATGTTAAGATTATTCTTTTTACATAAATAGTTTACAAGGTTATTATGATTATAACAATTTCTTATAGTTTCTATAGATATTGAATTTGTAAACTTCAGTTTGATCTCAATAAAGACTTTTGTTGGATCAGTTGAAAATATATATGATTCAGAGATCACATTGCATCAAATTTTCATATCTCCATCAGTGACGAAGTCAGAACTTTTATGAAGTGTGGGCATTATTTATAAAAATATATTTTAAATAATTTTTTGTTTTAAACTTACTTTTTGTGTATGAAATTGTTTTTTTCATATATGTTTTTAAAAAATACTTTAAGATAAGCATCTTAATATTTTTTATTTTAAATAAAATAATAATGATTAATAATTTTTTTAAATTATTTTTTATCTAAGATCCAAATAAAATTAATTGACTAAAAAAATTTAAAATTAATAAACTAACATTTAAATAAATTACTACCATATTACCTATTAGAAGTAATTCATATTTATTAGTTGTACTATTTTCTTAGCCCCTAAGTTTGTTAGAGGGTATTTTAGTATTTTATCCTATTCTAGTAACCCTAGTTTTAGCTTATAAATAGGGTGGCAATCATTGTAACTTTTATCATGTTTTGTAGCCGTCATTCTCTTAATAGAATATTTCCGTTAATCATTTATTCTACCTTTGCACCAACAATTGGTATCAGAGCTCCGGTTCGGATTCATTGGGAAACACGGGAAACACGAGTGAACGTGAGGTCTTGTGTGTTTGATTTTGATTCTTAGATTCGTGTTGAATCTTGAACAAAATCTGATCAGAATTTTAATTCTGTGGGTGGGAAACACTGTGAGAAATCTGAGTGTACTGTGCAAGGTAGAAAGATGAACGAAAACGGATACATGAACACCAAACTTCCAGTATTTGACGGTAAAAACTGGAATCGTTGGATGATCCAAATGCGTGTACTGTTCGGTGCTCAAGATGTTCTAGATCTCGTCACTGATGGTTATATTCCGGTAGCAGCAGATGCGACGGATGAACAGAAAAACGCGCAGAAGGAAGTAAGGAAGAAGGATCAAAAAGCATTGTTCTTCATTCATCAATGTGTTGATGTGAATGTGTTTGAGAAGATTGCAGATTCAACGACAGCAAAGGCTGCGTGGGACACACTGGTTAGATGTTATGGTGGTGACGCATCAGTGAAGAAGGTGAAGCTTCGGTCCTTGAGAAAGCAATATGAGAATCTCAACATGAAGAATAATGAGAAAGTTTCTGAATACATCTCCAGAGTGATTCTGATCACTAATGAGATGAAAGCGTGTGGAGAAACTCTTTCTGAAGAAACAATCATGGAGAAGGTATTGAGATCCCTTACCTGTCAATTTGATTACATTATGGTAGCAATAGAACATTCCAAAGATCTGAGCACCATGAGAATTGAAGAGCTGCAGAGCAGTCTAAAAGCGCAAGAGTTGCGTTTGACTGAGAGAACTTCTGAAAGGGAAGTATAGCAACAGGCTCTGAAAGCAACTTCTGATAGGAGGTATCAGAAGCAGTCAGAAGCCAGGAGAAGATCTGATGTTGGTCAGAAGTCAGAAAGCTCAACCTCTGATAGACAAAAGAATGCTTAGAAGGGAAAAGAGAAGTATGACAGGAAGAAGATCCTATGTTACTGTTGTAAGAAGTTTGGTCACTTTGCTAGAGACTGTTGATCAAACAAGGAGAGAAAATCAGAAGAAGCAAATATAGCCAGAAGTTCTGATGACGAATCTGTGCTATTAATGGCCTCTGAATGTGATGATATGGATCTGATAGACTGGTGGTATATAGACACTGGCTGTTCAAATCATCTTACTGGAAACAAGAAATGGCTGGTTGACTTTGACTCTGAAAAGAGGACAAAGATCAGATGTGCTGATGACAAATATCTTAATGCAGAAGGTATGGGAAATGTCAGAGTGATTCTGAACAATGGGAAAACAGCATTGATTCAGAACGTGTGGTATGTACCTGGCATCAGAAGCAATCTGATGAGTGTGGGACAATTAATTGAGAAAGGTTTTTCAGTTACCATGAAGGACAATCTTCTGAAGCTGTATGACTGCAATCAGAAGTTGATTATGGAGTCAGAACAGGGAAGGAATAGAACATTCAAGGTGAATGTCAGAACTACAGACTCAGAATGTCTTAGTGCAACAAGTGCTGAGAAGGAGAGTGAGTTGTGGCACAGAAGATTTGGTCATTTGAATTTCAGAAGCTTAAAACATCTGAATTCAAAGAAGTTGGTACATGGAATTCCTGCAATTAAGAAGCCTGAAAAGTCATGCAAAGTTTGCATGGAAGGAAAACAACCACGATTGCCATTTGCGTCAGAAACTGCTCCAAGAGCAAAACATGCCTTGGGAGTTGTACATTCTGATGTGTGTGGTCCATTTCCAGTAGCATCGATTGGAGGGAATAAATACTTTGTGTTATTTGTTGATGAATTCACAAGAATGACATGGGTATCCCTTATTAAGTTTAAACACGAGGTGTTTGATGAATTCAAGAAGTTCATAATGAAGGCTGAGAATCAGAGTGGTCAGAAGTTGAAGATTCTTAGAACTGACGGTGGAGGTGAGTATAACTCCAAAGAGTTCCAGAAGTTTTGTGAGGAGAATGGAATTGAGCATGAGGTTACTGCTCCTTATACCCCTCAACATAATGGTCTTGCTGAAAGAAGAAACCGCACTTTGCTTGATATGGTGAGAAGCATGCTAAAGGAGAAGAAACTTCCTCAGAAGCTCTGGGGAGAAGCTGTTGCCACTGGAATGTATGTACTCAACAGATGTCCTACGAAGAAGTTGAACGAAATAGTTCCAATACAGAAGTGGACTGAAGATAAGCAAAGTGTTAGTCATCTGAAGGTGTTTGGTTCTGTTTGCTATAAACATGTTCTAGAAGCCAGAAGACAGAAGCTGGATGATAGAAGCAAAGTGATGATTCTGATAGGGTACCACAGTACAGGTGCATACAAGCTCTATTGTCCAGAAACCAACAAAATTGAATTCAGCAGAGATGTGATTGTGAAGGAATCAGAACTTTGGAATTGGGATAAGTCTCAATCTGATTCTGATGTTAGAACTTCTGAAGAAAGGTCAGAGTTAAGAATTTCCTGAAGTTGGAGTAAACTCTGATGTTGATTCTGATTCTGATAGTGATTCTGACTCTGGAGAAGACTCAGAAGATGAAGGTGACTCTGATGATCCAGACTCTGATGACCCAGACTCTGATGGTAATCCAGATTCTGGTGGCAATTCAGACTCTGGAAATATGCCAGCCCCTGAAGATGGTCAAAGCTCTGGAGGAAGTCAACCATCTGAAGCTAGAAAATCTGAACAAGTTCAGAGACCACAAAGAATCAGAAACATCCCCAGAAGATATGCAGAATTTGACATGCTGCAAGACACTGAACTAGACTCTGAAGGAGAAGTTATTCAGTGTGCCATGTTAGTAGACTCTGAACCCATAAGTACAAAAGAGGCTCTTAAGCAGAAGCTCTGGATGAAGGCCATGAAAGAAGATTTTGATGCTATAGAGAGAAACAAGACTTGGAAGCTGACAGAACTTCCAAAAGACAAGAAAGCCATCAGCGTCAGATGGGTTTTCAAGCAGAAGTTAAAGCCAGCTGGTTCAATTGGCAAACATAAAGCAAGGTTGGTAGCCAGAGGATTTCTACAGAAACCTGGGCTGGATTACTCTGAAGTGTTTGCACCTGTAGCAAGACATGAAACAATCAGAATGGTGATTGCAATAGCTGCTAACAGGAATTGGCCTCTGATGCATTTAGATGTAAAATCTGCATTTCTGAACGGTCCATTAGAAGAAGAAGTTTACGTGTCACAACCTCCTGGATTTGTGAAAAAGAATCAGGAAGGGATGGTGTACAGATTATACAAAGCTCTATATGGATTGAAACAAGCGCCCAGAGCTTGGAATCAGAAGATTGATTCATTTTTCAAGAAGCAAGGCTTTCAGAAATGTGAGATGGAGTACGGTGTCTATGTTCAGCATACTTCTGAAGGAAATATGACTCTGGTATGTTTATATGTTGATGATAGACTGCTGACTAGAAGTTCTGAACAGGAGATAGCCAAGTTCAAGAAAGTTCTGATGAATAAATTCGAAATGACTGATCTAGGCAAAATGACATACTTTCTAGGGATGGAATTCAGATACTCTGAGAAAGGTATTATTTTGCATCAGCTCAAGTATGAATTAGAAGTTCTGAAGAGATTTAATCTGAAGAATTGTAAGATTGCTGTCACACCTTCTGATACAAATCAGAAACTGGATTCTAACTCTGATGGAAAGGATGTGGACGCTACAACCTTCAAACAGTTGGTTGGTTCTCTGAGGTATTTGTGCAATACCAGACCTGATATTTGCTATTCAGTTGGGATGGTTAGTAGGTTCATGAGTAAACCTAAGTGGTCCCATTACCAAGCTGCTGTCAGGATTCTGAGGTATATCAAGGGAACTCTGAAGTATGGAGTATTATTTCCTTCTGGAAGAAAGGATGAGTTAGAAATTCTGAGTTATTCAGATTCTGATTGGTGTGGAGACAGAGTTGACAGAAGAAGTACGTCTGGGTACTTATTCAAATTTCTGGGAGGTCCCATTTCTTGGTGTTCCAAGAAGCAACCTGTTGTGGCGTTGTTAACTTGTGAAGCTGAATACATTGCAGGTGCTGTTACTGCATGCCAAGCTGTGTGGATTCTGAATCTATTGCAGGATCTGAAGATTAAAGTAAACAAACCTCTGAAGCTGATGATTGACAACAAGTCTGCAATCAATCTTGCCAGAAACCCAGTGTTGCATGGGAGAAGCAAGCACATTGAGACCAAGTATCATTTTCTGAGACATCAAGTTCAGAGGGGAGTGTTAGAAGTTGTACACTGCAGCACTCAGAAACAGTTGACAGATGTTCTGACGAAAGCTATCAAGACTGATCAATTTCTCAGATTAAGGGATGAAATTGGTGTTACAAGTTTTGATGGAATATGAATTAAGGGATGGTATTAGAAGTAATTCATATTTATTAGTTGTACTATTTTCTTAGCCCCTAAGTTTGTTAGAAGGTATTTTAGTATTTTATCCTATTCTAGTAACCCTAGTTTTAGCTTATAAATAGGGTGGCAATCATTGTAACTTTTATCATATTTTGTAGCCGTCATTCTCTTAATAGAATATTTCCGTTCATCATTTATTCTACCTTTGCACCAACATTACCCGCTAACAAAATTTGAAGTGTAGAATTTTGGTGGATAATTTACTAAACGAAATATTTTTTTAATATAGTTTAAACTACATACTCCTAAAATCTATAAAATAATACATAAGTTAATATGTTGAAATTATAGTGGGGCAAGTGACCCCATAATTACCTATGTAGCTCCGTGTCTATCCTTCATCCATATCGATATATGTCATCAAATATATTGATGTGGTGATCGTCAGAGTTCCATCACTTTATACGTTAACAATGACAGTCGAGGTGGTCCCATTATTGATGTATGAGGTGAACAAGATTATAAAATTTAAATAGATAGATAAGTATAATTTGAATGCGCATCTAAAAAATGTTATATAATTATTAAGATGTATTATCCAAACGAAAGATGGTTGGAATATTGTATATTTAAATATTATTTAATTGTTATATTTCAATAATTATTATATGGACAAATATATCTATGAAAAGTTAACATTAAAATGGAACATTTAAAACAAATGAGAGCCTTTTAATTTTAATTTCATTTAAAAGATTTGGATTGTTGGTCATAAATTCTAAACAATGCTGTAAATACAACAATATAAAATAATATGAATCATAATTAAGTTTGTTACATTAGTTTAATTTTTTTATTTAAAAATCAAATATTTTTTGGTATTTTAATTTAAAATAAATTCTCTAATTTTATATATTTTACTGATAAAAGATAATAATTTTTTCTTCTATACAAAAAATTCTCAAATAAGTTATTAAATAAATATATTTCAACCATGTATATATGTTATTTTATTTTTATCATGATTCTAAATTTTAATCCAAATAATTTCATATGAGTGTTAATTTGTTTTTTTAAAAAGGTATATAACCTATTTTTGCATGATGAATTTATTGAAAATTTAATATATTTTCTATTTTCACTTGTAATATCATTTCATGATATAGATTTTGTTTTGATATTAAAATTCTTAAGTTTTTATACAAATAATATTTCTATAAAAAATAATATATTTTTGTATCATATAATTTATTTTTGTAAAACTTATCCTTTACAAAATTATTATTAATCAATTCAAGATCTTAAAGATGATACGGTTACAATATCAATCAATAATTTAATTTCCTTTTAAAAAATATTAGTTATCAAGCCTTTTACATTTTTTAACTAACTATATATTATAATTTTATTATAAAACCAAAAAAAGAAAAGACTTATGAAAAAGGTAAAATTAAAATATATTACAATGCAAGCTCGGTTAAATTTTCAACTTGATAATTTGAATAAAACAACGAAAATAAATATGTGTTATGTAAATCATAAGTTAAATCTTGGATATAAACATTTCTTTTTCAATGAGTACGATCGAAAAGAAATTTGCATACTCTTATAAAATAAAAATATAAAAAAAAATTATTAATTAAAATAACAACGATAACTCAGTATGAAGATTTAAATGAACATATTTATGTTAAAATAGTAAAAAAAATTAACAAAAATAAAAATAAAATACCCATAAATATATTAAATTATGATCATTATTTTTTTCTCCATTAAACTTAAAATAGTAATATTTTAATTTCAAAAAGTAAAAAATTTGAAAAGCTAAATTTGAAAAGGTAGCAATTTGTCTTATTAATATCACAATTTGAAAATGTAACATTAATGAAATTGACTCTTTTATTTTAAGGAATAGTTACATTTGAAGAAAACAAAATTAAATTAAAATTATTAAAAAATATTATTATGGTAGTGGTCTGATCCACATGCTATTGCTATTACCTAATATGAAAAGGTGCAAAACATGTACTATAAACAATTATGATAGTGGTCTGATCCACATACTATAAACATGTACTATATACAATTATCATTAAAAACAAACATGTACGTTTTATCTTCACTCATTTTACTTAGGCGAAGTAATTTTTATCCATCACACTAAAATTGTACTTTTTACCATCAATAGCAAATTATACAATCATTTTAAAATTATATATTATATAAGTTTTTAATCAATGTAATTAAATATAATAAAAGTAATTTTTTTAGATTCTTGAGATAAAAATGACGGTGAGATGAAAATGATGAGTGAGTATGGGAATTTAACACTATTACAAAAAACTCATTTATCCTCAGACGCAAAATTGATTTAATCTCAGTTACAGAAGCGGGGTAACGAAACATATCATGAAAACTCTCCATTATACCCCTTGGTTTTTGAATAACCGAGAGGATAGTTGAAATGATAATTAGTTTTGATCTCCAGCAATAGCTTTTTAATATTTTCAAAACTAACGCCACATACCTCTCGGTCTATGGCCAAAACCTAGGAAAAAGATAATTAAAAAAAAACATTTGTCGCGCCGCGGAAAAATACAGAGTCGCCACCGAATTTTAATTATTCTAAAGGAAATGGGAAATAATGATAAAACCCCAATGAGAATGGTCTTCACAATCAAGAGTGGATTTGAAAGTTGGTTTTTAAGGGGGAAATATTAACACCCTCACATCCATTGTACTCGATGAGAACCACTAGTTTGTATCAATGCGTATGGATGTTGTTTATTTGAATGATACTTGCTATCGGGCAATGAGATGAGAAAGAATAAGATGGAAAGAGAAAATAAGTTTTAAATTAGTTTGTTCGCCAAGGTTTCGAACCCTTATGCATATGTATCCTCATTCGTGCAATAAGGAAGTCAGAGCTCCATAGTTCCGCTCATAAACAGAGTATTTGTTTGGTTGTTTTTATGAACAATGTTGACGTTCGCGTTCTACTGTCAACTTTCTTGTATGCTCGAGCATGAGAGCATTAAGTGTTTGTTTGTTTGCAATAGAATGGATGCGCTTGGATCACATTCTAGCAGTTAAACATTACATGCTCGCTCATGGAGGCTTAAGATTCGTTTACAGTAGAACGGAAGTAACACGTCATTTCTGAAAAGGTTTGAAAGATGCCCTAAGGCAGAAAATGATTTGATTGGTTGGGGTTGATTTTAGTACAAAGACAAGTATCAGATCCTTGGCTAGCTACGGTCAACAATCCAAATACTTGGGAGTTGAGAGGACAATGACATCCTAACCACTCTTTTTCATCCAAAAGAAGTTTAATTTGTGAAAGGATTTGGCAAGTTTAATCATTCGTACTTAGGAAAAGACATATATCTAACCCTTGGCTAAGTACAACCAATAATTAGAGTACTCGGGATTTGAGAGGACAATGTCAACCTGACCACTATTTTTCTCCCTCAGAACACTGGATTGAACTTGTTTTATTGTTGTATATTTTGAGGAGGAAGTCGAGCATCGGACCCCCAATCTAGATACGACTGACAACTCAAGTACATGAATGTTGTCTACAAGCACGTACACCTCATTATTGCATTCCAGTTTATTGAGAAATTATTTTGAAAAGGAATTTGACGTTGGATCAAGTGTTTGGAATTTATTCTAAAAAATATGTGTGAAGAATGGAGGTGGATATAGAAGTAGACTAAGAAGAGAATGGAAAATGATAATAGAAATAAGTACTTGACGTTGGATCAAGCACTCGCGTTTCTATGAAGTGAGTTTGATTTGGAAAAACACTTGACGTTGGATCAAGTGTGCTTTTGTCTTTTGAAAAGTTTTATTTTATCGTTTGGTTTTATCTTTTAGTTAGCATGCATGGAAAGCTATAAAAGAATGTAAATCTAAACTATTACACTTGCATGGGATGGGGGACATATGACCGACAATGGGGGGATAAAACCATACAATACACAATGGTAAAGAAATAAGATCAAACAAGTTACAAATCAAGCACCATGTCTAAAACAATCAAGTGGCATGATGTCCTCAAACAATACAAGGCAAAATGAATGATTAAAGATCATGGTAGACAAGGTAACTTGGATCCACACTTGAAGTCTCAAAGTCATTAAGCATACAAACACATGGAGTTAGTATGGGATAGAGCTAATGAAATCAATGCATCAAATAGAAACATGTTCAATGGCCTTAAACAATCCAAATGTAAATGGATTAATCATGGACAAATAATCAAAGACTAATCACATGGTCATGGTAAATGAAATAGACGTACACAAGTCATACGCCACATAAATTGAAATGACATTTTCAATTTCCATAAGATAACCACAAACCAAATGAAAAATTAAATGGATGTTAAATCTAATTATCAAAATGGCCTAAACATGAATTTGGAATCAAATGTAATCAAAGCAAATTGACAATCTAAATCACCATTGAATCTTATGAACATGGACATGGCAATCACAATGTAATAGTAAGTTGAATAAAAATTAACTAAAGTAACGAATCATAAAAATCCACAATTAAACATATTAATCAATCATGAATAAAATGGAAAAAAGAGTTAACCAAAACCTAATGGAAAATCATTCTACTCAAGGCATGATTAACTACAAATGAATTAATTCTGAAAATAATAAAAAATCAAGAGATCTAATCAACATGATTAAACCTAAATCCAACTAACAAAATCACACTAATTCCTAACTAAATCTAATGATGAATTAACCTAATTATAAAAAAAACTACTATTATCAAAATCTAAAAAAACCCTAATTTTTGCAAGATTAAAAAATATAAGTAGCAATGTTAATTAACAAGAAATTAATATAAATTTAAAAAAAATAGAAATAGATTAGGGAGAGAATTAAGCAAGAAAATGAACTAGGGCTATGGGAGTATGAATAATATAAGGGTGTATGCAGCCAACTGCTTGGGCCGTAGGCCTAAGCTCCAAATGCATAACCGAGTTCCATCCTTGCATTGCCCAAGTCTAAACGTTCAGTACAAGACAAATGCTCCTCAAGAAATCAAGTTTCACTCCACTTACTCATTTAAAAATCCCAGGTCAAATGCGCTTAACAGAGGAACTTCATCAAGAACAAGATTCCCCATTTTATTTTCTGAATTTTCACGCCTAAACAACCATATAAACATATAGAAAAATCAAGGACTCACTTCCTTAATGATTAATCAAAGGAGAACATGAAAAAGGAAAAAATAAGTCAAACGAGGATTGACTACTAGACGAGACCCGAATTTGGAAGGATAAGTCAAACGAGAACAGGAAAAGGAAAAGACAAGTCAAAGGAGGATTGACTACCAGACGATAACTGGATTCAGAAGGATAAGTCAAATGAGGATTAACTACCAGTCGAGAATTGAATTTGGGAAAGACGAGATAGACGGGAACTAATTACCATACGAGAACTGGATGAGGAATAGATAAGTCAAACGAGAATTGACTACCAGACGAGAACTGAATTTGAAAGGGATAAGTCAAACGAGGATTGACTACCATACGAGAACTGGAAAAGGAAAGGGTAATTAAAACGAGAATTGACTACCAGATAAGGACTGGGCTTAGGGAAAAGAAATGTCAAACGAGAATTGACTACCAGACGAGAACTGGGTTTGAAAGGATAAGTTAAACAAGAATTGACTACTAGACGAGAATTAGGTTAGGACAAGACAAGTGAAACGAGAATTGACTACCAGATGAGAACTAGGTTTTAGAAAAGATAAGTCAAATGAGAATTGACTACCAGATGGGAATTGGGTTTAGAAAATCTAAACCAAAAGAGAATTGACTACCAGACGGGGAATGAGTTTAGAAAAGATAAGTCAAATGAGGATTGACTACTAAACGGGAACTGGGTGAAAGAATAGATAAGTCAAACGAGAATTGACTACCATACGGGAATTGGATTTTAGAAAAGACAAGTCAAACGAGGATTGACTATCAGGCAGGAACTGGGTGAAAGGATATATAAGTCAAATGATAATTGACTACCAGACAGGAAATAGGTTTAGGATAGACAAATGTTCCTCACCAAATATCAAACCAAATGTCATAGTGTTCATCAAATACTAGATGATCATATCCATCAATCCATAAAGTATTCCACATGTTCCATACAATGCATATTGATTCATAATCTGATACACATATTTTAGCTACCTGAATCTGATACATATATGATACACATATTTTAGCTAATTATAATTATACAACACATAAATGATTAAATTATTAAATAATTAAAATATGGGGAATACAAATGTTTTTTCTTTTAAATTTATTTATTAAATAATAATTTTAAATATAATATTTTCAAATTTTAATATGATTATTTGAAATGATTTAAATTTTGAGACCCCATTTATTGTCCTGTAAACAATTATATTGGTCCTTTTGGCACATGCTAGTTATTACCGATTATCAAAGGCAGTTGTGGTGGTCCTATAATAAACAATTATTCATTAAAGACAAACATGTACGTTTTATGTTCACTCATTTCTCTAGTATTGTTCATGTGATCTTGGTGGCATTTATAACTTGGGCGAAGTAATTTTTATTCAACACATTATTATAAAATTGAAATACCAATAATACAAATTTTATTTTTAAAATGTATTTTAAAAATACATCTATCAAACAAGTTTTTTTATTTTCTCATCTCTAAAACAGTTTTCAAAAATAAGATTATCAAACATATTTTTATTTTATTTTATTCTTTAAAACAGTTTTTTAAAATTGATTTAAAAAATAATTTTTAAAAACTAAAAACAAAAAAGTCATTCAAACAAGCCCTAATTATTCAAGCCAACGATGTGAATGATGAATTTTAAGAGTTTTTAGACAAAATGAATTATTTGGATGGTTTTATGCTAACTTATATCAAACATTAAATTTTCAAAAAGTTATATCTTTTATCATTTTGCTACTTAGACTCGCACTTTAAAGTATTACAGTTTATTAAATAATGTTAAACATTTTATTTACAAATATAAATTTGAATGAATATATAAATTTAACTTTGTTAACACAACTTTTGTAAGATTGGTGTAAATATTATCTTCTATATAGCCGCATTGGAAAATACGATGGGTAAAATGAAAAAATAGCACAACAAAAAAGAAAATTATATTGTAAACAATTATAAAAGTGTTATCTTAATTGTTTTATTATTTAAGGAAACGATTTATGACTGTCCCTAGCAATAATTATATAACGTTGTCTTAGATGTCATAGAAAAATGTCCTTTATTCTTATAGTTTAGGTTATGCTTGATAATAGTATGACCAAAGAGAGAAAAAAGTGTTGCCTTAGATATAAGCAACACCGGCATAAAAGACAACTAAAATCGTTCTCTATTCTTTGAAAACTTTACCTTGTACCCCTACAATTGTACCCACACTTTTATAAATAATTTTTTTGACCAAAATACCCTCATATAAATAGGGTATATTTTTTAGAAATGAAAAATTTTCCCATTTACGTTTGAAGACTTCCGGAACACACATTTTTGTATTTTTTGGCATTGTAAACCGAAACACTAAGAGTAAGTCTTCCGGTTCATATAGTGTATACCGGAACACTTATCTAAAGTCTTCCGGTTTGTTGCCTTTTGGGGGCATTGAACCAAAAGTCTTTTAGAAAGTCTTCCGGTTTGGTTGGTTGTATACCAGAACTCTTTCTTAAAGACTTCCGATTTGGATGAACTAAACCGGAACTCTTTTAAGAAGTGTTCCGGTAGTCAACCTTTTATTTTTCCACACTGAAACTCTTCTTTGAAGTATTCCGGTGCGTTTTTTTTTTAATTTTAATTTTTTTTATTTTAATTTTTAATAATTTTTTTATAATATTTTTTTGTAGTGATTCGAAGACGAGGTGCAGATGGTAGGATTCCAGACCGCACTTTAGGTCGGGGCACATCTTCATCTGCAGCTGAGCCGGCTGGATATCCAGGAGGGTCGTACGATACGTCTCTTTTGGTGAAGTACGAGCATCATGTTGCTCGACATTTATGGTTTGGTGAGGTAAATAAACGGGATATATTTGAAAATGAATAATAGTTGAATATTTTATATTGTGTTTTAATTGTTTTTAGGAAAGAGGTCCAAAGAAAGAGTTGAAGGTTGCTGGACATGGACTGAAGCTGACATCTAGGATTTCATTGGCTCTTCCACCACAGATGGAGAGTTGGGTATCTAGATCTGGTTTATCTTCACTTCAGAGAACTAGTCTGAACAAGATAGACACAAATCTTGTCTCTGCATTTGTGGAAAGATGGCATCTAGAGACATCTTCATTTCACATGCCGTTTGACGAAATGAGCATTACTTTGGATGATGTCTCATGTCTGCTTCACTTGCCCATCAGGGGTATCTTCTAGAGTCCTCAGGATGTCACGGAAGAGGTAGTTGTTGAACTTGCTGTTGACTACTTAGGAGTGTCACAGGGTGAGGCACAATCACATGTTCGTAGCTGCAGGGGTTCGTATTATAAGTTGGAGTGGTTATACGATTTATTCGTACAAGATAGAGTTGCTTCCAATTGGGCATATGCGACCAGAGCATATATGTTGATGTTGGTGGGTTCCACCATTTTTGCCGATAAGACCTTTACACTTGTAGAGGCACGATACCTCCTACTGTTTACGGACTTAGATAGATGTTCAGGATATAGTTGGGGAGCAGCTGCACTAGTTACCCTATACAGATATCTTGGAGATGCGTCCATGTTCAGTTGCAAACAGCTCGGTGGATATCCTACTCTCCTACAGGTATATAATTTAATTTTGTTTATTAAGTGTTTGATTCATTTTATAAAATATGTTAACTTAATTTATTTTATTTATTATGTTTGTATTTTGCAACATTGTTGGATTCACGGGTACTTTCCAACTGTAGGAAAAAGATGGGAGAATTGGAAACCAGCTGATAATTGTGGTCTTCCTCGAGCGATGAGATGGTCGTATAGGCAAGGAGTCCTGAAGGTTGCTGATTTACGACCTATTTTGGATGAGCTGACACCTACCGACGTCATATGACATCCATTTGAGGATCATAGAGCATGGCGTCAGTTTGATGAGATATGTCTCTACAGGGGGTGTTTGAAGTGGGGTGACACAGTTGTTCCATACTTGCCTGACAGATGTTTACGTCAGTTCGGGTACATGCAGTATGTCCCATCCCCACCTATTGATTGTATGATGGCGACGGATATTGATGTTGATTGGATTGGTTACCATCAGAGCGTTATCGTTGTGATCCATCCAACTACCCTGGCCACCACTCCATCTGATGTAGAAAATGGTTATCTGGAGTGGTATTATTGTGTTTCGCATCCACGGTTGGTCCCTCCCCATCGTGACGATCCAAGAGAGGTACCAGTTCCTGTATATGACGCCGGACCATCTGATCCTGATTGGGCTCGTGTATCTACATTGATTCATCGCTATCTAAGACAGGTTAATGTCAAAGAGGAAGATCCACAATTTGCTGATTTATTTAAAGCTTTGCATATTTCACGTTCACATTGATTTATGTATTAAGTTTTAGAACTGAATATAATAGACATAATATAAAATTCATGTTTTAATTACATATTCATGTTTTGAGTACATATTCATGCTAATATAGGTGTAAGTAATTGTCAATGTTGTAGACGTCCTGCAAATCCTAACATCCAAGAAGTTGTTGTATGAGAATGAAATTTCCTCCAATCTAAATAGACCGGTGGCAACGGAAACCCCTCTTTCATGTTAACCTGATAAAGTGAAATAATTAAAATATTAAGTCATATAAAATATTAAGTGAAATAATTAAAATATTAAATCATATAAAATAACTTGTCATACAAAATACGTACCTGAACCCAATGATTTTGGTTAACAAAACCAATGCAATAAATAGAGACATTTGGTGAATGTGAACTTGTCATCGGAAAGAAAGTCATGCATGGATTGCCTAAACAGACAAGTACAATTTGCTATCAAGTAACCCATATCTGGTAGAGTCAACCATTTTTCAGGTGGCTGTGAACCAAAGGATTCTATCATCAAAGATTCTCTCACTTCTGGCAACCGATTAGAAAATAACTTGTCATACAAAGTTGACCTATCCTTGTCTGTTATTTCCAACCTCAACTCTCTGCGAACCATTGGCCAACCATCCTCACCATATCCATGCAATGACTCTAAATCCATAATTACCATATGATTCAACATTAACTACATCTTCAATGTATGACCTAATATGATTAGGAAATTGAAGAGTGAATTGTGGTTGCTTCTTTGATAATTTTAACTTCTTCTAAGTCTGTGATGGTTGAGATTGCCTTTGTGAAGATTGAGATGCCTTATCAACATACTCATGATACGAAGGGTCCCTATAAACATCATATTCTGCTGGTTTTTTCCCTTTCTTCTTCACTCCTCCTTTGGTTTTTAGTTTCTCAGGTGGTGGACACAATGGAGTCATTGTTGGGTATGCTCGTTCACATACCCTACTCTTTAATGCCCTTTTCCCAATAACATCTAATGACCTAAATCGTTTCCACAATTCATCCATTGCACAAGTCATATCCACCTCTGATCCATCATCTGCACCTACCTCTAACTCAACTTCCATAGTTAGTTTCCTCCAATGAACATGAACAACATCTATGGGTATCGCTATACCACCTAGTGTGTATCTTCCTAACTCACAAGCACAAGGTAACCCATAAGATGTTCTAAGAGTACAACCACATATTTGCCTGTTAGTTCCAACATAATCAACTCTCAATAACTCTTCAGCAATACGTCTCAAAGCAGCTCGAGATACGGAACCACACAAATAACCATAATAGGGACTTATGTGCGCGTGCTCAACTTCGTAAAAACTCTTTTGAAAAGAAGCTCTAATGTTTTCCAGTTGTAACCTCAAGTTGTTATTCATAGCTTCCCAACATTTGACCATGTCACCTATATTGTTTCCTAACATCTGCTTTAACTTCCAATGAGCAGATTCAACCCTAAAAATATTGAAAATAACACATAAAAAATACATAGAAAAAATATCACATATAAAAATAACACATAAAAAATTATAAGACGTACCGATTAGTCGTTGTGTTACCCAAATGTAGCACTCGATTAATCCATGCTCCAACAAATCTATGCCTATGTGGAGTCAACCATGTGTCTTTCAGATAATTCATAAATCCACTATAATCAACACATGCTTGCTCAAGTTAATGCAACCTTTGACCATACTCAACCTCATCACTAGCCCAAACAACTTCCATCCATAATGTGTCTATCGTCTTTTGCAGGTCATTCACCACATGTTGTTTGCATTTGGCACCAACGTTTTTGTTAATGTGAAATCTACATAGCAAATTAATCAACCTGGGAAACACAATTACAATTGCTTTCATCAAAGTAAGATCTCTATCTGTCAAAATCACTTGTGGACACAAGTCTTTCTTCACAAACAACTCTTTTAGTTTCTCCAATACCCAATAAAAATTCTCTGTCTGCTCAGACTCCATATACGCAAATGCAACAGCAAAGTCAACTCGGTTGATGTCATGCCAACAATTTCAAACAAAAGTTGTCTATATTTGTTTGTCTTGTAAGTGCTATCCATAACTAACACAATCGGAAAAATATTCAACAACTTAACTGAATCAGGATGGGCCCAAAATATCTCTCTCACAACTTCCGAGTCATCCTTTTTTCTACTCCAATAGACATAGCCTGCATCCTTAATAAGCTTAAACAGATGTTGTATCTCACTTCTAGGACCTCTTATCTCTTTTTGTATCACACTCTTATGCTTGTATACTTGCGTAATCCGAGTGACATTCTCAGGATCTCGGTCTTGCAAGGAAAGCAATATGTGTCTAGGTGGTACATGTCTCTTTGTCAAATCAGTGACATGTTGCTTCTCATCTGTGGTCAACCTACCAATAAAGGAATGACCTTCTAATCTATCAGGTAAACCATGATTATGTAACCCACATTTTACATCAATCTTCCAACCAGACCCATCTTTCGCCGGAGTCGACCTAATTTTAAATGGGCATCCACATTTCTTGGACGCACTTTGGGTACCACTATCAATACTCTTGTGTTTCCCACCTTTATCACAACCAAATATTAATTTGTTACTTCTCCCTCTCTTCCCTGTTTCAGTATCTGAACGACTGATAATAACAGTTACTTTATTATCGATTCCAACCTCTTTAATCCATCTGATCACCTCTTCTCGTGTACCAAATCTTTCAGTCGTTATAAACGCATCAGAAGTATCTACACATATTTGGGGAAGATTTTCCATTCCTGCACAATAAAAAAAATTTTAAAAAAATAAAATAAAAAAAAAGTAAACCGGAACACTTCTTGAAAGAGTTCTGGAACACATAATACACAAATCGGAAGACTTCTACGAAGAGTTCCGGTATGTGTCACTTTGTTTACCGGGACTCTTTCAAGAAGTGTTCCGGAACGTGACTTTTTTCTTAAAGAACCGGAACTCTTTCGTGAAGACTTCCGGTTCATTACTTTGTGTGTTCCGGATGTCTTTTGTAAAGTCTTCCGGTTTGGAAAAAATACATACCGGAAGTCTTTTTCCAGGAGTTCCGGTGCGAGGGTGAAATGTGTAATTTTTGAAAGTTTCAACTGAATGGTAAAAATGAAATGGTAAATTGGTTAAAACCAGTTAAGGGTAGAATTGGAATTTTTTAAGAATTGTAGGGGTATGAGGCTAAACGTAGGGGTACGAAGTAAAATTTTCCTATTCTTTTAGGCAATTTTTATATATGTTTCTAACAATTATTTTGAAGTGTTGTAACATACAACAAATATTGGAGCGAGTCTTCATATTTAAAGAGAAGAGATTGTTTATGCAAAATTTATTTGTTAATCTAAATTAATTTTTTTCAAGATTTATTACACTTGTATATAAGGTTATTGTTTGTTTTAAATTCTTTAGATAAAAATGATGGGGAGAGAGGTAAATGATGAGTGAATTTGGGATTTTAACACTACTATAAAAATATATATAATTTCTGATGCGAAGTTGATTTAACATCGGTTACTAAAATTGGGTAATGAATGACGTCATGGAAACTCTCCATTATACGCCTCGATTTTTGAATAACTGAGAGGATAGTTGAAATGACAATTGCTTCGATCCCTAACAATAGCTTTTTTTATATTTGCAAAACTAGCGTCACATACCGCTCGACTTATGGCCAAAACCGAGGGAAAAGATAAATTCTTTTTTTTTAAATACTATTATATTGTTTACACAAAATATTAGAAAATTAATTTATTTACAAACTACATTGTTTACACAGAATATTAAAGTTAAAATATATAACAAATTTTGATGCGGATCACTATTGGCAGTGTCTTGAGTGTTGATACTCATTAAATGAATGACAAAAATTTATTTAAGGACGGTGAATAAACTTATTAAACACGCTTATATTTCTTCTTGAGTCAAAACTGAGTTGAATTGTGTTTCTTTTAAAATAAAAAATACAATAAAATATGTTTCATCCCAAGCGTCACATACCTCTCGGTTTCTTTAAAAAAAATAAGGGGGATAAGTTTTTGTTTTAAATTACATTGTTTATACAAAATATTAAAATATATTATTTAACCAGATCTAGATTTTGACAATGGATTCTTCGAGAATAACAAATCTTTTCAAGTTATTCTTGTAAAACAACAAATCTTTGTTATTATTCGGATTTTATTGTATACCCTTTGTGCGTATTCTTTTCAAGTTAAAATGGATTTCATGCATCCAATTTGTTATAAGTTATATGTTCTAACCATGAATTTTTTTTTCGGACTTGCAATCCATCCTAGAGATCTGTTCAAAGATTTCATTATCTCGAGCAAATGTTTTTATGTCAAATGTTTAAGAATAAATTTCTCAATATTGTCAACCAAGGAAAACAATAAACTATGGAGTATTTTCTTTGATTGTAAACATAGGAAGGTGATAAGTGGTTTTCACATCGTTACTTCTAAACATTTTTAAGATTTTATCGCATTTTGATCATTTTACTTCTGCTTACCATGTTTAACGTTTTGGTTGTGTGTTCTTGCTATTTTCAGAGCCTAATGAGAATCCAAGACAAAGAGGGATAAAAAACAGAAAAAACAAGTCAAAAAGACAAAAGTCAGCTTTTCCCCATAGTAAAACTAGTGGTCTGCTACAACCACCCGTAGTTGTTGTTAAAGGTCGCAGCAGCAGAGGCGCATAGGGTTCCCAAGTTGCATTCTCTAGTACAATTAGCAGGGGCTTGCTACGGCCACCCGTAGCAACTGCTACGAGCCGTAGCAAGAGGGTAAAGCCTAATTCTCTTAGTTCCGTTTTTAGAGTGATCCTCAATGATCATGCCTTTTTAAGCATTATTTGATTTAATATATTTTTGATGTAATATGCATTGAACCAAAGATATTATACCAGTTTTAGTTTTTTCTCTAAAACTCATAACATGTGTCGCACCTCGAAAAAATGGGATTACGACTTCAAAGCGAAACGCAATCGCACGCTTGCAATGATGGACTGAACAGAGTCGCCACCGGACTTTATTTATTCCCAAAATGGGAAAGGGAAAATATCGATAAAACCCCTAAAAGAAAGGATAAGATATGGTCATCGCAACCAATATCAGGGTTCGGGAGTCGGTTACGCAAGGGGAAGGTATTAGCACCCCTCACGTCCGTTGTACTCAACGGGAACCATTAGGTTAGTTGTGTGCGCTAGTGTTAGTGGAAATATTAGGCTTTTCGAATTATTAGGTGGGAAAGAAAGAAAGGATGAGAAGAGAATGTTTTTGGATTTTTGACGAAGGACTAAACCTAAGTTTTTTATTAGTGGGCCTGACAAGATTTATAAATCCTGCTCCTACGTATCTTAAAAGAGAAATCAAGGCTTACGTAGTTCTGGGTAGAAAAATGTTTGTTTGTTGGTCGATTTTAGCGAAAGCTATATTGTATTAATCGACGAGAATATTGTTTTACCCAAAACAGATGAGGAGTGGACGCATACCACACATCGAACAGATTTATAAATCTACATTCGGAAAAGCGTCACTTATCTCGACTCAACAATCGTGGCCGAAACATTGTTTTGTATCACTTAAGACAATATATCTTTCATTTATGAAAAAGGTTCTTTGATTAGTCGCACGGCGGCGAAAAAGAGTTTGATTGGTTGGAGGTATTTTGAGTGATGGCGAGAGCTTGGATGAGCGAGATATACATCTCGAATCCTAGCCTCAGGAGTGCACGGTATACACCATGTTTCATTTCCATCTTTATTGAAAGAAGTTAAGATAGGAATTAAGTATTTTGGAATTTGATTGAGAAAGGGTTTGAAGAAACCGCATTGACAATTTTAGACGATGGCGAGAGCCAAGATAGGCGAGGCATACGTCTCGAATCTTAATCTCAGGAGTGCACGGTATACACCATGTTCCATTTCCACCTTTATTGAAAAAGTGTTAAATAAGAATTAGGTATTTTGAGTTTTGTTGTGAAAATGACTTGACCCTAGATCAAGTATTGATGGACGTTCAAGAGAAATTTGAATGAGTGTTTGAGAGAAAACAAACTGGATAAATTTGGATGATGGCGAGAGCTAAGATAGGCGAGGCATACGTCTCGAATCTTAATCTCAAGAGAACTGACTCATTGTAAGAAAGCCCAAGAGTAAGCTATGTGAGGTTGATGGCGATGCTTAAAAAGCAATCGACTTACAAGGGTATGGAAATGGGTATTAATAACCTAAAATTAAAATAAATAGCAAGGTACTATATAGAAAAAGAAATTAAATAAAATATTAAACATAACAAATATAAATACAAAAATTGGCTACCCCCAAGTATCGAACCCGCTCCACTAAAGATCATGAAACTGCCCTCTCTCCACTAGACCATTTATGATTAGTTATTATTTACAATAACAACTTGGGTATATAAACCAGAATAGATTGGAATAAAAAAATTAAAAATAAAAACTAAAATAAAAAAATGATCTGTTGGATTACCCAAAAAAACCTAGCCGCCTGGCTGTTGGGTTCCATGCTGATGGATTGGAAACATAAAAACTAATTAATAAAATGTGCAAAGGAAAACTAAAGCATTAATTTTTTTAATGGGTTTTTTATGTGGCTTAAATGTTTGTTTTTTTTTCAAAATAAAATAAAAGAAAAAAATAATGGGAGCAACAGTAACAGACTCTCCATCGTCACTCCCTCATCGTCCTCACTCTCACAACGTCTTCACGCTTTCGCTTCTCTCAAAATCGGTTTCTCAACCTCGCGTCTCTCTTAAACTTCACTCATCACTCTCAATCGCTCTCCCAAAATCGCTCTCAACCTCGCGTCTCTCTCACTATCGCTCACAATACTACCCAAGAAATACACGAATCTACGGTTTCAAAAGAGAGTCGAGTGAAAATCTCACCTTCGACGGTGACGACGACTCAGGTGATGCTTAAATCCTCTTCCTTCGCCTCTTCAAATACCGGTTTCTTTTGATTTGGGGATTAGGGTTCTTTGTGGAGTTTTGTCCGCCTCTCAATTTTTTCGTCCTCTCCTCTGATTCTCTTCTCTCCTTTTATGTCCAACAAATTTAGGGTTTGAGATTGGCTTATGCATATCAAAACAGGTGTCTCTGCAAACTCCTTTTGGTGCTCAGAAACGGATTGCCTCTTTGATGCTTGTTCTGGAAAAGGTAATCTGAACCTGTGCTTTTTCTTCGAATTTTGTCTCCATTCCATTTTGGGATTTTTGAACTCTTACTGTTTTGACTAGTTACTCGTGTTTTACTGCAGTGAATTCAGAGAAAGCATGAGTAACACTCGGTTCTGTTTGGATTTGTTGCTGCAGGATGTGAATTTTACTGTTGAATGTTGTGATAAGGCGAAATTCTAACCCTTCCTTGTTGATTAACATAACCTGGATTAGTGTTAATCTCTATGAAGCATTCGATTATTCCCAAATGCTTCAAAATAGTTTCAACGTTAAAACATATTTGCGTCATTCACAATCCTCAAATCACACCCTAAAGCATGCGTTGATTTGATTGCAGGTATGATTCTATGATGAATTGGAAGCCTGTGAAGAACATTTTCAATCTCTTGAATGGTTATACCATGTGAATGAAACTCCATCATCATCATGTCCATGACTGAATTCCAATGCATCGAAAAATGGTAAACTTCTTGGTTTCCAACCCTGCCTTTCATGTATATTGCAGCATTGCCGAATTTATGCATAGTTACCGTATCTGATGCTTATGCAGAACTTAGATCATGACACATTCTGGTGAGCTCTTTGACGCCATACACAAAATGCAGCCTCAACGTGGTTGGCGATCTTGAGTGCAACATGTTCAGAAGATATGTTCAAGTGACCAAATAAGCATCCTGAGGAGAACCGATTTGATGCGCTGTACTGGTAAAATGAGATTCACAGAAGATTGACCGCTGCAGCACTGACTGACTTGTTCAGTTACCAACCCAAACTGACAAATTCTACACGCCTGCTCTCGACTTCAATGATAACAAGCCGCCGGACACCTGTCGTCACAACTGTCTGCAAGAGAGGCGTGCATCCAATTGGAGAGAGACTGCCCGACGGTCCTGATACAGTGGCTGATAGAGGCACTGAACTAGGACGAGCAATTGTTTGCACTCTGGAATTTGACAATGCAGGAGGATATGGTGGGCAGTTATATTTGTCAATTCATTTGGTTGTGGTGCAGGTCTGTAGCATGATTGTTCTGCAGCATGACTATTGTCACATGGTTAGGTCTGCTGCCATTTCTCTATGTAATGTTGTCTGCTGCAAGTGTTATACAGTTTTGATACAATCCGTGCAGCATATTTTGCCTTGGACTGCTGAAGGATTGTGGTTGTCGGCTTCTTGACTTGTTTTGCCTTACGGGTTTTGTTCTGTATACTGATCTGCTGGCCTGATGCAGGATGTTGTGTTGTTTTGCATTTTTGGCGTTTCGGATGAACTACGTTTGAGCTCTGCGGAAGGTTAGATATCAGCTTGTTGTTTTGGACTTACCATCCGCGGTTCTATTGCAGCCGATGGTGACTTATAGCTTTTGATTGAGTTTCGTTGTCGGCGTTGCCGTTGGCTCTCACTACATCATTGTGGCTTGCAGTTGGTATGCATTTGTGAGACTGTTGTGTTCAGTTGCTGCTGCGGTCTGTTGTCGGCGTTGCCGTTGGTTCCAGCGTGGCTTATGTTTCATGCTGCAGTTGGTTTATACTGTGATTGTCGTGGTATTTGTTTGGTAGCAGCTTTTTGGTTAGAAAATGCACGGCAAGTGGAAGCGTGGAGTATAGAATCATGAGGCATACCAAGACTCTCCCTCTTTTTCATTCTGATTGTAACTGGCCCTCTTTGTCATATATGTATACAATGGTGAAATGCTTGTAATAAAAGGTTAGTATATAAGCTATGTAACATATATGTCGACACTATGCTCATGGAAACATGCTTGGCTTTAACAGGTAAAAATGTGCTCATGATATATAAATATTAATGGAATGAAGTGTATGAGAATGTAGCATTACGTACCATGCTTTTTACATTGCCTTTTTTATGGATATGCAAATGAATATAAAATGTGGATAATTGAAAATTTGGTTTATAAAATGAAAAGGATTTGGATTTTTGAATGGATTTGGGAATGGACGGTTTCCTTTGGTCATGAATGTATGCAAATGAACTTTAGGCCAAGTGCCAAATGAAAAAATAAAAAATGGAAAAATTCAGGACCAAAATCGGGGTATGACAACATGTTATGAGTTTTTGGTTCCAAGTTTTATTCTACAAAGTTTCTACGTATTTCTTATTTTATTCCTCTGTACTAAAGCCTCCAAGGGAGCAAGATGGGATCAAAGCTTAATTTAAATAGGTTTTATTATTCATTTTCTATTCAATTTATTATCCATTACGATTGTTTGTTATGCATTCAATGATGAATATTGATTTAATTTGTTTGCCCTCACCATGAGTGCGTAATCCATTAGGGACTAGGGGTTATGAGGATCATCTTATAACCTTTTGTATAATCTATGTAATATCTATTATGAGAATTTTTGCCTAATTTTTTTTTATAATCCGAGTTCATGCATTCCAACTCCTGTACAAAAGTAAGGTGTTCTAAGGTATCGACCGTAGTCTGAAAGGATATGTGTCGATACCTGAGCAAAATTTTTTAAACAACTGAGTCCATTACAGCAAAAATGATTGGACGAATTTGAGAAACTTATATAGCTGAGCAAAAGTAAAAAATCATTGACGAATAATCCGGTCGCGCGAAAGCAAACAAATTATTTGTCATCAATAGGGCAATGCGTTGGCGAAAGCAAGAATTGCCCATATTTATCTATTTTCTATAAATTATACGAAATTCTCGTAATAGTAGTGAGTTAGATCATGTGATTTTGTTAGAGTTAGAAACATAACCTTAGGTCATGTTTTCCTCAATAGGAAATTAAATGATTTTATAAATAAGTTATTTTCATTTAAGTGTTTTTTCTAATAAGCTATTTTCGCCAAGACTCATATTCTCGATTTCTCTAGATATACATCGATAGGGAGAAATTCGGTACTTAAGTCATTCGTCTATGTGGTTCAATATCTTTTTACTACTTTTCATAGCCATGCACTTGCGGCGTGTCAAGTTTTCTGCTTATTTTACCGTGTTGATCTGTTGTGTTCTCGCTGCCCTTGTATCCGAAGAATTCATTCTGTTGGAAATTTAGTTGAGCTTGTGCCCAAAATTCGAGCGTTTCTTACTAGAGAGTCGCCGAAATCTTAGATTGCAATTTATAGGTGATCCGGTTGATACTAAGCCTCTTAAGGATTATGTGATTCCTACTGAAGAGGAACCACATTTTAGTATTGTGCACCCACTGATTGTGGAAAATAATTTTGAATTAAAACCTTCTTTGATTGGTATGGTGTAACTAAACCAATTTTCTGGTTTTCCTTCTGAAAACGTGAACCTTTATCTTTCGATATTTATTGATAATTTTGGTACCAATAAGGATAATGATGTTGACCAAAATGTCATTCGTCTTCGTTTATTCCCCTTTTCATTGTGAGACCGTGTGTGAGCTTGGCTTAAATCCTTGCCCGCAAATTCTCAACTATCTGGACCCAATTGAAAGCAGTCTTTCTGCCAATTAAAACAACCCAAGTTAGGAATGAGATTAAAAAATTTAGGAAAGAAGATGGGGAATCATTGTTTGACGCGTGGGAGTGTTATAAAGATTTGTTACGACTATGACATTTTCATGAGCTTGGGAAGTGGATGATTATTTATACCTTTTACAATGGCCTCCTTTACTCCACAAGGATGACATTAGACGCGGATTCTGGAGGAGCCCTAATGGATACTCCTCAATATATAACCTATAAATTGATAGAAGAGATGGGCAAAAACCACCACTCATGAGGAAGTATGCGACAAGTTACATGATTAGAGGTCTTCCTTCAACGGGTGGTACCAGAATTGGAGGTTCCTGGAGATATTTCTTAATTTTGTCAAAAGCTTCTTGGAATTCATCATTTCATATCATCTCTTGATTTTTCCTCAGTAATTTGAAGATGGGTTTGCAGGTAGCAGTCAAGTGGGAGATAAATCGGGCCATGTAATTCAAGCGTCCCAAGAAACCTCTGACTTCTTTATCCGTACGGGGAACTGGCATTTCTTGAATAGCTCTCACCTTAGCCGGGTCGACCTCAATTCCTCTGCCACTGACAATAAATCCCAAGAGTTTATCGGATCTTACTCCAAAGGTGCATTTGTTCGGGTTCAATCTCAACTTGTATTTCTTCAACCTCTCAAACAGTTTGTATAAATGATCGAGATGTTCTTCTTCAGTATGAGATCTGGCTATCATGTCATCCACATATACCTTTATTTCATGATGAATCATATCATGGAACAAAACCACCATAGCACGCTGGTACGTTGCCCCGGCGTTTTTTAAACCGAAGGGCATTACTTTATAACAGAAAGTGCCCCATTGCGTCACAAACGTAGTTTTCTCCATGTCTTCAGGTGCCATCTTAATCTGGTTATAGCCCGAGAATCCATCCATGAAGGAGAATACTTTGTGTTGAGCGGTGTTGTCTACCAGAACATCAATGTGCGGGAGTGGAAAGTCGTCTTTGGGACTAGCTTTATTCAGATCTCTGTAATCTACACACATTCGCACCTTACCATCCTTCTTTGGCACTGGTACCACATTAGCAACCCATTGCGGATAAGAAGTAACAACCAGAAAACCTGCATTAAATTGTTTCATAACCTCGGCTTTGATTTTCTCAGACATTTCAGGACGCATGCGCCGAACCTTTTGCTTGACGGGACGACAATCTTCCTTCGTCGGCAAACGATGCACTACTATGTCAGTATCCAGTCCTGGCATGTCTTCGTAGGACCAGGCAAAAATCTCTATGTAGTCATGTAACATCTGAATCAATCTTCCTTTGACACTGTTTTCCAAGCCTGCTCCTATTTGGACTTCTTTCTTGTCCACTTCGGTACCCAGGTTTACAATTTCGATTGACTCTTCATGCGGCTGTATAGTTCTTTCTTCTTGCAGTAGCAGTCTAGCAAGTTCTCCAGGTACTTCACAATCTTCCTCACTTCCATCCTCGGCTTGGTAGATCGGATTTTCAAAGTCATAATGAACAGTAGTAGAACTATTATCAACAGGATCCAGAGTGGGTATGGATCTGCAATTCGTTACGTGAGTGTGTGTAAGAAAACATAGCTTGTTTGGAAGATGACAGGAAAGATAAAGAGCGCAATATTTGAATGCAAAAAGTCCATTGATTTATTGAATGTGAATATGCTTATGAAATGACAAACCCTTAACAAACTAGCTATTGTGCCCCGGGCCTAGACACAATGCTTTAAGAAGTTCAATTGAAAAACTAAAAAGATTTGCAATACTAAATAGACAATAACAATTACTCCTGACTAAAGGTAATCGGGATAGTGTCTTCAGCCTTCCAATTGTTGAGTCCGTCACCAATTGTTGGGTAAATCCAGCTATCCAGGTCGCAGTCGCTGTCAGCATCTTCTACAGCATTAATCTGGTCTTTGACTATCTCTTCAGAGTTGAATCCCAGGCCAAATTTATCAGACTTGTACGGTACATCGATCAGTTGACCCCAACCAGTACGACCACCGTCTTCAACCACGGCTTGAGCATCTTTCAGAGAAATCATAGCAGGAGGAGCATGAACAAACTTGGGCACCCGGGGAGTTGGCTCAAGGACAAGACTGGTCGGAGGAACCACTTCAAATGACTGAGAGGGAGTCTCAAAGAATTCACCATCCATCTCGACGTATCTGAAGGTATGCACACTACTGACCATATACTCTTCTTCTCCACACACAGTGACAATCTTACCCTCTATAGGATATCTCAGCTTTTGGTGGAGAGACGAAGCTACAGCACTTGCCCCATGAATCCAAGGGCGTCCCAGCAAGCAGGAATAGGCAGGACGAATGTTCATTACGTGAAAGGTAGTGTTGAAGACTTGAGGTCCTATCTTGATAGGGAGAACCACTTCACCATGGACGACACTCTTCGCGCCATCGTAAGCACGCACCACAATGTCACTAGGCTTCAGTTCAATGCTCTTGCAGTCAAGTTTATCGAGCACGGCTTTCGGTAGCACATTCAAAGAAGAGCCATTATCGATCAACACATGAGACAAGGTGATCCCCTTACACTCAATGGAGATATGCAGAGCTTTATTGTGATTCTTCCCTGCTGGTGTCAGGTCAGCATCGGAAAAGCCTAGGCCATTGTCAACAGCCAAGTTAGCGACATAATTTTCGAACTGGTCGACGGAGGTCTCCTGAGGTACATGAGCGGTCTTCAAGAATTTTATCAAGGCATTGGCATGAGATTCAGAAGATAACAACAAGGATAACATCGAGATCTTAGACGGGGTATGTCCCAACTGTTCTAGCACATCAAAATCACTCTTGCGGATGATTTTCAGCACTTCTTCCATTTCTTGTTTGGCCACATCCTCAGTAGTAACTTCGACCGGTGTCTCTGACTGAGAAGGGTTGACTGCTGGTTCTTTTCCTCGAGTTTCAGGGACGGGAGGTGAGATTTCTGGAGAGAAGATCCTTCCGCTTCGAGTGACTCTACTAGTCCCAACAATGTCATTAGGATTAGCAGAATTACCTACTTGCTTTACGCCATGGATGTAAACATCACCTCCATAGTTCCACGGAATGGCTTTGCTTGAGGAATATGGTACTGGGCCAGGTGCAGTAATGATTAGGGGAGCTACCTTGGGCTCAGCAGTAATCTTCACAGGTACTCTGGGAGCAGTAATCTTCACTGGAACTTTGGACCTTGCAATCACAGATATTTCTTCAACAGTGTTTTCCACCTTAGGAATCCTTTCAAAGAGAATTGTACGATCATCCATCAGCCGTTGAATACCGTTCCTCAACTTCAAGCACTCGTTGGGTCGAAGTACACAAAGATCGCAACTTTCAGCACAACCTGGAAATAAACCAGCTTGCAATAAATTCTTCTTGATGATCAGGAGAGGAGATGTTAAGTCTGCTACAGTAGTGATGTGGGAATTGTCATTGACAACATTAACAGCCTTGTCATGATTAGGCATAGGTGCAGTGACGACATTAGGAGTCTCCGGAGGCTCAAATTCAATTTCCCCGGCGTCGATCATATCCTGAATTTTATTCTTCAACAACCAACAATCGTTTGTATCATGCCCGGGGCTATCGGAGTGATATGCACACCTGGCATTGGGATTATAACGAGGAGAAGTAGTGTTGACATTTGCAGGAGGGCCTCTGAGAGTGATTAAATTTGCCTTTAGCATACTTTGCAGTGCTTGTGCTAAAGTCATATTGATCTTGGTAAACTGCCTTCTCGGCCTGTCCTGTCTGTGCTGGAAGTTTTGAGCTGGCGGGGCTGCAATTGTAACTGCTCCAACGGCATGGTCACTATTTTTCTTGTTATGACCCCTTTGACCGTACACAGCATTTGATTCATTCTTCCCCTGATGGGACTTTTTGCTGCTTGCAGAGGTAGCCGTCTGTATCTTTCCACTTCGAATGCCGCTCTCCACCCGTTCACCTGTCAATATAAGTTCGGTGAAACCCGATGAAGAACTTCCCAGTAGATGGCTGTAGAATGGACCAGTCAGTGTACCCATGAACATGTCCACTAATTCTCGATCAATCTTAGGGGGTTTGACTCTGCCAGCCAAATCTCTCCATTTTTGAGCATACTCTTTGAAGCTTTCTTTAGAGCCCATAGTCATATTCTGCAACTGTAGCCGAGTAGGCGCCAGTTCAGAATTGTATTGGTAGTGCTTGTAGAAAGCTGTCGCTAAATCAGTCCAGGTGCGGATGTTAGAGCTCTCGAGCTGATAATACCACTCCAACTGTGTGCCAGACAGGCTCTCCTGGAAGAAATGGATCCATAGTTTCCTATCAGTGGTATACGGCTGAATCTTTCTCACATAAGCTCTCAAATGCATCTGAGGACAAGACGCACCATCATACTTAGTGAAAGTGAGGATCTTGAATTTGCGAGGAATGACCACATCAAAGACCAGTCCCAAGCTTTCAAAATCCAGACCGGGCGCCTTCTGACCCTCCATAGCTAGCATGCGTTCTTCCAACAACTTATACTTATATATCCTCTTTTGGAGAGTACTGTTCATCTTCATAATCTTCATCGTCGTCCTCCTGGTTGAGGGGATCAGCATTCTCATCTTCCGAATCATTTTCTGTCTCCTCCTCTTGATCCTTCGGAAGTCTAATCTTGATTCCCGCAGCCTGTCCTTTACGCCTTCTTCCCGGGTTAATGTAACTCACAGGTTTCGGGTCTTTCTTCTTCTCGAGCAAGAGAGCCTTCAATTCCTCCTGCCCCTTGGATAAGCTCAGCATCATCTCCTGGAGTTGAGCATTCTGAGCCTGGAGATCTTTGACAGTTTGTTCGAGAGCCATTTTTCTGTTTAGAAGGAAGACCGTGAGAATATTGATCTTTTAGGATACCTGTTATGCCATGTTATGTTATGCCATGCAATGTATGAAATGTTTTCAAGGACTCCTGGAATTTAAATTTGCGTAAACTACCAAAAAGAGAGGAACTTTTATTACTAATTTCTTAATCAAGGTTCATTACAAAAAAAATAATAATAAAAATACAATGAAAGCTTAAGTCTCCCAGGGGCGGCTTCTTTTTGGGCGAAGATACGTATTGAGTCTTCGTTCCTCATTAAGCTGGCTGGTGAGCTCTAACACTTTCTTCCTTTCAGCACAGAATTGAGCTTCAAAAGTATCCCTTTCCTCTCTCAACTGGATCCAGGATCTCTTTAGTTCTTCAACATCGGTAGGCATATCTGGATAAGGAATGATTTGAGAAGCACCTACTTCAACCTCTGGTTCAACAATCAGCGGTCCGACTGCAAGGTATGGCATGACAAGTTCACGAGCTCTGGCGCGTACCCATCTGAGATAAGGTTCCATTGGAATAGAGTTTTTCTGTCCTAAAGTGCTTCATTTCACCATGCCCCAAGCTCGTACAAACCTTTGACGGAGACCTTGAGAGTCGTTGTCATAGTCAAACACAGTGCCTTGAAGAATTATTTCATGTGGACCATCTCTTCGAGCATAACCAAACTGACGTAGGGCTAAAGCTGGATTATAAGTAATACCCCCTCTTATCCCCAGGAGTGGCACGTTAGAGAATTCTCCACAACGGTCAATGATGATAACATTTCCTTTGAGATGAGGACACCAACGGATGTCTGAATGGGAGAGCGACATTATCCTTTGAGACCATTTCAAATTTTGCTCATTCTTCAAAACTGATTGGGGAAGGTGTGAAATAAACCACCTAGACAATAAAGATATGCAGCACATGAGAGTTCCTTGCCTTTTCATAGTACGGGTGTGAAGGGAATGCAAGATGTCTCCAAGCAAGGTAGGCACAGGGTTATGAGTGAGGAATATCTTAATAGCATTCATGTCTATGAATTGGTCTGGATTAGGGAATAACACCAAACCATAGATTAGTAATGCTAGGACATCCTCAAAAGCATGGACATCCATGACTTTTAGGAATTCTCGGGCCTTATTTATCAGAAATTTGGCAGGTAAACCCTTAACTCCACTTCTTGTTACCCAATTAGTTTCAACGTCAGACTTTGTCAAGTGTAAAGCTGCGGCAACTTCTTCAGACTTCGGAATCTTTTCTAAATCACTGAAAGGTGTTTGATCAAGAATAGGTATCCCGAGCAACTTGGAGAATTCTTCTAATGTGGGTACCAACTGATAATCTGGGAAGGTGAAGCAATGATGTTTAGGATCGAAGAACTGAAATAGAACTCTCATCATATCTTCTTTGAAACCAGTGGTAACCAAATTGAGGAGAGAACCATGTTTTTTGATGAACTGAGCATGATCGGGAAGTTCTGACACTAATTCCTTGAGTTGAGGAGAGATTGCTACAAGATTAATCCGGATAGTCTTCCTGGCAGCCATAACCTGTTTAACGGAGCAAAGCTAAATTCCTAAGTCCTTGAAATGGTTAGTATAATGCCATGATGTTATGATGTTATGATGTTATGATGTTATGATGTTATAAATAACAAGCACAAGCAAGTCACACAACAATCATTCCTAGGTTTTAAGGCTTGCATGAGTTCCATAGGCAAGTACCCTCCCCACTGAAGTTTGGTTGGTTCAACCTGTCCTAGAATAGTAACCGGGTTCTAGAAGGATCTCAAATCATCGACCTTTCTTTAAGTCCACTCCAGTGCAACACCAAATGGTTGACCAAAGCTTCCCTAAAGTCCAATCTCAAAGAGTGTAGTATCGAGTATCAACCAACCCCAGTCGGAACCGAAGCCAGTTATCTCACTACTTTCTAATGGCTAGGATGAGTCAATTAGGGTTCTAAAGGTCTGGTTAATGCTTTGATGACACCACGCGAATGCCAAATTTTTCCTCAAGTAAACATGAGGAACATCAGGACATCCAAAGTGTCACATTAACCGTAGCCATCATTTTAACCATTCCAGTATACGCCGGATAGTCGCGATGATCTATTGCTACTTACCTAAGGTACACTAGATCCGGGTGTAGGATCTTTCACTCAAAACATTCCCTTAAAATAAGGAACAATTTTGAAAACATAAATGATTTTTTAAGGTGACCTCTCTTTGTAGTCCCCAGTGGAGTCGCCAGTTCTGTCATACGGTGAACTTGACTTTTTGTGTTTTTGCTTTGGAAAGCAAATGTCGCGGTTAGCAAGAGTCGCCACCGACTTTTCTTTTATCCCATAAGGAAAGGTGGAAAAGAACAGGAAAGACCTTAATTTAGATTTTGGGTTCGGGAGGTACATTATACAAAGGGAAGGTGTTAGCACCCTTTGTATCCATGGTTGTCCATGGGCTCTTAATTGCTCAATCATTTATGTTTTTCTTGTTTGAAAAAGTGTTTGAGAAATGTTTAGAAAATGTTTTGAAAAGGAGAATTTAACTTTGTAATGATTCTTGAATGAATGTATACAAAGTGGTTATCTCGTTTAGTTTTGAAAGTCGTTTAGAAAAATATAACTCGGCAATGATCCTAGTACGAATGTATGCCAAGTGGTGATTTTCTAAAAGATGTTTTGAAAGGTGTGAGGTGTGAAAAGTATTTTAAGTTATGAATAAGCAATTAAGAGTTATACCTATCCACGGTCTTTACGGGCATTTCCTGTCCTTATGAGGGTAAAACTGTCCTTACTATTGAGAAGTAAGTAGTTTTATCCTTTGGATGTAAAAGGGTCATCGTAGGGTCATCGATTGGTCATTGAAGGCAACAGTTGTGAGGACACCTTAGCATTCGAAGGGACTATCATCATTTAACCGTAGGCTACACCGAAGGGTCATCGAGGGACAAAGGCAACGTTCGAGGGACTATGATGATTTAACCGAAGGGTCTTTGCTAAGTGTATCCCCATATTCGCGGGACATGACCATAATACCGTAATATCGTAGGGTAACAAAGAGAGGTCCAAGATCACTTATTTAAAGGCAAAGTTTTACAATTAATTAGATAGCCGTAATCAATTAGATAATTAGGTCCACGTTAAAATTGATGAAATCAATACATTAAAATCAGCTAGGTAATTTAGGATGAATCTCCACATTAAAATTAAGTAATTCAGAATCCATCTCCATAAGGGTATCCCACACATAAGGTGGAATACCTAGCCGGCCGTTTCCTCGGGAATATGTAAGCCTTTACACAATTCAACACACGGGTTAGAACATCGAGATAAAGTACAATTGAAAATTGCACCACAACACAACAGTCATAAAGTCAGGCCAAATAATGCAGAATTATAATAAATCTTGATTAGATAAACATAAGGCAAAACAGCAAAGAAACAAAACAGCCACTGTCCCGTTCGCTCCTGCTTCGCTTAGCGAAGGCTTAGCGAGGGCTCGCTCCAGGCTCGCTTAGCGATGTGCTAGCGAGCGGCGACGGGTTTTGAGTTTGATAGCAGCATGATCTCCGGAACCCTGAACTTCATGACATTTAATTACAGGAATAGCATGGACAAACATTCAGGATATTCAGGCATACTTAAATTCACATGTGAAATCAAATTACATATCCGAAAATTTAATCATGATGTCTTAGGTATGTAGAGATTACCGATTAAAAGCATAAAACAGTAGTGATGCGCAAACCTGTTTGCAACTGAGGTGCGATGTTGAAAGGACTGACCACTCTTGGTATCGGATGGAGTTGGACGGCGGTAGCTTCGGCGCGGATGAGCGGCCTTCAGGGTTTCTTTACTCAGAATTCTTTAAGTTGGTTTCCAGGGTTTCTATGCCAGGGTTTCCGTCCGTCTTCCTCTGTCCTCCTTTTCGTGACTGAAGTGTCGGTATTTATAGTGATTGTGGTGACCTAATGGGCTCAGAATGAAGCCCAAAAATTCTGATATTCGCAAGCTTCGCTAGGCGAGCGTGTAGCGAAGGGTTCGCTAGGCGAAGGATTTGCTCGCCTAACGAGCAAGCCAGTTTGGGCCATTTTCTGGATTTGGCCATCTGTGAGCTGGGCCTTTGTTCTTTTGAGATCAATGCCTTGCAAAATAAGTTGGGGTGCCTTAGAAATGCCTTGTAATATTAACGGGCAAATTTTGGGGTATGACACTTACTTATTCATTAAAAACAAACATGTTATTGCTAGGACTGGACAAGGATCCGAAGCCCGGTCCAAACCGCAGAAAACCGGAGAAAAAAAAGGAATTGGGCGGGTTAAGATGGGTTAGCGGTTAAACAGGTTTAACTAATGGGTTAAACCGGTTCTTAATGGGCGGGTCCAGGTAGGTTTTAGTGAACTGCGGGAACTCTGACCCGCCCGGTTGAGAGACCTAGGCAAAATTGTATCGTTTTGAACTAGGGTTTACCACTCTCTCATTCTGTTTGTTCTCTCCTTCACTCCTCAGCTGCACACCATCATCACTCACCAACCCTAGCTTCAACTCTCATCATCCAGCATAGATACACCATTGCTCACCACCCATTATCATTAACTACCATCAAACGAAATTGCAGTGTTTGTTCAAATCAACTCTCACACCATAAAACCTTATCTTCAGCTCTCACCACCCACCACTAGTTCACCATTAGAATGAGTTTCGAAGGATCTAGCATTGTTGATACTTGGAAAGCTTGAGTTCGCTCTTCATTCTTTGTAAGTTTGATTCTTCATTCGTTGTTTTTATCTTATTTTTTTATGTGTATGATTTTGTTCTTTGTTTTGTGCATGATTTCCAAGTCGTGTTTTGTCCATCATACGAAGTTTTGTTAATTCATCTTCAACTCTCCTCTCACAGCATCCGGAAGTTTGATACCTGGAAAAATTGCAAGTAAGAGATTCTGACATAACTTTTATCAGTTTGACTGTCCATTAACAACAATTTTAAGGATGGGTTGTAATGCAAAATTTTGGTTGTTGCAATTGGGTCATAGCTAGTCTATTTATTTATGTTATTAAAAAGTCTAAAGTCTAAAGAATCTTAGTAACTTTTTTTGGTGTATCAGTCTTTATCTTATGTTGTATCATTCTTTACCTAATGATGTTATTGATGTTTGATTTGGATAGATGGATCAACGTCAAAGTAGCACGGAAAGAGTCTTAGAGCAAGAGCAATGCAATTGTAAGTGTATTTGACTTCGTGTCTTTGAAATGTATGCTAATTGGGACTGTATGTGTTGTATGCATATGAATTTGGGCTGAACTGTGACTGTTTTTAACTGATTTTCAAATTGATTTAAAACCAATTAGTAGTGTATGAGATTGGTTGAAATGTATGTTAATTGGGTTTGTTTGTATGTGTTGTATGCATATGAATTGGGAGTGTTTTAAACTGATTCTCAAAATGTAGATGAACAAGCCAGTAGATTGGATGAAGTTGTAGGATTTGAATACAATTATTGGAATTATTTCATGCTAATGATCATTTTCTCTGTCAAGAATATGTTGTATACTTAATCCCATTTTTATCTCATTTAACCTGTTTGCGAGCATGGTGAATGAGAAGATCCAAGATACTCACCAAAACCTCAAATAGCATGTTGATACAATAATATTTAGCTTATTGAATTTAATTCTGAAAATTAGGAGCATCAAGTCATTCAATATGTATTAATAGCTTATCACGTATTAATATCTGGGATTTGTTGAGGTTCCATAAACTTATATATATATATATATATATATATATATATATATATATTAAATTCCGCTATTTGACATGATAATATTATGTGTTGATTTGTTCTATATAGATAAGTCATCTGATCTGAAAATTTGTATATATCTAGGGACTCCGAAACATGAAAACATGTAAAATTGTATAGGAAATAACACTAAAACCACAATTACAGAATCTATGTTAGTCCCTTTATATTTGTTTTATCTTGCTTTGTTATTAGATGGACAAACAAAATGTAAAGATCAAGTAGGTAAGATCTGTTGTAAGTGTAAGATATGTCTAAATGAATTTGCAAGAAATATAAATACTTTTCTTAAATTTAAGATCTGTCTATAAATACTTTTATCTGAGTTTGATTGACTACCTATTTTATTATTTACAATGCCGTTGTCCCTTCCTGTATGGACATGTTATGTGTGATCAGCATGTACTGATACATTATTTCTTTCCTCAATTAAGTTTTTTTCCCCTTCCTTATACTTGGTTCCATATATGGTAGTCTCCTTGTAAACCCGATGGACAAGGAATGGTTAAAGGAAAAATCTGCAAGTAACAGAACCTGACTTTTGCTAGTTATATGTAACAAAAATTAGCTTATGCATATTGGTTTTGATAATATATATCACTGGGTTAGCCAATACTTTTATCTCATTTTTATCTCATTCTAAACTACATCAGCTACAGATTTAATAATATATATCACCGGGTTAACCAATACTTTTACATCTTTCCAATACTTTAATAATATATATCACTTATTTAGCCAATACTTTTATAGCTTTCCAATAACTATTTAGAATGACACTTATTTAATTGGATGCTGAATTTATTATAAGAATTATTTTTGTTGTTAATCATTTTAATCATAGTTTTAGTAACTGTAGTGTTATTATAAGAATTTATATTGTTATTGTTGTCTTTCTGGTTCTTATATATCAATGTAGTGGTGTTCTAAGTACTGTTCTTGTTTTGGTGTGGTTATTGTTGTCTCTGTTCTGTCTCTTTACAACTTTTTTTATGTATCAAGTATTATTACTCTCTTTACAATTCTAAGAATTTATATTGTTATTGTTGTCTCTGTTTTATGAATTGGAACCGTTATTTGTTAATTGGTAGTTCTTGATTGGCTCCTTCGTTATTTCAGTGAATGGTGAGCCTAATCAAAATCTACCAATTAATGAAGTAGGTTTAACTATGCAACCTATAAAGAAGAGGAAATTTAGTGCAAGTGGTTCTAGGCAATCATCTGCTTGTTGGGAACATTTTATTAGATTACCCGATGACCTAGTTGATGCACCCACTGCAGCCTGCAAACACTGCCATAAAAAATACTTGTATGACCCTAGGACTCACGACACCAATAATTTGAACCACCATATTTTAAAATGTTCTAAGAAGCCCCTTGTCGTGTCAACTGACTCCACACAAACTATTCTAACATACCCAAGTGTAGATGGTAAATTGGTTCAAGTTAGCTCTAGATTTGACAAGAAAGCTTGTAGAAGTTCTTTGTCAGTTTTTGTAGTTCTAGATGAGCAGCCATTTAGTGCAGTAGAGGGTGAAGGGTGTAAATTTTATTCCAAAGTAATGCAGCCTCAATTTACCATCCCATCTAGGCGTACGGTAGCTAGGGACTGTTTTCAGCTATACTTGGATGAAAAACAAAAGTTAAAGGCCTTTTTTAAGTCTGATTGCAATAGGGTAGCACTTACTACTGATTGCTGGACTTCTATACAAAATCTCAACTACTTGACCCTTACGGCACACTTTGTGATAACGAATGGAAGTATCAAAAAAGAATTATAAGCTTTACCGTAATTCCAAACCACAAAGGTGAAACTGTAGGTAGGAAGATTGAAGAAGTGCTAAGGGATTGGGGAATTAGGAATGTGTCAACCATAACTGTTGATAATGCCACTTAAAATGATGTTGCTGTGACATATCTAAAGAGAAAAATAGCAAATATGAATGGGTTAATGGGGGATGGAGAGTGTTTTCATATGAGGTGTTCAACTCACATTTTGAACTTGGTGGTAAATGAGGGTTTGAAAGATAAACATTTATCTGTAACTAGTGTTAGAGATGTTGTTAGATTTGTTAAGTCCTCACCTCATAGGGCAGCCAAGTTTAAAGAATGCATTGAATTTGCTGGAATAACTTGCAAAAAATTAGTATGTCTTAATGTTTCAACTCGTTGGAACGTGACATATTTAATGCTAGAGGCTGCGGAGAAGTTTCAACTCGCTTTTGAAAAGCTTGAGGATGAAGAGTCGAGCTATATGGAGTTCTTTGGAAAAGGTAACCCCCCTAGTAATGATGATTGGGACATTGCTAGGGCTTTTAGCGCTTTCCTAAAGTTATTCTATGAAGAAACTAAGACTTTTTCCACCTCTCAAAATGTGAGTTTGCATACTTATTTTCACCAAGTGTCTGCCATTTATTGTGAGTTAAAGCAAGCTACTTTGAACTTAAATGATTTTTTTACAAGTGTGGGTGGAGATATGATGGAAAAATATAATAAATATTGGGGAAGTCCTGATAAGATGAACAAGATGATATATTTTGGTACTATTCTTGATCCAAGATACAAGTTGAGTTACATTGAGTGGGCGTTTAAGGACATGTATGGAGTTGGATCAAAGTTTGGTAGTGACTTGGTAAAATCTATAAAAGAGAATTTACAAAAGTTGTATGATTGGTATAAGCAAGCTTATGACCAAGAACATAATTCCATACAGCCTCTTGGTAGTGGTGGAAATAATGTCTCCAATGATGAAATAAATGCATCTGCTGCCCGTTCATCACTTATGGCTAGAGCCGATGCTTTTGAGCAACATTTAGAGGAGCAAGACTCGATTGATCAACAAAATGAGCTTGAGGTGTATAATTCTAGTAAGTGTGTCAAAAGGGATCCTAACTTTGACATTCTTGTGTGGTGGAAACGTAATTCAATCGAATATCCTATTTTATCTATAATGGCTAAAGATATTTTAGCCACACTAGTGTCTACTGTTGCTTCTGAAAGTGCTTTTAGCACAGGAGGGAGAGTCATAGAAACCTATAGGAGTTCTCTAACTGCTAAAATGGCCGAGGCTTTAATTTGCACCCATAATTGGTTAAGGCCTTCTTTTACCTATTTCAAAGATATGAATCTCATGGAAGATTTTGAGCTTTCAGAAGATATTGTAACAGGTAAATTTATTACTGAATTTATAATAAATATGATGTAATGGTGTATAATTATTCCTTATTAAAAATTGTTTATTTAATTATTTTAGAGTTTCAACAAATGTCTTTAGCAGCAAAAGGAGTATCAGGTGTCTCATCATCACAGTCTCAGCCACAACCTTCGGGTTGTGCTTGAAATGGATGTATGTATATCATTATTTACTTATTACTTTATTATTATTTTTGTTAACTAATGTTTATGTTGTCCAATTTTCCAGGTCAACTTTGTTTTTTGATTTTTTGGAGTCATGCATGATATATATATATATATATATATATATATATATATATATATATATATATATATATATATATATATATATATATATATATATATATATATATATATATATATATATATATATATATATATCACTACTCAATGGCCGAATGAAGAATATGTACTTATATTTTGTCTCTTGGATTTTGAAGAAAATAGCTAGGCTACTACGTAACAGAATCCGTTGACTATGATTTTTGATTTTTTGGAGTCATGCATGACCTATATATATATGAGTTTTTGGCCAGTAAGTACCATTGATCTAACTTACTGAAGTGATGAAACGGTTTATTATATCAAAGAGTTTTGTTCTCTCTCTTATGGCAACTAGTAAATGATGAAACATTAATACTTTTTACACATCTCTTGGTTTTTCTCTTAACTAATAGACTTGGTAACAATGGTTATATGTAGGACTCTGGTTTGAAAATTCTTGTGAAGTTGGTGTCTGTCATACCCCAAAATTTGCCCATTAATATTTCAAGATATTTTTCAGGGCACTCCGACTCATTTTTATGACACTGATCTTAAAGGAACAAAGGCCCAGCTCACGAATGGCCCAATCCAGAAAATGGCCCAAACTGGCCTGTTCGCTACACGCTCGCCTAGCGAACGTTCGCTACACGTTCGCTACACGCTCGCCTAGCGAAGCTGACAGACAACAGAAAATTTCGGGCTTCATTCTGAGCCCATTAGGTCATGAAAAAGAGCATTATAAATACCAGCACTTCAGTAATGAAAAGAGAACGAAAAAGGACGAAAGGAGAACCCTAGCAAGCAAACCCTCGCGCTCACAGACGGAAAACCCTGGAGGCTAACCCTGAGAATTCCGAGAAACCCTGAAGGAAAAGTCGGCGGCAGCAAGGTCACTTCCGCTCAATTCGATCCGGTCGGCCAATTCAAGGTTACAATTCGATTACAAACAGGTTGGCATTGCTATTACTACCTTATGTTCTTAATTTGCATATGGCATTATGATTAAATTTATGAAAATATCTTAAGTTTGTCATGTGAATTGTAGTGTGCACTTGAATACCTTAAATGATTAACCATATAATTGTTGTAATGAAAGCCATAAGGCATAAAATTGGTTGAAATTGTACTGATATCAAAACCAGAATCCGCAGTCGCTCGCTAGCACATCGCTAAGCGAGCATGAAGCGAGTATTCGCTAAGCCTTCGCTAGGCGAGGCAGGCGCGAACCTGACAGTAGCCGACTTTTCTATTCTGATTTTTCATTCATGTTTTATCATAGCCAGACATTGTTTATCTGATCATATTACTGTTGTGATTTCTTTTGCGGTGTAATCCTCGATTGCACCCTGATTTGGTATTCTAACCCGTTTGCTAAATGTTGCAAAGGTTCACACACCCCAGGAAAAGATTGTTGTTTAGGTCTTCCACTTTATTTGTGGGATACCCTTGTGAAGAGCTGTCCTAAATTGCTTAATTAATTTTAATTAATTAATTTTAATGTATTAATTTTAATGTATTATTTTTAATGTATTGATTTTAATGTGGAGATTCACCCTAATTACTTAATTAACTTTAAAATATGGACTTTAAATATGTGATCTTGGACCTCTCTTTTGCCTTACGATATTACGGTATTACGGTCATGTCCCGCGAATGTGGGGATACACTTAGCAAAGACCCTTCGATTAAATCATCATAAAATAAATCATGGTCCCTCGGATGTTGCCTTCGAATATATGATTTCGTCCCTCGATGACCCTTCGGTGTAGCCTACGGTTAAATGATGATCGTCCCTTCGAATGCTAAGGTATCCTTACAATTGTTGCCTTCAATGACCTATCGATGACCCTACGATGACCCTTAAACATCCAAAGGGTAAAATTACTTACTTCTCAATAGTAAGGACAGTTTTACCCTCATAAGGATAGGAAACGTTCATAACGACCTTAGGAAGGTATAACTCTCAATTGCTGGATCATAACCTAAAACATTTCCCACCCCTCACACTTTGCAAATCCTAGAAAATCACCACTCGGTATACATTCATACTAGAATCATTACCAAGTTACATTTTTCTAAACCGTTTTCAAAATCAAACGAGATAAATACTTTGTATACATTCATACGAGAATCATTACAAAGTTAAATTCTTTTTTTTCGAAACATTTTTTTTAACAATTCACGAACACTTTTCAGACAAAAATATAAGTGATCCAGCAATTAAGAGCCCATGGATAACCATGGATACAAAGGGTGCTAATACCTTCCCTTTGTATAATGTACCTCCCGAACCCAAAATCTATTGAGGTCTTTCCTGTTCTTTTCCACCTTTCCTTATTGGATAAAAGAAAAGTCGGTGGCGACTCTTGCTATCCGCGACATTGCGATAAAAAGCAAAACACCCCGAGTCAGTTCACCGTATGACAGTGTCTTTTCAAAACTTACCAATGCCTATTGGTTGGTTGCCATTGGAGCCTGTTAAAGTTTCTACAGGTTTTATTTTGCTTTATATTTAAGTTTTTCCCCATCACTCCATCCGTTTGGGAAGTGAAAGAAGAAGGTGAAGGCTCTGGAGCTGTTAAAGAAGAGACTGCCCAAACTGTTGTCGTCATTGAGCATTGGTATTTCACTCTTTTTATCGTTTTATCATTTTCTTGCTTTCATTCTAATGTGATTGATAGTGCATAGTTCTTTTGTGACTCAATGTTGGTTTTTTTCTTTTGTGTGTTTTGTGATTGCAGTTTGAGATGGGGATATACCTGAGCGCTCCAAAAACTGAGAAGGCCTCTAAAGATGGTGAGAATGGCATGCTTCGCTTCGGTTTGTCTTCGATGCAGGGTTGGCGTGCTTCTATGGAAGATGCTGTAACTATTCTTTTCTTATAAGCACCTAATAAACTTATAAGAGATTTTCTATATGCTAGGTATTAAATACACATCTCAATATAACTGCTCTCATAAGTTATAAACTAATCTAAACAAAACCGGGTTTCTATTTTGTTAGATTAATTTAGAATGGGATAGAAATGCCGTTTTGATCTTCTTTACATATAGAATGCTGTTTTATCCCATTAATTTTTGTTTGCAATATCTGTATTTTGTTCTGTTGGCCTTGTTAAAGGAAAATGGGTAAACTAGTTGCTTATGGAAATAGCTTATAACATGTCTATATGTGTTGAAAAGTATATCTTCGGCAAATATTTTTATATCGTATCCACAGAGATTGGTTGATATTACCGCCGTTCTATAATCCGGTTTGTTATAAGTTTAGAAATTAACAAAGGTGTTTTGTTTGGAAATTATCTTGTGAGTAAATGTCACTAAAAACAGTAAAATGGTTTTAATCAAATATAAAAGCTTGGCAAGATTGGAGTTCACTATTTCAAATGCTTATGCTTCCTTATGATAACTATATAGATTTAAGATTATTGATGATGTTCAAGTATCCTCTCAAAGTCATTTATGTCTAAATGATATTGTGATAATCACTATATTGATTCTTAGACGATCTCTCCACCTAACTATCAATATAGCAATCTTTAATGTTTAATACCAAAGAAGAGTAATGAATAAATCTATCTCTACAACTTATTCACTACTTGAAAATCTGTTTTATGTCAAGACTCAAATAATCTCTCTCGACAACTACTCAAATCTGGTTTTCAACTTAGGGAAAAAACAATATTCAATACATCAACAATCTTTATCATATATATAAATCAAATGAAATACATAAACATATGAGAATAGCTACTACCTCCAATCTTGACAAAAGGGAGTTTAGCTCCTCATAACCATTGTTACAAAGCAGAATGTTAAAGAAGAAAAACTCTGTTTTTCTCTCTTACAAAAATCTTTCAATGTCAATGTGTGAATGATAATGAATGAATCCCTAGAATAATGTATTTTTCTCTACAAAAAGGATTGACATTTCCTTAATTAGTCATTCTCATCCAAAACAGAAAAGCTATTCCAAGGCAGACATCAAAATGGCAAACAACTTTTTCCTGAAAGACAGCACTTTTGGCCCTTAACCAGCTTGCTGGATTCGCAGCCTTCGCGGCGCGAAGGCAGTTCGCGGCGCGAACTGTTGCTTATCCAGCTTCCTTGTTTGGCAAGCTTCATCCAAGATGTGGTGTTGCATTCCAAAAGCTTTTTCATCTAAAAGTTCTACAAAAACTGAAAAATCTGTGAAATAACTATTCAAAACAAAATAAATTAAATCTAATTGCATTTATACAAATTAATAAGAACAAAAGTGTGTAATTACATCAAAACTTGGTAAAAGGGACCAATAAAATGATATAAAAAGTAGTACTAATTGGTCCCTAACAATATGCTGGTTTTAGCTTATTTCCATAAGCTCTCCATGATAGCTTAAGAAAAAATGCATATAGCTTATATGAAAGCACTTATATGATAACTTGATAAGCGCTAATACTATATAAGCGCTTAATTAAACTGTTTAATCTAACAAGGTCTAACCCTAGTTTATTTCTTTGACTACAACTTACGAGGATCGAGTATTTACATTCCAAGGGAATTCTGCATAGAGATATCAAACCAGATAACTTCCTTATGGGTCTTAGGAAGAAAGCAAATCAGGTAGCTTCATTATTATTCTTTCATTTCTTAGCAAACTTAAATGAAGAATAGCTTTCCCATTTTGTAATTCTTTTATACTTCCAAATTTTATTATACGATGATTTATGAAATATGCAACACTCGCAGGTTTGTATGATTGATTTTGGACTTTGCAAAGGATATAGAGATCCTATCAGCTACAAGCACATTCCATACAGGTATAAGATTTTGAGATTTTTAATTTCGATGATAAGCGATGAATCTTTCTATTGCTAGTCATTTTTCTCGATGAAAAACAAACTCGGTTACAAAACATCTTAGTAACTTGTGCCTTATCGTTTTGAGTTTATCTAGCCATGTTAGTGTTGCTTAATATTTTGTTTTACCTTGATAAACTCATCTAGAGAGAACAAAAACTTAACAGGAACTGCACGTTACGCGAGTTGCAATACTCATAAAGGAATTGGTTAGTACGTAAACGAGTTTCTCATTCTTTATTGTCTATATATGCAACCTAGAATTTTCCATCACAATTTCGGTTTTACTTCTTCAGAACAAAGTCGCAGAGATGATTTGGAGTATCTTGGTTATGTTCTTTTGTACTTTTAAGAGGAAGGCATATCTCATCCTATTGATTCTACTTTCACCGATTCTTGCGAGTATCAATTGTTTAAGGATTTTTCGGTAAATGTAGGACTTAACTGTTTGACTCTTGTATTTTATCCTTGCTTGGCAGGGTCTGCAAGCTGCCACGAGAACACAAAAATATGAAAAGATTTGTAAAACGAAGTTATCAATTCGCACCGAGGTACGCAGATTGTGTTTTTCCCATTGTTACATACCCCCTCTGGTATTTAACACCTGACTACAATTTTCTTGTTCCTAGGTACTTTGTAAATCGTATCCTGTGGAGTTCGCTTCTTACTTTCATTATTGTCGTTCCTTGACATTTGATCAACGACCAGATTATGGATATTTTAGACGCCTGTTTCGTGAATTATTCACTTCTAAAGGTATTGGCTGTTTGTTTATCATATGCAAGTAATGGCTTGTTTAAGATGTCAATTTGCATTTTGGTTCACTTTTTTCCCATTGGTTGATCCATCATATCCGGAGCCAACAATTTCAAAAACTAAACCGATACATGATTCGTTTCCTACTCTATTGTCATAGTCATAGGCTTGTAAGTAAGTCAACGGCTCATTGTCATAGGTTATACAAGTGTACTCTATATGTTACTGCATATGCTAAAAGAGTTTCTTTCAGTCGTTTTCTACTATCACTTGTCAATGGTAATTATTGTTACTCATGGTCATTTAGTGACTTCATAATTATTGAATTCATATGATGTTATCTATGTTTTTATTTACTGTTATATTCTATTGGTTTCATTTGTTCAGGATGAATCTTTGAAGACATCATTGAATCATTCAAAGTAAAGCTCATTAATTAATTATAGTTAGACTATCGGTGGATATTACTTTGAATTTGTCATAGTTGTAGTAATTTGTATATTGTAAGTTTTGAATATGTCATAGTTGTATTATATATTGTATCATCTTTAAAATGTTCAATCTGAGTTTTGGCCTATTATTAATTTTAATATGATAAGAATAATTTTAGTTTCTGAACAAATACTCAAAATGTGTCATTGGGCTTAAAATGAATCAACCTAATAACCCGAATAAACCGCTTAAACAAACCCGCAATCCGCACAAACCGAACCCGTCCAAACCGTGTTGATATTGGGCGGAAATGAGCCTTCATATATGAACCGTGGGTTAGACTGGGTGAGGGTTTTGGGCCCGAAACCGCCCGGCCCGGCCCGTTGTCCAGCCCTAGTTATTGCCACTTACTTACTCATTAAAAACAAACATGTACATTTTATATGTTCACTCATTTATTTCTCTAGTATTATACATGTTTGCAGAACCATTATTTGCCCTTTAGGGCACCACCGACATCAAAAATATCGTCATAATACACAAGTCAAATCAGAAGAGAAAATTTAATATAAAGTAAGAGTTTATTTTAATGAAACATTTTAATTAGAGAAAATAATTATTTAAAGAAATTTAAAATGAATTAATTTTTTAGATTAAAAATATAAAAAATTGTTAAAATAACATTAATTAATAAAATATTTTATTCAAATTAAATTTAAATTTTTTTAAATTTAATCAAAAAATATAATTTGCAATTACTCCTCCGAATATTAATTATTTATTTTTAATTTATCGAATTTTATAAGATGATCCTTATATTTTATAAAAAATTTAAACTCATCTTTAAACTTTTTAAAATTGGTAAATAAGTCCTTAATCATTTTTAAATTTTATAAATTATTCGCTTCAAATCTTGAAAATTATTAACTGGTTTATATTTCTTATATTTTATATTTAATCTAACGGGAGGTGGGAGGTTCTATATCAACGTGATATTTTTTATCATATATATATATATATATATATATATATATATATATATATATATATATATATATATATATATATATATATATATATATATATATATATATATATATATATATATATATATATATATATATATATATATATAAAAGTTGTGTTTCTCTCATCTTTGGGATGAAATATTTTTAGGGGTTGACATTGAGTTTATGAAATGTTGATGACTTATTTATAAAGGAATCATGGAGAATTTCTTTTCCCTCTTGACTAATGAGAGATAACACTATTGTATGGCGATATAGTCCATATGACATTATTCTTAGACCGACACGTCATATATATATATATATATATATATATATATATATATATATATATATATATATATATATATATATAACAAATCAAATAAATCTTTTTTTCTATTAAATTTATTAATAAAAATGTAATTATAACACAATTTTTTCATATTTTAATAATGATTATTTGAAATGATTCAAATTTTGAGACTTCTTTTATGGTCGTGTAAACAATTATAGCAGTCCGGCCCCTTTAGGCATATGCTATTACCTAATATGAAAAGGTCCAAAACATGTACTATAAACAATTATGATAGTGGTCTGATCCACATACTATAAACATGTACTATAAACAATTATCATTAAAAACAAACATGTACGTTTTATGTTCACTCAGTTCTCTATTAGGGCAAAAGTAATTTTTATCCACCACATAAAATTGTACTTTTTACCAACAATAACAAATTATAAAATCATTTAAAAATTATATATTATAAATATATTATAATAATTTTTTTAATCAATGTAATTAAATATAATCAAAGTAAAAGTGATCTAATATTCATAGAACATCATGAAACTCTCCGCAACAAATATCTAAATATTCATAGCGATTATCCTTTGCTCATTAAAAACCCTCATGATCTTGTTCCCTTTTGGGAGGTTGGCATTTACCACGACAATGATTTAGTTCCTGATCTTCAAACAATATCTCTTCTGAGATTTTTCTCGACTCATCTACCTTATGAATCATTGTCAAAATCTGTGAAAGACTCGAGTTGCAAGGTGGTCTATCTATGTAAACATCCTAAAGACACTTTTGTTTCACTGTGGCATTTCTCAAATAAGACAAGACCAAAAAGCAGGGAACTCTTCCATTAGAAATGTTTTTTAGAGTTTTTGTAGAGGAGTAACTGCTTGTGGACCTTTTAGGGAGTATGTGTTAGGATATTGAAAGAAAAGTTTGGAAAGTCTAAAGAAAATTATGTTTTTGAAATATGAAACAAAAATAAGAACTAATTTTTATTTAAAAGAGATTGCTAAATTTTTGGAGTGTCCATTCTCCAAAGACGAAGAATTTAAAGGTGTGGATCCTGATATATTAAATTTGTGTAGTTTTGAGAAGTTGAGTAACTTGTAAGTCAATAAATTTGAAAAAAGCATCTTATGAAATTGAAAACAAAACTTTTTTCCGTCTTGACCAAGTTGGAGATTGGAAAAGTCTACTTACAACAGAAATGATTTAGTATATAAATGCTATCATAGAAAAAAAATTCTTAACCATGGGTTGAAGTTTTAGAATATGAGATATTTCAATTATTATTACGTTGTAATGTGCTTTATTTTGTTGATACCACTTTTGTTTTGTTTGTATTGTGTTACTTTGATTTTTTTTCTAGTTTTTCTTTTCAGCTTTGCACCAGAGATCTTCGGCTACTTTAGTCCGTTTCCGTCAATAAAATTTTACTTATAATTTTTTTTCACATTTTTGTAAATTTTTATAATTTTAATTATTTAATAAATGTAGAGAGGTAATATATATAGTTAGTCAGTTAGTTAATTAGTTAATTCTGACCAAATGATACCAATGTATCAAACTTAACAAAATGACACCTCCAATAACTTTTGATCCTATGTTCGTATAATACAATTTACCGTTTTATTAAAATCTATTATCATATAGGCCACATTTATAAAATTTCACATCAATCAAAAATTAATTAATATATTAAAGAGAATGATAAAAGTGAACAAATATAAAAATAACTATGTTATTTTTCTTGTTCGTGTTATTGTTTGATTGTGGTGGTTTTAAAAAGTTTTCATTTTTAGAAACCTAATTCAATACTCGTTCTTGTGTTTCTTGCCACCTTCAATTGATATCAGAGTTCCTGTTTTAGTCTTGATAAGATTATCAAACACTTAAAAGTGTCAGATAAAGATTATGTGTGAAACACAATGTATACATATCTTCGATCATGCCCAGTTCATCAAGAAACTTAGTGTCAGAACTTTCCGATCATGCCCAGTTCATCAAGAAACACGGTTCTCTCCTCAATTTGGTTACCACAGGTTTCAAAGAAGATATGATGAGAGTTTTATTCCAGTTCTTCGACCCTAAACATCATTGCTTCACATTCCCAGATTATCAGTTGGTACCTACACTGGAAGAATTCTCCAGACTGCTTGGGATACCTATCCTTGATCAAATACCTTTCAGTGGTTTAGAAAAGGTTCCGAAGTCTGAAGAAGTTGCCGCAGCTTTACACATGACGAAGTCCGACATTGAAGCTAATTGGGTAACAAGGAGTGGATTTAAGGGTTTACTTGCCAAATTCCTGACAAATAAGGCCCGAGAATTCTTAAAAGTTATGAATGTCCGTGCTTTCGAAGACATCCTGGCATTGCTAATCTATGGCTTGGTGTTATTCCCTAATCCAGACCAATTCATAGACATGAATGCTATTAAGATATTTCTCACTCATAACCCTGTACCTACCTTGCTGGGAGACATTTTGCATTCCCTCCACACTCGTACCATGAAGAAGCAAGGGACTCTCATGTGTTGCATACCTTTGTTGTCTAGGTGGTTTATTTTGCACCTTCCTCAATCAGTCTTGAAGAACGAGCAGAATTTGAAATGGTCTCAAAGGATAATGTCGCTCTCCCACCCAGACATCTGTTGGTGTCCTCAGTTCAAGGAAAATGTTACCATCATTGACCGTTGTGGCGAGTTCCCTAATGTACCACTCCTAGGAATAAGAGGAGGTATTACTTATAATCCTGCTTTAGCTCTGCGACAGTTTGGTTGTGCTCGAAGAGATGGTCCACATGAAATGATCATCGAAGGCATTGTGTTCGACTATGACAACGATTCCCGAGGCCTCCATCAAAGATTTGTACGAGCTTGGGGCATGGTGAAGAGAGGTACGTTAGGACAGAAAAATTCTATTCCTATGGAACCTTATCTCAGATGGGTACGCGCCAGAGCTCGTGAACTTGTCATGCCATATCTTGCAATCGGACCTCAGATTGTCGAACCTGAAGCTGAAGGAGGTGCTCCTCAGATCATTCCTTATCCAGATATGCCTACCAATGTTGAGGAACTAAAGAGATCCTGGATCCAGTTGAGAGAGGAAAGGGATACTTTTGAGACTCAGTTCGTCGCAGAAAGGAAGAAAGTGTTAGAACTTACCAGTCAGCTTAATGAGGAACGAAGACTCAATGCGTATCTTCGCCCAAAAAGAAGTCGCCCCTGGGAGACTTGAGCTTTCATTGTATTTTTATTATTATTCCTTTTGTAATGAACATTGATCAAAGAAATTAGCAATAAACATTTCTCTCTTGTTGGTGATTTACGCAAAGTTAAATTCCAAAAGTCCTTGAAAACATTTCATGCATTGCATAACATAACATAACACTGCATAACAGGTATTCTACAAGTTCAATGTTCTCACAATTCGATTACAAACAGAAAAATGGATCTCGAACAAACTGTCAAAGATCTCCAGACTCAGAATGCTCAATTCAAGGAGATGATGCTAAGCTTATCCAAGGGGCAGGAGGAACTGAAGGCTCTTTTACTCGAAAAGAAGAAAGACAAGAAAGCTGTGAGTTTCATTAACCCGGGAAGAAGGCGTAAAGGACAGGCCGTAGGAGTCAAGTTTGGAATCCCGAATGGTCCAGAAGAGGGGGCGGAGAATGATTCAGAGGAAGAGAATGCTGATTTCTCCAACCCTGAGGATGACGATGAAGATTATGAAAATGAACAGTACTCTCCAAGAGATGATAAGTACAAGTTGCTGGAAGAACGTATGCTAGCTATGGAGGGTCAGAAGGCGCCCGGTCTGGATTTCGAAAGTTTGGGTCTGGTCTCCGATGTGACCATTCCTCGCAAATTCAAAATCCCCACTTTCACTAAGTACGATGGTGCGTCTTGTCCTCAGATGCATCTGAGAGCTTATGTGAGAAAGATTCAGCCACATACCACTGACAGGAAGCTATGGATCCATTTCTTCCAAGAGAGCCTGTCTGGCACACAGTTGGAATGGTATTATCAGCTCGAGAGCTCTGACATCCGCACCTGGACTGATTTAGCAACAGCTTTCTATAAACAGTACCAGTATAACTCTGAACTAGCACCTACCCGGCTACAGTTGCAGAATATGACTATGGGATCTAAAGAAAGCTTTAAAGAATATGCTCAAAAGTGGAGAGATTTGGCTGGCAGAGTCAAACCCCCTATGACTGACAGAGAATTGGTGGACATGTTCATGGGCACATTGACCGGCCCATTCTACAGCCATCTACTGGGAAGTTCTTCATCAGGTTTCACTGAACTTATATTAACAGGTGAACGTGTTGAAAGCGGCATCCGAAGTGGAAAGATACAGGCGGCTACCTCTGCAAGCACCAAAAGGTCCTATCAGGGGAGGAACGAATCAAATGCTGTGTACATTCAAAAGGGTCGTAACAAGAAAAACCGTGACCATGACATTGGAGCAGTTACGATTGCAGCACCACCATCTCAAAACTTCCAGCCCAAACAAGACAGGCCAAGAAGGCAGTTCACCAGGATCAATATGACCTTGGCACAGGCACTGCAGGGAATGCTAAAGGCAAATTTGATCACCCTTAGAGATCCTCCTACAAATCCTAACACTACCTCTTCTCGTTATAATCCCAATGCCAAGTGTGCATATCACTCCGATAGCCCCGGGCATGATACAAACGATTGCTGGTCGTTGAAGAATAAGATTCAGGATATGATCGAAGCTGGAGAAATTGAGTTTGAGCCTCCGGAGACTCCTAATGTCATCACTGCTCCTATGCCTAACCATGACAAGACTGTTAATGCTATGGATGACAATTCTCACCTTTCCAATGTGGCGGGCTTAACATCTCCTCTCCCGATCATAAAGAGGAATTTATTGCAAGCTGGTTTATTTCCAGGTTGTGCTGAAGATTGCAATCTCTGCATACTCCGGCCCGAGGACTGTTTGAAATTGAAGAATGGTATTCAACGGCTGATGGACGATCGTACAGTTCTCTTCGAAAGGATTCCTAAGGCGGAAAACCCTAGTGAAGAAATATCTGTGATTGCTAGGTCCAAAGTTCCAGTGAAGATTACCGCTACCAGGGCGCCTGTGAAGATTACTGCTGAGCCCAGGGTTGCTCCCCTAATTATCACTGCACCTGGCCCGATCCCATATTCCTAAAGCAAAGCTATTCTGTGGAATTATGGCGGTGATGTTTACGTCCATGGCGTAAAGCAAATTGACAATTCTACTAATCCTAATGGCATCGTTGGGACTAGTAAAATTACTCGAAGTGGAAGGATCTTCTCTCCAGAAATCTCACCTCCTGTCCTTGAAACTCGAGGAAAGGAACCAGTCAATCCTTCTCAGTCAGAGACACCGGTCGAAGTTACTCCCGAAGATGTTGCCAAACAAGAAATGGAAGAAGTGCTGAAAATCATTCGCAAGAGTGATTTTGATGTTGTAGAACAGTTGGGGCATACCCCGTCTAAGATCTCGATGTTATCCTTGCTGTTATCTTCTGAATCTCATGCCAATGCATTGATAAAATTCTTGAAGACCGCCCATGTACCTCAGGAGACATCTGTCGATCAGTTCGAACATTATGTTGCTCACTTGGCTGTTGACAATGGCCTAGGCTTTTCCGACGCTGATCTGACACCAGCGGGAAAGAATCACAACAAAGCCCTGCATATCTCCATTGAGTGTAGGGGAATCACTTTGTCTCATGTGTTGATCGATAATGGCTCTTCCTTGAATGTGCTGCCGACAGCTGCGCTGGATAAGCTGGATTGTAAAAGCATTGAACTGAAACCTAGTGACATTGTGGTACGTGCTTACGATGGTGCGAAGAGTGTTGTCCATGGCGAAGTAGTCCTTCCTATCAAGATAGGACCTCAAGTCTTCAACACTACCTTCCATGTAATGAACATTCGTCCTGCCTATTCCTGCTTACTGGGACGCCCTTGGATTCATGGGGCAGGCGCTGTAGCCTCGTCTCTCCATCAAAAGTTGAGATATCCCACAAAGGGCAAAATTGTCACCGTGTGTGGAGAAGAAGAGTACATTGTCAGTAGTGTGCATACCTTCAGATACGTCGAGATGGATGGTGAATTCATTGAGACTCCTTGTCAGTCATTTGAAGTAGTTCCTCCGACCAATCCTGTCCTTAAGCCAACTTCCGGTGTGCCCAAGGTTATTCGTGCTCCTCCTGCTATGATTTCTCTGAAGGACGCTCAAGCCGTGGTTGAAGATGGTGGTCGTACTGGCTGGGGTCAATTGATCAACGTACCGTACAAGTCTGACAAATTTGGCCTGGGGTTCAGCTCTGCCAAGAGTCAAATTAATGCTGTAGAAGACGCTGACAGCGATTGCGACCTGGATAGCTGGATTTTCCCAACAATTGGCGACAGACTCAATAATTGGAAGGCTGAAGACACTATCCCGATTTCTTTTAGTCAGGAGTAATTGTTATTGTCTATTTTGGTGTTGCAAATTTTTGTTTTTTTTACAATTGAACTTCTCCAAGCGTTGTGTCTATGCCCGGGGCACAATAGCTAATTTGTTAAGGGTTTTGTCATTTTCATAAGCATATTCATATTCAATAAATCAATGGACTTTTTGCATTCAAATATTGCGCTCTTTATCTTTTCTGTCATCTTCCAAACGAGCTATGTTTTCTTACACACACTCACGTAACGAATTGCAGATCCATACCCACTCTGGATCCTGTTGACAATAGTTCTACTACTGTTCATTATGACTTTGAAAATCCGATCTACCAAGCCGAGGATGGAAGTGAGGAAGATTGTGAAGTACCTGGAGAACTTGCCAGACTGTTACTGCAGGAAGAAAGGACTATACAGCCACACGAGGAGTCAGTTGAGACTGTAAATCTGGGTACTGAAGTAAACAAGAAAGAAGTCAAAATAGGAGCAGGCTTGGAAAACAGTGTCAAGAGAAGGTTGATTCAGATGTTGCATGACTATGTAGAGATTTTTGCTTGGTCTTATGAAGACATGCCAGGACTGGATACCGATATAGTAGTGCATCGACTGCCAACGAGGGAAGAATGTCGTCCTGTTAAGCAAAAGGTTCGTCGCATGCGTCCTGAAATGTCTGAGAAAATCAAAGCCGAGGTGATGAAACAATTTGATGCAGGTTTTCTGGCTGTTACTTCTTATCCTCAATGGGTTGCTAATGTGGTACCAGTGCCAAAGAAGGATGGTAAGGTGCGAATGTGTGTAGATTACCGAGACCTGAATAAAGCGAGTCCCAAGGATGACTTTCCACTCCCGCACATTGATGTTCTGGTAGATAACACCGCTCAACACAAGGTGTTCTCATTCATGGATGGATTCTCAGGTTACAACCAGATTAAGATGGCGCCTGAGGACATGGAGAAAACTACGTTTGTGACGCAATGGGGCACGTTCTGTTATAAAGTAATGCCATTTGGTTTAAAGAATGCAGGGGCAACGTACCAGCGTGCTATGGTGGTTTTGTTCCATGATATGATCCATCATGAAATAGAAGTATATGTGGATGACATGATAGCCAGATCTCATACTGAGGAGGAGCATCTCGATCATTTATACAAACTGTTCGAGAGGTTGAAGAAATACAAGTTGAGGTTGAACCCGAACAAATGCACCTTTGGGGTAAGGTCCGGCAAACTCCTGGGCTTTATTGTCAGTGGTAAAGGGATTGAGGTTGACCCGACCAAGGTGAGAGCTATTCAAGAAATGCCAGTTCCCAGTACAGATAAAGAAGTCAGAGGTTTCTTGGGACGCTTGAATTACATTGCCCGATTTATCTCCCATTTGACCGCCACCTGCAAACCCCTCTTCAAGCTACTGAGGAAAAATCAAGAGATGATATGGAATGAGGAATGTCAAGAAGCTTTTGACAAAATCAAGAAGTATCTTCAAGAACCTCCAATTCTGATGTCACCAGTTGAAGGAAGACCTCTAATCATGTATTTAACCGTGTTAGAAAATTCAATGGGGTGCGTGTTGGGACAACATGACGAGTCTGCTCGAAAAGAGCATGCCATATACTACCTTAGCAAAAAGTTTACCGACTGTGAAACAAGATACTCACTGCTCGAGAAAACTTGTTGTGCTTTGGCCTGGGCTGCTCGCCGACTGAGACAGTATATGTTGAATCACACCACTTTATTGATTTCTAAGATGGATCCTATCAAATACATGTTTGAGAAACCCGCTCTCTCCGGAAGAATAGCAAGATGGCAGATGATTCTAACAGAGTACGACATCCAGTATACTACCCAGAAAGCAATCAAAGGAAGCGTGCTAGCCGATCATTTGGCTCATCAAGCAGTGGATGATTACCAATCTATGAATTTTGAGTTCCCAGATGAGGATGTCATGCTTGTTACTGATTATGAAGAACCTGGACCGGAGGAAGGACCCGAACTAGGATCCCGATGGACTATGGTTTTCGATGGGTCTTCTAATGCGTTGGGCAATGGTGTTGGTGTGGTAATCATTTCTCCCGAGGGTTACCATACGCCTTTCACTGCTAGACTATGTTTTCATTGTACCAATAATATGGCCGAGTATGAAGCATGTATTTTGGGACTCAAGGCTGCTATAGACCGGCGGGTCAAGTTTTTGAGTGTGTACGGAGACTCAGCATTAGTAATCAGTCAGATCAAAGGAGAATGGGACACTAAGCATCCGAATCTCATCCCTTACCGAGAACGGGTGATGACATTAATCCCATACTTTGAAGAGATTACATTCGAACATATCCCACGAGAAGAGAATCAGTTGGCAGACGCATTAGCTACCATGTCATCTATGTTCAGAGTCAGATGGGACAATGAAGCTCCCAGGATCACCATTGAGCGACTAGATGAACCGGCATACTGTTATGAACTTAACACTGAGGGAGTACGGGAAAAACCTTGGTTCCACGAAGTAAAAAGATATTTAGAAACTCAGGAGTACCCTGAGGGGGCATCTATCAATGATAGAAAATTCCTGAGGAAGTTCTCTGCTAAATTCTTTTTGAGTAATGGAGTATTATACAAACGTAACCATGATTCGACTTTGCTTCGCTGTGTGGATAAAAAGGAAGCAGAAAAGATTATGGGAGATATGCACGACGGTATTTTTGGGACTCATTCTAGTGGACATACGATGGCTAAGAAGATTCTGAGATCAGGGTATTATTGGTCTACCATGGAAGCTGATTGCCATCATCACTCCAGAACCTGTCACAAGTGCCAGATATATGCGGATAAAGTACATGCACCTCCTGCTCCATTGAACGTGTTGACCGCACCTTGGCCCTTTGCAATGTGGGGCATTGATATGATTGGGGAGATTAAACCTACTGCTTCTAATGGACATCGCTTCATCCTTGTCGCTATTGATTACTTTACAAAGTGGGTAGAGGCCGCCTCATTTGCTTCTGTCACCAAGAATGTGGTGGCACGGTTCATCAAGAATAGTCTTATTTGTCGGTATGGTATCCCTGAAAGGATTATCACCGACAATGGTACTAATTTGAACAACAAGATGATTACTGAACTCTGCACGCAGTTCAACGTAAAGCACCATAACTCTTCTCCGTACCGACCAAAGATGAATGGCGCTGTAGAAGCTGCTAATAAGAATATCAAGAAGATCATACAAAAGATGACGGTGACGTACAAAGACTGGCATGAGATGTTACCGTTTGCTCTTCACGGTTATCGCACTTCAGTACGCACTTCGACAGGAGCAACTCCTTTCTCTTTAGTCTACGGAATGGAAGCCGTTTTACCAGTGGAAGTTCAGATTCCCTCTCTAAGAATCATGAAAGAGGCGGGCTTAGATGAAGAGGAATGGATTCAGACTCGACTCGATCAGATAAACTTGATTGATGAGAAGAGACTTGCGGCTGTTTGTCATGGACAGATATATCAGAAGCGCATGACCCAGGCATTTAACAAAAGAGTCAAGAGACAGGTATATCGAATTGGCGATTTGGTAATAAAGCGTATCATTCTACCACAGGGTGATCCCAGAGGCAAATGGATTCCCACGTACGAAGGGCCGTTTGTAGTTAAGAAGGTATTCTCTGGTGGAGCCATGATACTAGCTACAATGGACGGCGAAGACTTCCCGCATCCCGTGAATGCAGACATAGTCAAAAAATACTACGCATAAAAGAGACCCGCTAGGTCGACGTACCTAGGCAAAAGTTAGGGCATCCCGGCAAACCAAAAAGGTTCGGGCAAAAATTAGGGATAAACATAAAAAAATGTGCACCCGGCAAGTTGAAAACCTGAAAAGGCGGCTTGGGCAAAAAGGGGTATCCTGGTGGATTGAAAACCTGAAAAGGCGGTCCAGGCAAAAATTAGGGATTAAAGCGTATGACTATGTCCCGTTCTCAGACAGCTTCGTCCAAGTTCAAAGGACCGAACAAGCTAATCACTTCTATCCGACAGCAGGAGATGAGAGGCTTGAAGACGTAATGGTAGTAGTGGAATTAAAGTCAATAGGACGTTTTCGGCATAGCTTTGTCTTTGTTTTCTTGACAATTTCCTCTTACTAGGATTTTTGTCTCCTTGTACACAAATTGCCTGTTTATAGGCCCTCTTTCGAAATCAATATAATTTTAGTTTCAAAAAAAAATGCTCTTGTTTTACTTTCTCTGTTTTGTTTGCATAAACGTCCATTGATTTAATTCGAATTAATATATGCATTTGGATATGATCGATGTTTACCAAAAATGCGTGCATAAAATAGAAATAGCGATTACTACTAGGCTTCAGGATCGAGGAGAAGGTCTAATCATGCTTTCCAATGAATCCGTTGCTAATTCTATTCCCCAGCAAAGCCAGTTATTCCCCAAAAGCAATTGGCATTACTAGACAAATTGGTCATCTCTTCCACCCCCAGCCAGGCTTCTGTTAAATATTTCTACCCTCAGACAGAATCAAGTATCCCCAGCTAAGAAAGGATCACCGATACCAGTATCTCCAACCAGAAGATTGAGATTTGTTTTCCCCAGTAGAGTCCTCTGGAAGAACTTTTCAGATGCATAATTCATTCATTACATCATTTCACAGCATACGCATGCATACATCGTTTGCAGTTATTTTCGAAAGCATAAAGCATCTCATGCATCATGACATGGCATGAAGCTGACTTTATTTTTCAGGTTAATTATCTTCCTGATACAGTCAAAATAGAGAGTCATTCAGACGGACATCTTCATCGATTACGTTCAGATTCAAATACATCTTTCAGATACACTCCATGACAACATTCATCCTGACGTCCTCCTAGTGGTGGCATCTATAAGCCCATCCCAGACATTTATTGCAAATACAACATATACAAATACTATCAGATATAGCCTAGCGTACGGTTCATTCTGATTCAGCTCAACATATGACTCTTTCAACTCAGATGCGATCTAACGTACGATCCATTCCGACCTTCAACAACTCCAATACGGTCCAGCATACGACCCATTTGGACCTTCAAGGCCTCGGATGCTACCTAGCGTACGGTACATTCTGAAGTGTAGTCTGGCGTATGACTACCCCTTTATTATCAGATGCAGCCTAACGGACGGCTCGTTCTGCTACTCAGAGACGGTCTAGCTTACGACCCGCTTGGATGTTCATCCCCTCAAATGCTACCTAGCGTACGGTACATTCTGAAGTGTAGTCTGGCGTATGACTACCCCCTTCATCACCAGGTACAGCCTAACGGACGGCTCAGTCTACAACTCAGATACGATCTAGCATACGATCCATTCTGATCCTTCACCCCCAGTAACGGTACAGCCTAACGGACGGCTCGTTCCGCAACTCAGATACGATCTAGCGTACGATCCATTCTGATCCTTTATCCCCAGCAGTGTATGACTCATTCGGATTCTTATCTCATCCTGATTCGGCACAGCATACGACTCCTCCAACAAGTCCGATACGGTCTAGCATACGACCCATTTGGATGTTCTTTCCTCAGATACTACCTAGCATACGGTACATTCCGAGGTGTAGTCTAGCGTACGACTACTTTTCGTCAGATGCAGCCTAACGGACGGCCCATTCTAAATCCCCAGGGAAGTCGACGGCCTAATGAATGACCCACTATACGGTCTAGCGTATGACCCAGTGACACCCATGACTTCAGATATCTTCTAACGTACGACGTACTCTGAAGCTCTCATCATCAAACTTCCTAGATGGCATCTTTAAGCCCATCTCCATCAAGACTAACTAATTGACAAGTGCAAATTTTTGGGGCATTCTAAGTGTTCAATAATCTTCCACCTCCAGACCACGAATGGCGTACATACCATTCTGACTCTCTCGGTTCAAGAATATTGAACAGGGGCAGCTGTCATACCCCAAAATTTGCCCATTAATATTTCAAGACATTTTTCAGGGCACTCCGACTCATTTTTATGACACTGATCTTAAAGGAACAAAGGCCCAGCTCACGAATGGCCCAATCCAGAAAATGGCCCAAACTGGCCTGTTCGCTACGCGTTCGCTACACGCTCGCCTAGCGAACGTTCGCTACACGTTCGCTACACGCTCGCCTAGCGAACGTTCGCTACACGTTCGCTACACGCTCGCCTAGCGAAGCTGACAGACAACAGAAAATTTCGGGCTTCATTCTGAGCCCATTAGGTCATGAAAAAGAGCATTATAAATACCAGCACTTCAGTAATGAAAAGAGAACGAAAAAGGACGAAAGGAGAACCCTAGCAAGCAAACCCTCGCGCTCACAGACGGAAAACCCTGGAGGCTAACCCTGAGAATTCCGAGAAACCCTGAAGGAAAAGCCGGCGGCAGCAAGGTCACTTCCGCTCAATTCGATCCGGTCGGCCAATTCAAGGTTACAATTCGATTACAAACAGGTTGGCATTGCTATTACTACCTTATGTTCTTAATTTGCATATGTCATTATGATTAAATTTATGAAAATATCTTAAGTTTGTCATGTGAATTGTAGTGTGCACTTGAATACCTTAAATGATTAACCATATAATTGTTGTAATGAAAGCCATAAGGCATAAAATTGGTTGAAATTGTACTGATATCAAAACCAGAATCCGCAGTCGCTCGCTAGCACGTCGCTAAGCGAGCATGAAGCGAGTATTCGCTAAGCCTTCGCTAGGCGAGGCAGGCGCGAACCTGACAGTAGCCGACTTTTCTATTCTGATTTTTCATTCATGTTTTATCATAGCCAGGCATTGTTTATCTGATCATATTACTGTTGTGATTTCTTTTGCGGTGTAATCCTCGATTGCACCCTGATTTGGTATTCTAACCCGTTTGCTGAATGTTGCAAAGGTTCACACACCCCAGGAAAAGATTGTTGTTTAGGTCTTCCACTTTATTTGTGGGATACCCTTGTGAAGAGCTGTCCTAAATTGCTTAATTAATTTTAATTAATTAATTTTAATGTATTAATTTTAATGTATTATTTTTAATGTATTGATTTTAATGTGGAGATTCACCCTAATTACTTAATTAACTTTAAAATATGGACTTTAAATATGTGATCTTGGACCTCTCTTTTGCCTTACGATATTACGGTATTACGGTCATGTCCCGCGAATGTGGGGATACACTTAGCAAAGACCCTTCGATTAAATCATCATAAAATAAATCATGGTCCCTCGGATGTTGCCTTCGAATATATGATTTCGTCCCTCGATGACCCTTCGGTGTAGCCTACGGTTAAATGATGATCGTCCCTTCGAATGCTAAGGTATCCTTACAACTGTTGCCTTCAATGACCTATCGATGACCCTACGATGACCCTTAAACATCCAAAGGGTAAAATTACTTACTTCTCAATAGTAAGGACAGTTTTACCCTCATAAGGATAGGAAACGTTCATAACGACCTTAGGAAGGTATAACTCTCAATTGCTGGATCATAACCTAAAACATTTCCCACCCCTCACACTTTGCAAATCCTAGAAAATCACCACTCGGTATACATTCATACTAGAATCATTACCAAGTTACATTTTTCTAAACCGTTTTCAAAATCAAACGAGATAAATACTTTGTATACATTCATACGAGAATCATTACAAAGTTAAATTCTTTTTTTTCGAAACATTTTTTTTAACAATTCACGAACACTTTTCAGACAAAAATATAAGTGATCCAGCAATTAAGAGCCCATGGATAACCATGGATACAAAGGGTGCTAATACCTTCCCTTTGTATAATGTACCTCCCGAACCCAAAATCTATTGAGGTCTTTCCTGTTCTTTTCCACCTTTCCTTATTGGATAAAAGAAAAGTCGGTGGCGACTCTTGCTATCCGCGACATTGCGATAAAAAGCAAAACACCCCGAGTCAGTTCACCGTATGACAGTGTCTTTTCAAAACTTACCAATGCCTATTGGTTGGTTGCCATTGGAGCCTGTTAAAGTTTCTACAGGTTTTATTTTGCTTTATATTTAAGTTTTTCCCCATCACTCCATCCGTTTGGGAAGTGAAAGAAGAAGGTGAAGGCTCTGGAGCTGTTAAAGAAGAGACTGCCCAAACTGTTGTCGTCATTGAGCATTGGTATTTCACTCTTTTTATCGTTTTATCATTTTCTTGCTTTCATTCTAATGTGATTGATAGTGCATAGTTCTTTTGTGACTCAATGTTGGTTTTTTTCTTTTGTGTGTTTTGTGATTGCAGTTTGAGATGGGGATATACCTGAGCGCTCCAAAAACTGAGAAGGCCTCTAAAGATGGTGAGAATGGCATGCTTCGCTTCGGTTTGTCTTCGATGCAGGGTTGGCGTGCTTCTATGGAAGATGTTGTAACTATTCTTTTCTTATAAGCACCTAATAAACTTATAAGAGATTTTCTATATGCTAGGTATTAAATACACATCTCAATATAACTGCTCTCATAAGTTATAAACTAATCTAAACAAAACCGGGTTTCTATTTTGTTAGATTAATTTAGAATGGGATAGAAATGCCGTTTTGATCTTCTTTACATATAGAATGCTGTTTTATCCCATTAATTTTTGTTTGCAATATCTGTATTTTGTTCTGTTGGCCTTGTTAAAGGAAAATGGGTAAACTAGTTGCTTATGGAAATAGCTTATAACATGTCTATATGTGTTGAAAAGTATATCTTCGGCAAATATTTTTATATCGTATCCACAGAGATTGGTTGATATTACCGCCGTTCTATAATCCGGTTTGTTATAAGTTTAGAAATTAACAAAGGTGTTTTGTTTGGAAATTATCTTGTGAGTAAATGTCACTAAAAACAGTAAAATGGTTTTAATCAAATATAAAAGCTTGGCAAGATTGGAGTTCACTATTTCAAATGCTTATGCTTCCTTATGATAACTATATAGATTTAAGATTATTGATGATGTTCAAGTATCCTCTCAAAGTCATTTATGTCTAAATGATATTGTGATAATCACTATATTGATTCTTAGACGATCTCTCCACCTAACTATCAATATAGCAATCTTTAATGTTTAATACCAAAGAAGAGTAATGAATAAATCTATCTCTACAACTTATTCACTACTTGAAAATCTGTTTTATGTCAAGACTCAAATAATCTCTCTCGACAACTACTCAAATCTGGTTTTCAACTTAGGGAAAAAACAATATTCAATACATCAACAATCTTTATCATATATATAAATCAAATGAAATACATAAACATATGAGAATAGCTACTACCTCCAATCTTGACAAAAGGGAGTTTAGCTCCTCATCACCATTGTTACAAAGCAGAATGTTAAAGAAGAAAAACTCTGTTTTTCTCTCTTACAAAAATCTTTCAATGTCAATGTGTGAATGATAATGAATGAATCCCTAGAATAATGTATTTTTCTCTACAAAAAGGGTTGACATTTCCTTAATTAGTCATTCTCATCCAAAACAGAAAAGCTATTCCAAGGCAGACATCAAAATGGCAAACAACTTTTTCCTGAAAGACAACACTTTTGGCCCTTAACCAGCTTGCTGGATTCGCAGCCTTCGCGGCGCGAAGGCAGTTCGCGGCGCGAACTGTTGCTTATCCAGCTTCCTTGTTTGGCAAGCTTCATCCAAGATGTGGTGTTGCATTCCAAAAGCTTTTTCATCTAAAAGTTCTACAAAAACTGAAAAATCTGTGAAATAACTATTCAAAACAAAATAAATTAAATCTAATTGCATTTATACAAATTAATAAGAACAAAAGTGTGTAATTACATCAAAACTTGGTAAAAGGGACCAATAAAATGATATAAAAAGTAGTACTAATTGGTCCCTAACAATATGCTGGTTTTAGCTTATTTCCATAAGCTCTCCATGATAGCTTAAGAAAAAATGCATATAGCTTATATGAAAGCACTTATATGATAACTTGATAAGCGCTAATACTATATAAGCGCTTAATTAAACTGTTTAATCTAACAAGGTCTAACCCTAGTTTATTTCTTTGACTACAACTTACGAGGATCGAGTATTTACATTCCAAGGGAATTCTGCATAGAGATATCAAACCAGATAACTTCCTTATGGGTCTTAGGAAGAAAGCAAATCAGGTAGCTTCATTATTATTCTTTCATTTCTTAGCAAACTTAAATGAAGAATAGCTTTCCCATTTTGTAATTCTTTTATACTTCCAAATTTTATTATACGATGATTTATGAAATATGCAACACTCGCAGGTTTGTATGATTGATTTTGGACTTTGCAAAGGATATAGAGATCCTATCAGCTACAAGCACATTCCATACAGGTATAAGATTTTGAGATTTTTAATTTCGATGATAAGCGATGAATCTTTCTATTGCTAGTCATTTTTCTCGATGAAAAACAAACTCGGTTACAAAACATCTTAGTAACTTGTGCCTTATCGTTTTGAGTTTATCTAGCCATGTTAGTGTTGCTTAATATTTTGTTTTACCTTGATAAACTCATCTAGAGAGAACAAAAACTTAACAGAACTGCACGTTACGCGAGTTGCAATACTCATAAAGGAATTGGTTAGTACGTAAACGAGTTTCTCATTCTTTATTGTCTATATATGCAACCTAGAATTTTCCATCACAATTTCGGTTTTACTTCTTCAGAACAAAGTCGCAGAGATGATTTGGAGTATCTTGGTTATGTTCTTTTGTACTTTTAAGAGGAAGGCATATCTCATCCTATTGATTCTACTTTCACCGATTCTTGCGAGTATCAATTGTTTAAGGATTTTTCGGTAAATGTAGGACTTAACTGTTTGACTCTTGTATTTTATCCTTGCTTGGCAGGGTCTGCAAGCTGCCACGAGAACACAAAAATATGAAAAGATTTGTAAAACGAAGTTATCAATTCGCACCGAGGTACGCAGATTGTGTTTTTCCCATTGTTACATACCCCCTCTGGTATTTAACACCTGACTACAATTTTCTTGTTCCTAGGTACTTTGTAAATCGTATCCTGTGGAGTTCGCTTCTTACTTTCATTATTGTCGTTCCTTGACATTTGATCAACGACCAGATTATGGATATTTTAGACGCCTGTTTCGTGAATTATTCACTTCTAAAGGTATTGGCTGTTTGTTTATCATATGCAAGTAATGGCTTGTTTAAGATGTCAATTTGCATTTTGGTTCACTTTTTTCCCATTGGTTGATCCATCATATCCGGAGCCAACAATTTCAAAAACTAAACCGATACATGATTCGTTTCCTACTCTATTGTCATAGTCATAGGCTTGTAAGTAAGTCAACGGCTCATTGTCATAGGTTATACAAGTGTACTCTATATGTTACTGCATATGCTAAAAGAGTTTCTTTCAGTCGTTTTCTACTATCACTTGTCAATGGTAATTATTGTTACTCATGGTCATTTAGTGACTTCATAATTATTGAATTCATATGATGTTATCTATGTTTTTATTTACTGTTATATTCTATTGGTTTCATTTGTTCAGGATGAATCTTTGAAGACATCATTGAATCATTCAAAGTAAAGCTCATTAATTAATTATAGTTAGACTATCGGTGGATATTACTTTGAATTTGTCATAGTTGTAGTAATTTGTATATTGTAAGTTTTGAATATGTCATAGTTGTATTATATATTGTATCATCTTTAAAATGTTCAATCTGAGTTTTGGCCTATTATTAATTTTAATATGATAAGAATAATTTTAGTTTCTGAACAAATACTCAAAATGTGTCATTGGGCTTAAAATGAATCAACCTAATAACCCGAATAAACCGCTTAAACAAACCCGCAATCCGCACAAACCGAACCCGTCCAAACCGTGTTGATATTGGGCGGAAATGAGCCTTCATATATGAACCGTGGGTTAGACTGGGTGAGGGTTTTGGGCCCGAAACCGCCCGGCCCGGCCCGTTGTCCAGCCCTAGTTATTGCCACTTACTTACTCATTAAAAACAAACATGTACATTTTATATGTTCACTCATTTATTTCTCTAGTATTATACATGTTTGCAGAACCATTATTTGCCCTTTAGGGCACCACCGACATCAAAAATATCGTCATAATACACAAGTCAAATCAGAAGAGAAAATTTAATATAAAGTAAGAGTTTATTTTAATGAAACATTTTAATTAGAGAAAATAATTATTTAAAGAAATTTAAAATGAATTAATTTTTTAGATTAAAAATATAAAAAATTGTTAAAATAACATTAATTAATAAAATATTTTATTCAAATTAAATTTAAATTTTTTTAAATTTAATCAAAAAATATAATTTGCAATTACTCCTCCGAATATTAATTATTTATTTTTAATTTATCGAATTTTATAAGATGATCCTTATATTTTATAAAAAATTTAAACTCATCTTTAAACTTTTTAAAATTGGTAAATAAGTCCTTAATCATTTTTAAATTTTATAAATTATTCGCTTCAAATCTTGAAAATTATTAACTGGTTTATATTTCTTATATTTTATATTTAATCTAACGGGAGGTGGGAGGTTCTATATCAACGTGATATTTTTTATCATATATATATATATATATATATATATATATATATATATATATATATATATATATATATATATATATATATATATATATATATATATATATAAAAGTTGTGTTTCTCTCATCTTTGGGATGAAATATTTTTAGGGGTTGACATTGAGTTTATGAAATGTTGATGACTTATTTATAAAGGAATCATGGAGAATTTCTTTTCCCTCTTGACTAATGAGAGATAACACTATTGTATGGCGATATAGTCCATATGACATTATTCTTAGACCGACACGTCATATATATATATATATATATATATATATATATATATATATATATATATATATATATATATAACAAATCAAATAAATCTTTTTTTCTATTAAATTTATTAATAAAAATGTAATTATAACACAATTTTTTCATATTTTAATAATGATTATTTGAAATGATTCAAATTTTGAGACTTCTTTTATGGTCGTGTAAACAATTATAGCAGTCCGGCCCCTTTAGGCATATGCTATTACCTAATATGAAAAGGTCCAAAACATGTACTATAAACAATTATGATAGTGGTCTGATCCACATACTATAAACATGTACTATAAACAATTATCATTAAAAACAAACATGTACGTTTTATGTTCACTCAGTTCTCTATTAGGGCAAAAGTAATTTTTATCCACCACATAAAATTGTACTTTTTACCAACAATAACAAATTATAAAATCATTTAAAAATTATATATTATAAATATATTATAATAATTTTTTTAATCAATGTAATTAAATATAATCAAAGTAAAAGTGATCTAATATTCATAGAACATCATGAAACTCTCCGCAACAAATATCTAAATATTCATAGCGATTATCCTTTGCTCATTAAAAACCCTCATGATCTTGTTCCCTTTTGGGAGGTTGGCATTTACCACGACAATGATTTAGTTCCTGATCTTCAAACAATATCTCTTCTGAGATTTTTCTCGACTCATCTACCTTATGAATCATTGTCAAAATCTGTGAAAGACTCGAGTTGCAAGGTGGTCTATCTATGTAAACATCCTAAAGACACTTTTGTTTCACTGTGGCATTTCTCAAATAAGACAAGACCAAAAAGCAGGGAACTCTTCCATTAGAAATGTTTTTTAGAGTTTTTGTAGAGGAGTAACTGCTTGTGGACCTTTTAGGGAGTATGTGTTAGGATATTGAAAGAAAAGTTTGGAAAGTCTAAAGAAAATTATGTTTTTGAAATATGAAACAAAAATAAGAACTAATTTTTATTTAAAAGAGATTGCTAAATTTTTGGAGTGTCCATTCTCCAAAGACGAAGAATTTAAAGGTGTGGATCCTGATATATTAAATTTGTGTAGTTTTGAGAAGTTGAGTAACTTGTAAGTCAATAAATTTGAAAAAAGCATCTTATGAAATTGAAAACAAAACTTTTTTCCGTCTTGACCAAGTTGGAGATTGGAAAAGTCTACTTACAACAGAAATGATTTAGTATATAAATGCTATCATAGAAAAAAAATTCTTAACCATGGGTTGAAGTTTTAGAATATGAGATATTTCAATTATTATTACGTTGTAATGTGCTTTATTTTGTTGATACCACTTTTGTTTTGTTTGTATTGTGTTACTTTGATTTTTTTTCTAGTTTTTCTTTTCAGCTTTGCACCAGAGATCTTCGGCTACTTTAGTCCGTTTCCGTCAATAAAATTTTACTTATAATTTTTTTTCACATTTTTGTAAATTTTTATAATTTTAATTATTTAATAAATGTAGAGAGGTAATATATATAGTTAGTCAGTTAGTTAATTAGTTAATTCTGACCAAATGATACCAATGTATCAAACTTAACAAAATGACACCTCCAATAACTTTTGATCCTATGTTCGTATAATACAATTTACCGTTTTATTAAAATCTATTATCATATAGGCCACATTTATAAAATTTCACATCAATCAAAAATTAATTAATATATTAAAGAGAATGATAAAAGTGAACAAATATAAAAATAACTATGTTATTTTTCTTGTTCGTGTTATTGTTTGATTGTGGTGGTTTTAAAAAGTTTTCATTTTTAGAAACCTAATTCAATACTCGTTCTTGTGTTTCTTGCCACCTTCAATTGATATCAGAGTTCCTGTTTTAGTCTTGATAAGATTATCAAACACTTAAAAGTGTCAGATAAAGATTATGTGTGAAACACAATGTATACATATCTTCGATCATGCCCAGTTCATCAAGAAACTTAGTGTCAGAACTTTCCGATCATGCCCAGTTCATCAAGAAACACGGTTCTCTCCTCAATTTGGTTACCACAGGTTTCAAAGAAGATATGATGAGAGTTTTATTCCAGTTCTTCGACCCTAAACATCATTGCTTCACATTCCCAGATTATCAGTTGGTACCTACACTGGAAGAATTCTCCAGACTGCTTGGGATACCTATCCTTGATCAAATACCTTTCAGTGGTTTAGAAAAGGTTCCGAAGTCTGAAGAAGTTGCCGCAACTTTACACATGACGAAGTCCGACATTGAAGCTAATTGGGTAACAAGGAGTGGATTTAAGGGTTTACTTGCCAAATTCCTGACAAATAAGGCCCGAGAATTCTTAAAAGTTATGAATGTCCGTGCTTTCGAAGACATCCTGGCATTGCTAATCTATGGCTTGGTGTTATTCCCTAATCCAGACCAATTCATAGACATGAATGCTATTAAGATATTTCTCACTCATAACCCTGTACCTACCTTGCTGGGAGACATTTTGCATTCCCTCCACACTCGTACCATGAAGAAGCAAGGGACTCTCATGTGTTGCATACCTTTGTTGTCTAGGTGGTTTATTTTGCACCTTCCTCAATCAGTCTTGAAGAACGAGCAGAATTTGAAATGGTCTCAAAGGATAATGTCGCTCTCCCACCCAGACATCTGTTGGTGTCCTCAGTTCAAGGAAAATGTTACCATCATTGACCGTTGTGGCGAGTTCCCTAATGTACCACTCCTAGGAATAAGAGGAGGTATTACTTATAATCCTGCTTTAGCTCTGCGACAGTTTGGTTGTGCTCGAAGAGATGGTCCACATGAAATGATCATCGAAGGCATTGTGTTCGACTATGACAACGATTCCCGAGGCCTCCATCAAAGATTTGTACGAGCTTGGGGCATGGTGAAGAGAGGTACGTTAGGACAGAAAAATTCTATTCCTATGGAACCTTATCTCAGATGGGTACGCGCCAGAGCTCGTGAACTTGTCATGCCATATCTTGCAATCGGACCTCAGATTGTCGAACCTGAAGCTGAAGGAGGTGCTCCTCAGATCATTCCTTATCCAGATATGCCTACCAATGTTGAGGAACTAAAGAGATCCTGGATCCAGTTGAGAGAGGAAAGGGATACTTTTGAGACTCAGTTCGTCGCAGAAAGGAAGAAAGTGTTAGAACTTACCAGTCAGCTTAATGAGGAACGAAGACTCAATGCGTATCTTCGCCCAAAAAGAAGTCGCCCCTGGGAGACTTGAGCTTTCATTGTATTTTTATTATTATTCCTTTTGTAATGAACATTGATCAAAGAAATTAGCAATAAACATTTCTCTCTTGTTGGTGATTTACGCAAAGTTAAATTCCAAAAGTCCTTGAAAACATTTCATGCATTGCATAACATAACATAACACTGCATAACAGGTATTCTACAAGTTCAATGTTCTCACAATTCGATTACAAACAGAAAAATGGATCTCGAACAAACTGTCAAAGATCTCCAGACTCAGAATGCTCAATTCAAGGAGATGATGCTAAGCTTATCCAAGGGGCAGGAGGAACTGAAGGCTCTTTTACTCGAAAAGAAGAAAGACAAGAAAGCTGTGAGTTTCATTAACCCGGGAAGAAGGCGTAAAGGACAGGCCGTAGGAGTCAAGTTTGGAATCCCGAATGGTCCAGAAGAGGGGGCGGAGAATGATTCAGAGGAAGAGAATGCTGATTTCTCCAACCCTGAGGATGACGATGAAGATTATGAAAATGAACAGTACTCTCCAAGAGATGATAAGTACAAGTTGCTGGAAGAACGTATGCTAGCTATGGAGGGTCAGAAGGCGCCCGGTCTGGATTTCGAAAGTTTGGGTCTGGTCTCCGATGTGACCATTCCTCGCAAATTCAAAATCCCCACTTTCACTAAGTACGATGGTGCGTCTTGTCCTCAGATGCATCTGAGAGCTTATGTGAGAAAGATTCAGCCACATACCACTGACAGGAAGCTATGGATCCATTTCTTCCAAGAGAGCCTGTCTGGCACACAGTTGGAATGGTATTATCAGCTCGAGAGCTCTGACATCCGCACCTGGACTGATTTAGCAACAGCTTTCTATAAACAGTACCAGTATAACTCTGAACTAGCACCTACCCGGCTACAGTTGCAGAATATGACTATGGGATCTAAAGAAAGCTTTAAAGAATATGCTCAAAAGTGGAGAGATTTGGCTGGCAGAGTCAAACCCCCTATGACTGACAGAGAATTGGTGGACATGTTCATGGGCACATTGACCGGCCCATTCTACAGCCATCTACTGGGAAGTTCTTCATCAGGTTTCACTGAACTTATATTAACAGGTGAACGTGTTGAAAGCGGCATCCGAAGTGGAAAGATACAGGCGGCTACCTCTGCAAGCACCAAAAGGTCCTATCAGGGGAGGAACGAATCAAATGCTGTGTACATTCAAAAGGGTCGTAACAAGAAAAACCGTGACCATGACATTGGAGCAGTTACGATTGCAGCACCACCATCTCAAAACTTCCAGCCCAAACAAGACAGGCCAAGAAGGCAGTTCACCAGGATCAATATGACCTTGGCACAGGCACTGCAGGGAATGCTAAAGGCAAATTTGATCACCCTTAGAGATCCTCCTACAAATCCTAACACTACCTCTTCTCGTTATAATCCCAATGCCAAGTGTGCATATCACTCCGATAGCCCCGGGCATGATACAAACAATTGCTGGTCGTTGAAGAATAAGATTCAGGATATGATCGAAGCTGGAGAAATTGAGTTTGAGCCTCCGGAGACTCCTAATGTCATCACTGCTCCTATGCCTAACCATGACAAGACTGTTAATGCTATGGATGACAATTCTCACCTTTCCAATGTGGCGGGCTTAACATCTCCTCTCCCGATCATAAAGAGGAATTTATTGCAAGCTGGTTTATTTCCAGGTTGTGCTGAAGATTGCAATCTCTGCATACTCCGGCCCGAGGACTGTTTGAAATTGAAGAATGGTATTCAACGGCTGATGGACGATCGTACAGTTCTCTTCGAAAGGATTCCTAAGGCGGAAAACCCTAGTGAAGAAATATCTGTGATTGCTAGGTCCAAAGTTCCAGTGAAGATTACCGCTACCAGGGCGCCTGTGAAGATTACTGCTGAGCCCAGGGTTGCTCCCCTAATTATCACTGCACCTGGCCCGATCCCATATTCCTAAAGCAAAGCTATTCTGTGGAATTATGGCGGTGATGTTTACGTCCATGGCGTAAAGCAAATTGACAATTCTACTAATCCTAATGGCATCGTTGGGACTAGTAAAATTACTCGAAGTGGAAGGATCTTCTCTCCAGAAATCTCACCTCCTGTCCTTGAAACTCGAGGAAAGGAACCAGTCAATCCTTCTCAGTCAGAGACACCGGTCGAAGTTACTCCCGAAGATGTTGCCAAACAAGAAATGGAAGAAGTGCTGAAAATCATTCGCAAGAGTGATTTTGATGTTGTAGAACAGTTGGGGCATACCCCGTCTAAGATCTCGATGTTATCCTTGCTGTTATCTTCTGAATCTCATGCCAATGCATTGATAAAATTCTTGAAGACCGCCCATGTACCTCAGGAGACATCTGTCGATCAGTTCGAACATTATGTTGCTCACTTGGCTGTTGACAATGGCCTAGGCTTTTCCGACGCTGATCTGACACCAGCGGGAAAGAATCACAACAAAGCCCTGCATATCTCCATTGAGTGTAGGGGAATCACTTTGTCTCATGTGTTGATCGATAATGGCTCTTCCTTGAATGTGCTGCCGACAGCTGCGCTGGATAAGCTGGATTGTAAAAGCATTGAACTGAAACCTAGTGACATTGTGGTACGTGCTTACGATGGTGCGAAGAGTGTTGTCCATGGCGAAGTAGTCCTTCCTATCAAGATAGGACCTCAAGTCTTCAACACTACCTTCCATGTAATGAACATTCGTCCTGCCTATTCCTGCTTACTGGGACGCCCTTGGATTCATGGGGCAGGCGCTGTAGCCTCGTCTCTCCATCAAAAGTTGAGATATCCCACAAAGGGCAAAATTGTCACCGTGTGTGGAGAAGAAGAGTACATTGTCAGTAGTGTGCATACCTTCAGATACGTCGAGATGGATGGTGAATTCATTGAGACTCCTTGTCAGTCATTTGAAGTAGTTCCTCTGACCAATCTTGTCCTTAAGCCAACTTCCGGTGTGCCCAAGGTTATTCGTGCTCCTCCTGCTATGATTTCTCTGAAGGACGCTCAAGCCGTGGTTGAAGATGGTGGTCGTACTGGCTGGGGTCAATTGATCAACGTACCGTACAAGTCTGACAAATTTGGCCTGGGGTTCAGCTCTGCCAAGAGTCAAATTAATGCTGTAGAAGACGCTGACAGCGATTGCGACCTGGATAGCTGGATTTTCCCAACAATTGGCGACAGACTCAATAATTGGAAGGCTGAAGACACTATCCCGATTTCTTTTAGTCAGGAGTAATTGTTATTGTCTATTTTGGTGTTGCAAATTTTTGTTTTTTTTACAATTGAACTTCTCCAAGCGTTGTGTCTATGCCCGGGGCACAATAGCTAATTTGTTAAGGGTTTTGTCATTTTCATAAGCATATTCATATTCAATAAATCAATGGACTTTTTGCATTCAAATATTGCGCTCTTTATCTTTTCTGTCATCTTCCAAACGAGCTATGTTTTCTTACACACACTCACGTAACGAATTGCAGATCCATACCCACTCTGGATCCTGTTGACAATAGTTCTACTACTGTTCATTATGACTTTGAAAATCCGATCTACCAAGCCGAGGATGGAAGTGAGGAAGATTGTGAAGTACCTGGAGAACTTGCCAGACTGTTACTGCAGGAAGAAAGGACTATACAGCCACACGAGGAGTCAGTTGAGACTGTAAATCTGGGTACTGAAGTAAACAAGAAAGAAGTCAAAATAGGAGCAGGCTTGGAAAACAGTGTCAAGAGAAGGTTGATTCAGATGTTGCATGACTATGTAGAGATTTTTGCTTGGTCTTATGAAGACATGCCAGGACTGGATACCGATATAGTAGTGCATCGACTGCCAACGAGGGAAGAATGTCGTCCTGTTAAGCAAAAGGTTCGTCGCATGCGTCCTGAAATGTCTGAGAAAATCAAAGCCGAGGTGATGAAACAATTTGATGCAGGTTTTCTGGCTGTTACTTCTTATCCTCAATGGGTTGCTAATGTGGTACCAGTGCCAAAGAAGGATGGTAAGGTGCGAATGTGTGTAGATTACCGAGACCTGAATAAAGCGAGTCCCAAGGATGACTTTCCACTCCCGCACATTGATGTTCTGGTAGATAACACCGCTCAACACAAGGTGTTCTCATTCATGGATGGATTCTCAGGTTACAACCAGATTAAGATGGCGCCTGAGGACATGGAGAAAACTACGTTTGTGACGCAATGGGGCACGTTCTGTTATAAAGTAATGCCATTTGGTTTAAAGAATGCAGGGGCAACGTACCAGCGTGCTATGGTGGTTTTGTTCCATGATATGATCCATCATGAAATAGAAGTATATGTGGATGACATGATAGCCAGATCTCATACTGAGGAGGAGCATCTCGATCATTTATACAAACTGTTCGAGAGGTTGAAGAAATACAAGTTGAGGTTGAACCCGAACAAATGCACCTTTGGGGTAAGGTCCGGCAAACTCCTGGGCTTTATTGTCAGTGGTAAAGGGATTGAGGTTGACCCGACCAAGGTGAGAGCTATTCAAGAAATGCCAGTTCCCAGTACAGATAAAGAAGTCAGAGGTTTCTTGGGACGCTTGAATTACATTGCCCGATTTATCTCCCATTTGACCGCCACCTGCAAACCCCTCTTCAAGCTACTGAGGAAAAATCAAGAGATGATATGGAATGAGGAATGTCAAGAAGCTTTTGACAAAATCAAGAAGTATCTTCAAGAACCTCCAATTCTGATGTCACCAGTTGAAGGAAGACCTCTAATCATGTATTTAACCGTGTTAGAAAATTCAATGGGGTGCGTGTTGGGACAACATGACGAGTCTGCTCGAAAAGAGCATGCCATATACTACCTTAGCAAAAAGTTTACCGACTGTGAAACAAGATACTCACTGCTCGAGAAAACTTGTTGTGCTTTGGCCTGGGCTGCTCGCCGACTGAGACAGTATATGTTGAATCACACCACTTTATTGATTTCTAAGATGGATCCTATCAAATACATGTTTGAGAAACCCGCTCTCTCCGGAAGAATAGCAAGATGGCAGATGATTCTAACAGAGTACGACATCCAGTATACTACCCAGAAAGCAATCAAAGGAAGCGTGCTAGCCGATCATTTGGCTCATCAAGCAGTGGATGATTACCAATCTATGAATTTTGAGTTCCCAGATGAGGATGTCATGCTTGTTACTGATTATGAAGAACCTGGACCGGAGGAAGGACCCGAACTAGGATCCCGATGGACTATGGTTTTCGATGGGTCTTCTAATGCGTTGGGCAATGGTGTTGGTGTGGTAATCATTTCTCCCGAGGGTTACCATACGCCTTTCACTGCTAGACTATGTTTTCATTGTACCAATAATATGGCCGAGTATGAAGCATGTATTTTGGGACTCAAGGCTGCTATAGACCGGCGGGTCAAGTTTTTGAGTGTGTACGGAGACTCAGCATTAGTAATCAGTCAGATCAAAGGAGAATGGGACACTAAGCATCCGAATCTCATCCCTTACCGAGAACGGGTGATGACATTAATCCCATACTTTGAAGAGATTACATTCGAACATATCCCACGAGAAGAGAATCAGTTGGCAGACGCATTAGCTACCATGTCATCTATGTTCAGAGTCAGATGGGACAATGAAGCTCCCAGGATCACCATTGAGCGACTAGATGAACCGGCATACTGTTATGAACTTAACACTGAGGGAGTACGGGAAAAACCTTGGTTCCACGAAGTAAAAAGATATTTAGAAACTCAGGAGTACCCTGAGGGGGCATCTATCAATGATAGAAAATTCCTGAGGAAGTTCTCTGCTAAATTCTTTTTGAGTAATGGAGTATTATACAAACGTAACCATGATTCGACTTTGCTTCGCTGTGTGGATAAAAAGGAAGCAGAAAAGATTATGGGAGATATGCACGACGGTATTTTTGGGACTCATTCTAGTGGACATACGATGGCTAAGAAGATTCTGAGATCAGGGTATTATTGGTCTACCATGGAAGCTGATTGCCATCATCACTCCAGAACCTGTCACAAGTGCCAGATATATGCGGATAAAGTACATGCACCTCCTGCTCCATTGAACGTGTTGACCGCACCTTGGCCCTTTGCAATGTGGGGCATTGATATGATTGGGGAGATTAAACCTACTGCTTCTAATGGACATCGCTTCATCCTTGTCGCTATTGATTACTTTACAAAGTGGGTAGAGGCCGCCTCATTTGCTTCTGTCACCAAGAATGTGGTGGCACGGTTCATCAAGAATAGTCTTATTTGTCGGTATGGTATCCCTGAAAGGATTATCACCGACAATGGTACTAATTTGAACAACAAGATGATTACTGAACTCTGCACGCAGTTCAACGTAAAGCACCATAACTCTTCTCCGTACCGACCAAAGATGAATGGCGCTGTAGAAGCTGCTAATAAGAATATCAAGAAGATCATACAAAAGATGACGGTGACGTACAAAGACTGGCATGAGATGTTACCGTTTGCTCTTCACGGTTATCGCACTTCAGTACGCACTTCGACAGGAGCAACTCCTTTCTCTTTAGTCTACGGAATGGAAGCCGTTTTACCAGTGGAAGTTCAGATTCCCTCTCTAAGAATCATGAAAGAGGCGAGCTTAGATGAAGAGGAATGGATTCAGACTCGACTCGATCAGATAAACTTGATTGATGAGAAGAGACTTGCGGCTGTTTGTCATGGACAGATATATCAGAAGCGCATGACCCAGGCATTTAACAAAAGAGTCAAGAGACAGGTATATCGAATTGGCGATTTGGTAATAAAGCGTATCATTCTACCACAGGGTGATCCCAGAGGCAAATGGATTCCCACGTACGAAGGGCCGTTTGTAGTTAAGAAGGTATTCTCTGGTGGAGCCATGATACTAGCTACAATGGACGGCGAAGACTTCCCGCATCCCGTGAATGCAGACATAGTCAAAAAATACTACGCATAAAAGAGACCCGCTAGGTCGACGTACCTAGGCAAAAGTTAGGGCATCCCGGCAAACCAAAAAGGTTCGGGCAAAAATTAGGGATAAACATAAAAAAATGTGCACCCGGCAAGTTGAAAACCTGAAAAGGCGGCTTGGGCAAAAAGGGGTATCCTGGTGGATTGAAAACCTGAAAAGGCGGTCCAGGCAAAAATTAGGGATTAAAGCGTATGACTATGTCCCGTTCTCAGACAGCTTCGTCCAAGTTCAAAGGACCGAACAAGCTAATCACTTCTATCCGACAGCAGGAGATGAGAGGCTTGAAGACGTAATGGTAGTAGTGGAATTAAAGTCAATAGGACGTTTTCGGCATAGCTTTGTCTTTGTTTTCTTGACAATTTCCTCTTACTAGGATTTTTGTCTCCTTGTACACAAATTGCCTGTTTATAGGCCCTCTTTCGAAATCAATATAATTTTAGTTTCAAAAAAAAATGCTCTTGTTTTACTTTCTCTGTTTTGTTTGCATAAACGTCCATTGATTTAATTCGAATTAATATATGCATTTGGATATGATCGATGTTTACCAAAAATGCGTGCATAAAATAGAAATAGCGATTACTACTAGGCTTCAGGATCGAGGAGAAGGTCTAATCATGCTTTCCAATGAATCCGTTGCTAATTCTATTCCCCAGCAAAGCCAGTTATTCCCCAAAAGCAATTGGCATTACTAGACAAATTGGTCATCTCTTCCACCCCCAGCCAGGCTTCTGTTAAATATTTCTACCCTCAGACAGAATCAAGTATCCCCAGCTAAGAAAGGATCACCGATACCAGTATCTCCAACCAGAAGATTGAGATTTGTTTTCCCCAGTAGAGTCCTCTGGAAGAACTTTTCAGATGCATAATTCATTCATTACATCATTTCACAGCATACGCATGCATACATCGTTTGCAGTTATTTTCGAAAGCATAAAGCATCTCATGCATCATGACATGGCATGAAGCTGACTTTATTTTTCAGGTTAATTATCTTCCTGATACAGTCAAAATAGAGAGTCATTCAGACGGACATCTTCATCGATTACGTTCAGATTCAAATACATCTTTCAGATACACTCCATGACAACATTCATCCTGACGTCCTCCTAGTGGTGGCATCTATAAGCCCATCCCAGACATTTATTGCAAATACAACATATACAAATACTATCAGATATAGCCTAGCGTACGGTTCATTCTGATTCAGCTCAACATATGACTCTTTCAACTCAGATGCGATCTAACGTACGATCCATTCCGACCTTCAACAACTCCAATACGGTCCAGCATACGACCCATTTGGACCTTCAAGGCCTCGGATGCTACCTAGCGTACGGTACATTCTGAAGTGTAGTCTGGCGTATGACTACCCCTTTATTATCAGATGCAGCCTAACGGACGGCTCGTTCTGCTACTCAGAGACGGTCTAGCTTACGACCCGCTTGGATGTTCATCCCCTCAAATGCTACCTAGCGTACGGTACATTCTGAAGTGTAGTCTGGCGTATGACTACCCCCTTCATCACCAGGTACAGCCTAACGGACGGCTCAGTCTACAACTCAGATACGATCTAGCATACGATCCATTCTGATCCTTCACCCCCAGTAACGGTACAGCCTAACGGACGGCTCGTTCCGCAACTCAGATACGATCTAGCGTACGATCCATTCTGATCCTTTATCCCCAGCAGTGTATGACTCATTCGGATTCTTATCTCATCCTGATTCGGCACAGCATACGACTCCTCCAACAAGTCCGATACGGTCTAGCATACGACCCATTTGGATGTTCTTTCCTCAGATACTACCTAGCATACGGTACATTCCGAGGTGTAGTCTAGCGTACGACTACTTTTCGTCAGATGCAGCCTAACGGACGGCCCATTCTAAATCCCCAGGGAAGTCGACGGCCTAATGAATGACCCACTATACGGTCTAGCGTATGACCCAGTGACACCCATGACTTCAGATATCTTCTAACGTACGACGTACTCTGAAGCTCTCATCATCAAACTTCCTAGATGGCATCTTTAAGCCCATCTCCATCAAGACTAACTAATTGACAAGTGCAAATTTTGGGGCATTCTAAGTGTTCAATAATCTTCCACCTCCAGACCACGAATGGCGTACATACCATTCTGACTCTCTCGGTTCAAGAATATTGAACAGGGGCAGCTGTCATACCCCAAAATTTGCCCATTAATATTTCAAGACATTTTTCAGGGCACTCCGACTCATTTTTATGACACTGATCTTAAAGGAACAAAGGCCCAGCTCACGAATGGCCCAATCCAGAAAATGGCCCAAACTGGCCTGTTCGCTACGCGTTCGCTACACGCTCGCCTAGCGAACGTTCGCTACACGTTCGCTACACGCTCGCCTAGCGAACGTTCGCTACACGTTCGCTACACGCTCGCCTAGCGAAGCTGACAGACAACAGAAAATTTCGGGCTTCATTCTGAGCCCATTAGGTCATGAAAAAGAGCATTATAAATACCAGCACTTCAGTAATGAAAAGAGAACGAAAAAGGACGAAAGGAGAACCCTAGCAAGCAAACCCTCGCGCTCACAGACGGAAAACCCTGGAGGCTAACCCTGAGAATTCCGAGAAACCCTGAAGGAAAAGCCGGCGGCAGCAAGGTCACTTCCGCTCAATTCGATCCGGTCGGCCAATTCAAGGTTACAATTCGATTACAAACAGGTTGGCATTGCTATTACTACCTTATGTTCTTAATTTGCATATGTCATTATGATTAAATTTATGAAAATATCTTAAGTTTGTCATGTGAATTGTAGTGTGCACTTGAATACCTTAAATGATTAACCATATAATTGTTGTAATGAAAGCCATAAGGCATAAAATTGGTTGAAATTGTACTGATATCAAAACCAGAATCCGCAGTCGCTCGCTAGCACGTCGCTAAGCGAGCATGAAGCGAGTATTCGCTAAGCCTTCGCTAGGCGAGGCAGGCGCGAACCTGACAGTAGCCGACTTTTCTATTCTGATTTTTCATTCATGTTTTATCATAGCCAGGCATTGTTTATCTGATCATATTACTGTTGTGATTTCTTTTGCGGTGTAATCCTCGATTGCACCCTGATTTGGTATTCTAACCCGTTTGCTGAATGTTGCAAAGGTTCACACACCCCAGGAAAAGATTGTTGTTTAGGTCTTCCACTTTATTTGTGGGATACCCTTGTGAAGAGCTGTCCTAAATTGCTTAATTAATTTTAATTAATTAATTTTAATGTATTAATTTTAATGTATTATTTTTAATGTATTGATTTTAATGTGGAGATTCACCCTAATTACTTAATTAACTTTAAAATATGGACTTTAAATATGTGATCTTGGACCTCTCTTTTGCCTTACGATATTACGGTATTACGGTCATGTCCCGCGAATGTGGGGATACACTTAGCAAAGACCCTTCGATTAAATCATCATAAAATAAATCATGGTCCCTCGGATGTTGCCTTCGAATATATGATTTCGTCCCTCGATGACCCTTCGGTGTAGCCTACGGTTAAATGATGATCGTCCCTTCGAATGCTAAGGTATCCTTACAACTGTTGCCTTCAATGACCTATCGATGACCCTACGATGACCCTTAAACATCCAAAGGGTAAAATTACTTACTTCTCAATAGTAAGGACAGTTTTACCCTCATAAGGATAGGAAACGTTCATAACGACCTTAGGAAGGTATAACTCTCAATTGCTGGATCATAACCTAAAACATTTCCCACCCCTCACACTTTGCAAATCCTAGAAAATCACCACTCGGTATACATTCATACTAGAATCATTACCAAGTTACATTTTTCTAAACCGTTTTCAAAATCAAACGAGATAAATACTTTGTATACATTCATACGAGAATCATTACAAAGTTAAATTCTTTTTTTTCGAAACATTTTTTTTAACAATTCACGAACACTTTTCAGACAAAAATATAAGTGATCCAGCAATTAAGAGCCCATGGATAACCATGGATACAAAGGGTGCTAATACCTTCCCTTTGTATAATGTACCTCCCGAACCCAAAATCTATTGAGGTCTTTCCTGTTCTTTTCCACCTTTCCTTATTGGATAAAAGAAAAGTCGGTGGCGACTCTTGCTATCCGCGACATTGCGATAAAAAGCAAAACACCCCGAGTCAGTTCACCGTATGACAGTGTCTTTTCAAAACTTACCAATGCCTATTGGTTGGTTGCCATTGGAGCCTGTTAAAGTTTCTACAGGTTTTATTTGCTTTATATTTAAGTTTTTTCCCATCACTCCATCCGTTTGGGAAGTGAAAGAAGAAGGTGAAGGCTCTGGAGCTGTTAAAGAAGAGACTGCCCAAACTGTTGTCGTCATTGAGCATTGGTATTTCACTCTTTTTATCGTTTTATCATTTTCTTGCTTTCATTCTAATGTGATTGATAGTGCATAGTTCTTTTGTGACTCAATGTTGGTTTTTTTCTTTTGTGTTTTGTGATTGCAGTTTGAGATGGGGATATACCTGAGCGCTCCAAAAACTGAGAAGGCCTCTAAAGATGGTGAGAATGGCATGCTTCGCTTCGGTTTGTCTTCGATGCAGGGTTGGCGTGCTTCTATGGAAGATGTTGTAACTATTCTTTTCTTATAAGCACCTAATAAACTTATAAGAGATTTTCTATATGCTAGGTATTAAATACACATCTCAATATAACTGCTCTCATAAGTTATAAACTAATCTAAACAAAACCGGGTTTCTATTTTGTTAGATTAATTTAGAATGGGATAGAAATGCCGTTTTGATCTTCTTTACATATAGAATGCTGTTTTATCCCATTAATTTTTGTTTGCAATATCTGTATTTTGTTCTGTTGGCCTTGTTAAAGGAAAATGGGTAAACTAGTTGCTTATGGAAATAGCTTATAACATGTCTATATGTGTTGAAAAGTATATCTTCGGCAAATATTTTTATATCGTATCCACAGAGATTGGTTGATATTACCGCCGTTCTATAATCCGGTTTGTTATAAGTTTAGAAATTAACAAAGGTGTTTTGTTTGGAAATTATCTTGTGAGTAAATGTCACTAAAAACAGTAAAATGGTTTTAATCAAATATAAAAGCTTGGCAAGATTGGAGTTCACTATTTCAAATGCTTATGCTTCCTTATGATAACTATATAGATTTAAGATTATTGATGATGTTCAAGTATCCTCTCAAAGTCATTTATGTCTAAATGATATTGTGATAATCACTATATTGATTCTTAGACGATCTCTCCACCTAACTATCAATATAGCAATCTTTAATGTTTAATACCAAAGAAGAGTAATGAATAAATCTATCTCTACAACTTATTCACTACTTGAAAATCTGTTTTATGTCAAGACTCAAATAATCTCTCTCGACAACTACTCAAATCTGGTTTTCAACTTAGGGAAAAAACAATATTCAATACATCAACAATCTTTATCATATATATAAATCAAATGAAATACATAAACATATGAGAATAGCTACTACCTCCAATCTTGACAAAAGGGAGTTTAGCTCCTCATCACCATTGTTACAAAGCAGAATGTTAAAGAAGAAAAACTCTGTTTTTCTCTCTTACAAAAATCTTTCAATGTCAATGTGTGAATGATAATGAATGAATCCCTAGAATAATGTATTTTTCTCTACAAAAAGGGTTGACATTTCCTTAATTAGTCATTCTCATCCAAAACAGAAAAGCTATTCCAAGGCAGACATCAAAATGGCAAACAACTTTTTCCTGAAAGACAACACTTTTGGCCCTTAACCAGCTTGCTGGATTCGCAGCCTTCGCGGCGCGAAGGCAGTTCGCGGCGCGAACTGTTGCTTATCCAGCTTCCTTGTTTGGCAAGCTTCATCCAAGATGTGGTGTTGCATTCCAAAAGCTTTTTCATCTAAAAGTTCTACAAAAACTGAAAAATCTGTGAAATAACTATTCAAAACAAAATAAATTAAATCTAATTGCATTTATACAAATTAATAAGAACAAAAGTGTGTAATTACATCAAAACTTGGTAAAAGGGACCAATAAAATGATATAAAAAGTAGTACTAATTGGTCCCTAACAATATGCTGGTTTTAGCTTATTTCCATAAGCTCTCCATGATAGCTTAAGAAAAAATGCATATAGCTTATATGAAAGCACTTATATGATAACTTGATAAGCGCTAATACTATATAAGCGCTTAATTAAACTGTTTAATCTAACAAGGTCTAACCCTAGTTTATTTCTTTGACTACAACTTACGAGGATCGAGTATTTACATTCCAAGGGAATTCTGCATAGAGATATCAAACCAGATAACTTCCTTATGGGTCTTAGGAAGAAAGCAAATCAGGTAGCTTCATTATTATTCTTTCATTTCTTAGCAAACTTAAATGAAGAATAGCTTTCCCATTTTGTAATTCTTTTATACTTCCAAATTTTATTATACGATGATTTATGAAATATGCAACACTCGCAGGTTTGTATGATTGATTTTGGACTTTGCAAAGGATATAGAGATCCTATCAGCTACAAGCACATTCCATACAGGTATAAGATTTTGAGATTTTTAATTTCGATGATAAGCGATGAATCTTTCTATTGCTAGTCATTTTTCTCGATGAAAAACAAACTCGGTTACAAAACATCTTAGTAACTTGTGCCTTATCGTTTTGAGTTTATCTAGCCATGTTAGTGTTGCTTAATATTTTGTTTTACCTTGATAAACTCATCTAGAGAGAACAAAAACTTAACAGGAACTGCACGTTACGCGAGTTGCAATACTCATAAAGGAATTGGTTAGTACGTAAACGAGTTTCTCATTCTTTATTGTCTATATATGCAACCTAGAATTTTCCATCACAATTTCGGTTTTACTTCTTCAGAACAAAGTCGCAGAGATGATTTGGAGTATCTTGGTTATGTTCTTTTGTACTTTTAAGAGGAAGGCATATCTCATCCTATTGATTCTACTTTCACCGATTCTTGCGAGTATCAATTGTTTAAGGATTTTTCGGTAAATGTAGGACTTAACTGTTTGACTCTTGTATTTTATCCTTGCTTGGCAGGGTCTGCAAGCTGCCACGAGAACACAAAAATATGAAAAGATTTGTAAAACGAAGTTATCAATTCGCACCGAGGTACACAGATTGTGTTTTTCCCATTGTTACATACCCCCTCTGGTATTTAACACCTGACTACAATTTTCTTGTTCCTAGGTACTTTGTAAATCGTATCCTGTGGAGTTCGCTTCTTACTTTCATTATTGTCGTTCCTTGACATTTGATCAACGACCAGATTATGGATATTTTAGACGCCTGTTTCGTGAATTATTCACTTCTAAAGGTATTGGCTGTTTGTTTATCATATGCAAGTAATGGCTTGTTTAAGATGTCAATTTGCATTTTGGTTCACTTTTTTCCCATTGGTTGATCCATCATATCCGGAGCCAACAATTTCAAAAACTAAACCGATACATGATTCGTTTCCTACTCTATTGTCATAGTCATAGGCTTGTAAGTAAGTCAACGGCTCATTGTCATAGGTTATACAAGTGTACTCTATATGTTACTGCATATGCTAAAAGAGTTTCTTTCAGTCGTTTTCTACTATCACTTGTCAATGGTAATTATTGTTACTCATGGTCATTTAGTGACTTCATAATTATTGAATTCATATGATGTTATCTATGTTTTTATTTACTGTTATATTCTATTGGTTTCATTTGTTCAGGATGAATCTTTGAAGACATCATTGAATCATTCAAAGTAAAGCTCATTAATTAATTATAGTTAGACTATCGGTGGATATTACTTTGAATTTGTCATAGTTGTAGTAATTTGTATATTGTAAGTTTTGAATATGTCATAGTTGTACTATATATTGTATCATCTTTAAAATGTTCAATCTGAGTTTTGGCCTATTATTAATTTTAATATGATAAGAATAATTTTAGTTTCTGAACAAATACTCAAAATGTGTCATTGGGCTTAAAATGAATCAACCTAATAACCCGAATAAACCGCTTAAACAAACCCGCAATCCGCACAAACCGAACCCGTCCAAACCGTGTTGATATTGGGCGGAAATGAGCCTTCATATATGAACCGTGGGTTAGACTGGGTGAGGGTTTGGGCCCGAAACCGCCCGGCCCGGCCCGTTGTCCAGCCCTAGTTATTGCCACTTACTTACTCATTAAAAACAAACATGTACATTTTATATGTTCACTCATTTATTTCTCTAGTATTATACATGTTTGCAGAACCATTATTTGCCCTTTAGGGCACCACCGACATCAAAAATATCGTCATAATACACAAGTCAAATCAGAAGAGAAAATTTAATATAAAGTAAGAGTTTATTTTAATGAAACATTTTAATTAGAGAAAACAATTATTTAAAGAAATTTAAAATGAATTAATTTTTTAGATTAAAAATATAAAAATTGTTAAAATAACATTAATTAATAAAATATTTTATTCAAATTAAATTTAAATTTTTTTAAATTTAATCAAAAAATATAATTTGCAATTACTCCTCCGAATATTAATTATTTATTTTTAATTTATCGAATTTTATAAGATGATCCTTATATTTTATAAAAAATTTAAACTCATCTTTAAACTTTTTAAAATTGGTAAATAAGTCCTTAATCATTTTAAATTTTATAAATTATTCGCTTCAAATCTTGAAAATTATTAACTGGTTTATATTTCTTATATTTTATATTTAATCTAACGGGAGGTGGGAGGTTCTATATCAACGTGATATTTTTTATCATATATTATATATATATATAATATATATTTATATATATATATATATATATATATATATATATATATATATATATATATATATATATATATATATATATATATAATATATATATATATATATATATATATATATAAAAAGTTGTGTTTCTCTCATCTTTGGGATGAAATATTTTAGGGGTTGACATTGAGTTTATGAAATGTTGATGACTTATTTATAAAGGAATCATGGAGAATTTCTTTTCCCTCTTGACTAATGAGAGATAACACTATTGTATGGCGATATAGTCCATATGACATTATTCTTAGACCGACACGTCATATATATATATATATAATATATATATATATATATATAATATATATATATATATATATATATAACAAATCAAATAAATCTTTTTTTCTATTAAATTTATTAATAAAAATGTAATTATAACACAATTTTTTCATATTTTAATAATGATTATTTGAAATGATTCAAATTTTGAGACTTCTTTTATGGTCGTGTAAACAATTATAGCAGTCCGGCCCCTTTAGGCATATGCTATTACCTAATATGAAAAGGTCCAAAACATGTACTATAAACAATTATGATAGTGGTCTGATCCACATACTATAAACATGTACTATAAACAATTATCATTAAAAACAAACATGTACGTTTTATGTTCACTCAGTTCTCTATTAGGGCAAAAGTAATTTTTATCCACCACATAAAATTGTACTTTTTACCAACAATAACAAATTATAAAATCATTTAAAAATTATATATTATAAATATATTATAATAATTTTTTAATCAATGTAATTAAATATAATCAAAGTAAAAGTGATCTAATATTCATAGAACATCATGAAACTCTCCGCAACAAATATCTAAATATTCATAGCGATTATCCTTTGCTCATTAAAAACCCTCATGATCTTGTTCCCTTTTGGGAGGTTGGCATTTACCACGACAATGATTTAGTTCCTGATCTTCAAACAATATCTCTTCTGAGATTTTTCTCGACTCATCTACCTTATGAATCATTGTCAAAATCTGTGAAAGACTCGAGTTGCAAGGTGGTCTATCTATGTAAACATCCTAAAGACACTTTTGTTTCACTGTGGCATTTCTCAAATAAGACAAGACCAAAAAGCAGGGAACTCTTCCATTAGAAATGTTTTTTAGAGTTTTTGTAGAGGAGTAACTGCTTGTGGACCTTTTAGGGAGTATGTGTTAGGATATTGAAAGAAAAGTTTGGAAAGTCTAAAGAAAATTATGTTTTTGAAATATGAAACAAAAATAAGAACTAATTTTTATTTAAAAGAGATTGCTAAATTTTTGGAGTGTCCATTCTCCAAAGACGAAGAATTTAAAGGTGTGGATCCTGATATATTAAATTTGTGTAGTTTTGAGAAGTTGAGTAACTTGTAAGTCAATAAATTTGAAAAAAGCATCTTATGAAATTGAAAACAAAACTTTTTTCCGTCTTGACCAAGTTGGAGATTGGAAAAGTCTACTTACAACAGAAATGATTTAGTATATAAATGCTATCATAGAAAAAAATTCTTAACCATGGGTTGAAGTTTTAGAATATGAGATATTTCAATTATTATTACGTTGTAATGTGCTTTATTTTGTTGATACCACTTTTGTTTTGTTTGTATTGTGTTACTTTGATTTTTTTTCTAGTTTTTCTTTTCAGCTTTGCACCAGAGATCTTCGGCTACTTTAGTCCGTTTCCGTCAATAAAATTTTACTTATAATTTTTTTTCACATTTTTGTAAATTTTTATAATTTTAATTATTTAATAAATGTAGAGAGGTAATATATATAGTTAGTCAGTTAGTTAATTAGTTAATTCTGACCAAATGATACCAATGTATCAAACTTAACAAAATGACACCTCCAATAACTTTTGATCCTATGTTCGTATAATACAATTTACCGTTTTATTAAAATCTATTATCATATAGGCCACATTTATAAAATTTCACATCAATCAAAAATTAATTAATATATTAAAGAGAATGATAAAAGTGAACAAATATAAAAATAACTATGTTATTTTTCTTGTTCGTGTTATTGTTTGATTGTGGTGGTTTTAAAAAGTTTTCATTTTTAGAAACCTAATTCAATACTCGTTCTTGTGTTTCTTGCCACCTTCAATTGATATCAGAGTTCCTGTTTTAGTCTTGATAAGATTATCAAACACTTAAAAGTGTCAGATAAAGATTATGTGTGAAACACAATGTATACATATCTTCGATCATGCCCAGTTCATCAAGAAACTTAGTGTCAGAACTTTCCGATCATGCCCAGTTCATCAAGAAACACGGTTCTCTCCTCAATTTGGTTACCACAGGTTTCAAAGAAGATATGATGAGAGTTTTATTCCAGTTCTTCGACCCTAAACATCATTGCTTCACATTCCCAGATTATCAGTTGGTACCTACACTGGAAGAATTCTCCAGACTGCTTGGGATACCTATCCTTGATCAAATACCTTTCAGTGGTTTAGAAAAGGTTCCGAAGTCTGAAGAAGTTGCCGCAGCTTTACACATGACGAAGTCCGACATTGAAGCTAATTGGGTAACAAGGAGTGGATTTAAGGGTTTACTTGCCAAATTCCTGACAAATAAGGCCCGAGAATTCTTAAAAGTTATGAATGTCCGTGCTTTCGAAGACATCCTGGCATTGCTAATCTATTCCATATGGACGTAGTACCAATCATTAAACTCATGACTTATTTTAGAAGAACATGTGGGCTATCTTACGTACCAAAATAATCTTTCAGAGTTATATATATATATATATATATATATTATTATTATATATATATATATATATATATATATATATATATATATATAATATATAATATATATATATATATATATATATATATATATATATATATATATATATATATATATATATATTAAAATAATTCTAGTAACAAATTATCAATGTCACACTGGATGTTATGAGATCCAATTCTGCGTAGACATGAAATGTATGCAGAAGGTAAATGAAAAATGCAGTAAAAAGACACAGATAATTGTTTACCCAGTTCGGTGACAAACACACCTACGTCTGGGGGCTACCAAGCCAAGGAGGAAATCCACTATAAGCAGTATTAACTCAGGACTTAAACCAATTGTTTAATCCTATCACTTAAGACCTACCCCATGCAATTTCAATCTAAACTAAGACCAGAGTTCCTACTCACTCCCCCTCAATCACCACAGTGATTACAACCTTTAATTAGTTTAAAGTCAATGGCGAAATTATACTTCAAACAACTCTTGATTGTGCTTAACAGCTTTAATCAAGAAACACAACACTCACGCTTAAAAGCTTAAAGTGACACAACAATTACAACTCAATGAACACCCTAGTCCAATGCAAACATCTAGGTGATAATTGCTTGGCTCACAAGTAAACCTAATACAAGACACAATAAAAACTACAGCTATGAAATACAATGATGTATTTAATGCTTCACACTTCGAAATCCCTGAATTGCTGAAAGTAGGATTGCCATCCTTTTATAATGCAGCACTTGGGCCTTGTACTTGAATTTCCTAAAATTAAGTTTAAGCAAGTTAACATAATTTCCACATATTAGGGTGCTAACAAATAGGCTATTTGTTAGGGCTCTTGAATTTAGCTCTTCTGTTAGTTTCCTGGATTTTAGCACAGCTGTTAGATTCCTGAAAAACAGCCTGAGATAAATACTGAAACAAAAAAACTAACTAGCCTACACTTTAGCATATGCTGTCAGGAATGAATGTCATAACATTCAGTTTGACGTCCAGAACATAGGCCATATGCTCGACAACTTTAATTCTAGCTCAGCTGTTGGTTTCCTGAAACAACAGTCTGTAATAAATACTGAATTATACTAGAAAAACTAACTGGCCTATAATTCAGTATCTGTGTCAGTAATGAATGTCATAACATTCAGTTTGACATTCAGACAGTAGGCTATGTGCTAGGTCTGTTATTCTCCTGAAAAACAGCCTGAAATAAATACTGAACTATAACAGAAAAACCAACTAGCCTATAGTTCAGTATCATCTGTCAGGAATGAATGTCATAACATTCAGTTTGACATCCAGACAATAGGCTATGTGCTAGGTCTGTTATTCTCCTAAAAAACAGCTTGGAATAAATACTGAACTGTAACAGAAAAACAAACCAGCCTATAATTCAGTATCTGCTGTCAGGGATGAATGTCATAACATTCAGTTGGAAATTCAGACAATAGGCCATATGCCAGGTCTGTTATTCTCCTGAAAAACAGACTGAAATAAATACTGAGCTATAACAGAAAAACCAACTATTCTATAGTTCAGTATCTGCTGTCAGGGATGAATGTCATAACATCCAGTTTGACATTCAGTAAATCCTGTAATAGTTAATCCTGCAGCATAATACTCAAGCATGTCTTGACATTAGTCAAGACATCAGAGTACACTTAGTGTTTTAACACAAAATGCAGCCAATCAAAAACATCTCTCTCTCTCTCTCTCTCTCTCTCTCTCTCTCTCTCTCTCTCTCTCTATATATATATATTATATATAATATATTATATATATATATTATATATATATATATATATATATATATAGTTTAGAAGGATATCTGAGTTACGTATCGTATTACAATACTCTCTTTAGACGTACGTAGACTCTCAAATGTCTATGAGTACACCCAAGCTACGTATGTACTACAATAGTCTCACTAACTCTAAATTACTAGGACATGCGAGCTACATATACTATAACACTCTCTCTAGACGTCCGTAGACTCTCAACTGTTTAGGAGTACATGTGAGATATGTTTGTACTATGACACTCTCTAGATGAAAACCTACTCCCACTCTAGTCTGATGCATGATGATCAGACATACACGAATTCCTCTCAAACCTCATTCCTCTCTTGTAACATATTTACCTTGATTACCATATTAGGATTTTCACAAAGTTTTACCAAACATTCACTTTGATTTCCACATTTAGAGTTTCACAATGGTTTCGAACTTTAAACTCAATTGCCACATTAGGGTTTCACAATAATTTTACCAATCACTAGTCATATGTCCTAAGGCTTATCTCACACACACACACACACGCACACACACACACACACACACACACACACACATATATATTATATATATATATTATATATATATATATATATATATATATATATATATATATATATATATATTATATATATATATATATTTAAATTCAATGCTTCAAATTATTTTTCAACACCTAACACTAACTTCTTCAAAAATAAACCCCATCATCTTATTAGCTTATGTGTATAGCTTATACTAAACCACCAATCAAAACACTACTATTTGCCAACACCCAATTTTTTACTCTTTCTTTTCCAAAACCCCTATCCCTATTTCACCTTTCCTATTCTCCAATACCACGTTACAAATTACAAATTATTTTTCCTACTCATGCAAATATCTCAGGAATATGGTTGTTCTCCCATTAGATTTTCTTCTTTCTATCGTTCAATTTTGTTCTTTCTATCGTTACTGACACATAGATTTTTGAATTCTCCAATTACAGTTCAAGTTTTTACTTCCTATTATTACTGGTTCAATTTTTTCCTTCCTACCGTTATTGACAAATAGATTTTGGATTATTATTCTCGTAGAATTCAATTTTGGATTTCCTTAAGTACGGTTCGAGTTTCCCCTTCCTACAGTTTCCGACAAGGACCCTAATTTTGGGTCAAGTTCGCAAGGACCTACCTCACTCATTTTTAATTATTTTGAGGTGGGACCAAGTGCATTGGAAAATTTAAGGTGTCTACTTCACTTGTTATGTTGGACAAAAATTCATAACTCTAACACAAACACATGCAATAATACAAAACATTATAGGTCAGATAACAGATAAAATGTCAAAGAGTCCAAGTTCAGGTGCCCATACCTTTTTCATAAAAATTGCAAATGATGCAAAACTTTAGTCCAAATTCATTATCTTGAAAAGATCTACAACTTTTATGTTGAAGGTTTTGTCATTTGAGGCTTTTATCATTCAAACTAAAGGGTTTGAAGTTGGTCTCTTTTGGCAAAATTCACATACACTTGTTTTGACATAAACCCTAATTTTGGGTCAAGTTCGCAAAGACCTAACTCACTCATTTTTAATTATTTTGAGGTGGGACCAAGTGCATTGGAAAATTTAAGATGTCTAGTTCAAATGTTATGTTGGACAAAAATTCATATTCCTAAAAGAAACACATGCAATAATACAAAACATTATCGGTCAGATAACAGTTAAAAAACTCAGAAGTCCAACTTCAACTGCCCATAACTTTCTCATAAAAAATCCAAATGATGCAAAATTTATATCCAAATTCATTGTCTTGAAAAGATCTACAACTTTCATGTTGGAAGTATTTTCATTTGAGGCTTTTGTAAGGGAGACGCCATTGGATTGGCGCCCCCTCTTAAAAATTACACATAGGCGCCAATTGGATTGGCTAGGGCAGGTGCCCTAGCCAATCCAATTGGCGCCTCCTTGCAATTTTTAAGAGGGGGCGCCAATCCAATTGGCGCCTCCCTCTAAAAGTGGGGTATATTGGGATTTTTTTTGAAAACTGGGTTATTTTGGGAATTTCTTCGAAAATGTGGGTTATCTCGGTAAATTTGCCTAAGATTGCAGCATTTGATATGCGTGAAGGTGTTCTTGCAAGATTCAATTTTGGATATCTCCGATTACAGTTTAATTTTTCCAAGTACATTTCAATTTTTTACTTCCTAGAATTCAATTTTGGATTTCCTTAATTACTATTCGAGTTTCTCCTTCCTACCGTTTCCGACAAATAGATTTGGGATTAAGATTGCAGCATTTGGTATGCGTGAAGTAGTTCTTGCAAGATTCAATTTTGGATATCTCCGATTATGGTTTAATTTCCCCCTTTCCATAAACTCCAATAGCTGATTATAATTTTCGATTTATTCTTGATAATAATTATTTATATTTATTACTTATAATAATAAAATTAATTTTATTTGAATTATAAATAATAAATATAGATAATAAAGACCTATTAGATTATATTCAATAAAAAAGTAAACATTTTATATTATTATTACGAGAATTAAATTTTACAACTTAAGAAAATAGAGGCATAAGGAAATATGTACAATGTATTTATACATATTAACCATTATCTCTAATATTAATAAAATTACACGAAATAAAAAAAGTTACTAAGATAAATATTACTCTAGAAATTATTCATAATTAATATTTATTAAAATTGATCTATCAATATTTAATTTGAATCAACAAAATATAAACTTTATTCTTTAATAAAAAAACTTAATTTTATTCTCTATAAAAATAAAGTTCATTTGTTACTAATAATAGAAGAAGGACAATTATTCTTAAGAAAAACGTCATAAATCAATGTAAAAAGTTAATCAAAACTTTAATGTCAGAAAATTTAATGACATTATTAAAAAAAACTGAATATTGATAAAATGTTTATAATAAATTATATTTGAAGTTGTTCTCAGTTAAATGCAATAATAAATCTAATAAATTAATATCATAAAAACTAATTCCATCATTAAAAAATGTTATAAAAATTATATAATGAATATAATAAGTAATTAAATTATGTATTATTAACATTATTATTAAAAAATTTAAAATGCATATGAATAATAAATATATTATTTTATTTCTAAACATTAAAAAAAGTTAATACATATAATATTTTGTTTCAAATATGAATAGCACATAATGAAATGTTACACAAATAAAATATTTTTATTTATAAATACTTTAATAAAGACATGTATTAGTATTATTATAAATATTTAATTCATTTTAAAAAAATATAACTCATGAAATACTAATAACTATAATAGATAATTTTTAGATCATGAAAAAAACCCGATTTGTGGATGAACTTGAGTCACACATTTTAGTGAATATAATGATAAGTTTTCATACTGATTTAAGACTCATTATAACTTACCACTCATAGCGTTTAAAATTGTTTGATAGGGTTGTTTACTTATATTAATTGGATAGTCAAAATAATATTTTTTATATTTTTATTAAAATATAAATAATAAATGACTAATAAAATTATATTCAACCAAATATACATATTTTTTACTATTAGGAGAATTGTTTTACACCTTTAAAAACCAGAGGCATGAGAAATATATATATATATATATATATTATATATATATATATATATATATATATATATATATATATATATATATATATATATATATATATATATATATATATATATATATATATATATATATATATATATATATATATATATATATATATATAAGTTTAATTGAAATACACTGACGGTGCAAAATGATTTTACAACGTCAGTTAATCATAGACGTCGGATATTAAAAGAAGTTTGACTTTTATTTTAAAAATCTATAAAATAATACAAACGGATGATGGTATGAATAAAAACAAATATAAAAACAATTATTATCATAAAAAATATTCATAATCAAATATTATCATAAAAAATATTCATAATCAATTTTATTAAAATTTATCCATCACCTTTTAACATATATTATAGTTATATAAACATTGCTACCCCTTAATTAAAATATTAAAATAAAATTCATTTGAAAATCATAAAAAAATAATTTAGTCTATAAAACAAATATTTATTTGTAATACTAATAAAAAAAATCAAATATTGATAAAATATTTCTAATAAACTATATCTAAAATTGTTCACAATTAAATTTAATAATAAAAATAATAAATATTAAATTTTATAATCTTGCTTAAAATTGAAAATGAACAAAAATATTATAAAATGTTACAAAAATAAAATATTTTCTTTTTATAAATACTTTAATAAAAACATATATTAATATCATAAATATTTATACCGTTTTTTTACCAATATAAGACATGAAATAATGACAAAAAATAAATTAAACTACTTTTTAAATCATGAAAGATAACTATTACATATAATATTCATTTATTATTATCAAAATTGCATTTATTTAGCCGTTTAAAAACTATAAACATAAAAAATCATAGTTTAAAACTATAAACACAATTGGTTGCTTCGAGTCAAAGTTGTTCGATTGTGTGACGTTATAATCTGAGAAACGATGAGGAACAAATCTTCATTGAAATGATTTTGTTAGATGAGAAGGTATTAACTTTTTATCCTAAATATTTTATTTGTTGTTAGCAAAATATACTTTTATATTCTAAATCTTTAACATTATTATTTTTTCTTTATAAAATTATTGATTTCAATATTTTATTATTATATTTTTTTTCTTCATGGAACTCCTTTAGATGCAACAATAAACAAATATCTTATACCACAATTTATAGAATTGATAAAAAAGAGAAATTTATATAAACAGTTCCACGTCATTATCTTAAATTTGTTACCATATAAACAATTTTATAAAGAGTTTGAGACAACAATGTTCTCTTCTCTGGTAGTATTATACACAAGTTACCCTACAATAATATAAATAATATTATATAATTATATCCGTGTTTGTTTTCAGACATAGTTGAAGTGCTTCATGAATTAAGACTACAAGAGTAAGATTTCAACTACGTGTATTTGTTTATTGATATATTAAATTAAAATTAATCTTAACATTTTAATCATAATTTATTCATAGGAATAAAATTTTTAAGGTCACATTATGGAAAAAAAAAATAGCTATTGAATTTGAAAATTTGATGACAACCCAACATAAAAAATCACTATTGTTGCATTCACCTCTACAAGAGTGAAGATGTTTAGAGGTAACTATATATTTAATCGTTATAGATATTTTTTTCACTCAAAGGATCGCCATTTTCACAGATAAACTCAAATTCAGCTACCCGGATTTACATCAATCTAGAAAATCCAGAATTGCAACGCCTAAAAAAAATAATGTACCCATCGAATATACTTTATCCGTTAAATACTAATATTTTTGAATTATCATTTTAAATAACTAAAATTTAAAGTTAGTCTTTAACTATCTCTTTTTATTTTGTATAAATTATACATTCCATCAAATGACCAACTCAAGTACACTATAAATTTTATTTAAATACTCTTTTGTAAATAAAATTCTAAAGTTATTTTACTTACCAATTTTTCTAAACTTTTAAATATAGAAGGTTTTCTTCATAGTTTGAACAACTATAAATGGAATTGATGATACATTTGGATGTCATTACATTGAATGTGAAAAATGTATGAAGAAACTTAAACAAAAAGGCCATGAATTGAAATGTCCTTCGTGTGAAACACCTTCAAAGTATCCAAAACCAAGGTTAGACATTTTCAATCATAAACCATTTTATAAAAAATATTATTAGTAAAATAATATAAAAACATGTAATCACATGTTCAAGATAATGCTAAAAGTATTCGACAAAACCGCTAAAGCGACTTTAATATTGTTTGATCAGGAGACACAAAAGCTACCTAATACAACGACTTAAACGCTCTTGCAACAACAAGGTAACACGTCTACACCATCAATACTATAGAATCTCTATCATCGTACTCTTATTTTTGAAATAAAATTGTCTGCAAAAAACTTAAAAGAAGGGTCGCAAATCTACACAGTATCACGAACTTTTGTACCAACTGATATTCTACAAGAACCAATTCTAAAAACACCTATTAAACATGTAATTAAATTTGTACTATAATCATACAAATATATTCTAACTTTATGAATACTAACAATATACTTATTACATATAGGAGTCTATATCACCACCAATGATTCAAAATAAATAAGACCACCAAGAAGATGAAAAATAAGAAAAATAAGAAGAAGAACATGGAAGAGGAGATGATGGTGACAACATCAACGGTAAACCATTCAAGAAAAGGAAAACAAAAACTCGCAGTGCTAAATGAACTAATCATAACATCATCAAATGATGAAACACATATCAAAGGGAATTCAAAAAATAATAGTAACAACAATAAACTTCATATATTATCCTCTGACGACGAGTCACTTCTCATATACAAATTAAAGACTAAAAAATACATTAAAATAAAACAAAGGAACAACAAAGGCTCATCTAAGAAAAAATAACCAAAAACCATAAAAATTGACTCTAATTTTGAAGTCTTCTTTCATGTTTTAATATGTATTTTGATATCTTACATTGCATTTCCATATTTATAAATATATTAATTTTCAATTAAAATTAGATTATTTTCTTTTGTTATGCTAATCTTATTATCCATATTAGAATTTTTATAGTAAATAATATATATCATAAATAAAGTTTTATTTGATTTCAACAACTTCTATTTACTATCCGTACGATCTTCTTTACCACCCGCGCATCGTGTGGGTCCTAATCGATTTAGTTTATTAATAGAAGTATTACACATACATATAAGCATCATGATACCTTACCACAAGACAAGTCTTTGCACTAGCTTTCTAACGCCTTAGACCGTGTCTCAATTGGAGTTTCTAAACTCAAGATATGACTTTTTCAACAACTCTAAAACATGTAATCAATTACACATGTAGTGTAATTGATTACATGATTGTTTTGTTTGAGTTTTATAGCTCCTGAAGGGGTGGTAATCGATTACACTATTGTTCTGCCTAACTTTTTACAACTGTTGAACAACTTCTACAATTATTGAAGGGGGTGGTAATTGATTACACCCTGAGTGTAATTGATTAAACCCTGATTGATTACAATGTGCGAGTTTTCACGTTTTACACCAATAATCACATATAAACTCAATTCAACCTCAATAAATAGTGGCGACACGAATTTACAAAACATAATATATTATGCCATAAAATAGCCATCAATTAAACATAATCCATTCATCATAACACATATTCATCAAATAAAAATATGATATAAATATTCATACAAGTAAATTAGGGAATAACACATCAAATTATTCAAATAAGTTAACTCATTGATGATATGAGAGAGATTCATAACCTAGGATTTATGAATAATCATCTCATAGGGAAATTCCCACATGAATTAGAATGGATTCGGGGTTCAAGGGAAACCCCACTACCCTAAACGCTAAAATACCAATGTTCTAGAATAATATCTCCTTACCTTTTTATTGACGAAATTCCTCTGCGAAACTTTCGACAATGACGGTAACCCTCATTTACATAATCTCTACGGTGATATTTTTGGTGAATTGAGATTTTTCTTGTAGATTTTAAGAGAAAAAAGTTTCTTTGGAAAAGAAGAGAGTAACTAGGGTTTTTCTTTTTCTTCAGAGAAGTACATGTTTCTCTTTTTATTTTCCACTTTTCCCAATTTCTCTCATTTTTCTCTATTTCTGTCTTTTCTCTCTATTTCCCTCATTTTTCTCTATTTCTCTCATTCTTCTTTATTTCTCCCATTTCTTTTCTCCCTATTATCTATTCTCTTTTTTTTCTTTCTAAATTATATATAAATTCCAAATAATCAATAATAATAATAATTATAATAATAATAATAATATAAATCATAAAATCATGAAAATACAATAAAATTGAAATAATAATAGTAATAATATTTTAGGTATTTTTGGGGTGTTACACATAACAAGAAGGACGAATGAATGATGAATTTATTTATTTATATAATTGAGAAATATGACAGAGAAGCCTCAGTGGTTAGCTTAGATTTGTTATCTGCCAAGTTAACTTAAGCCAATATCTGAGAGATGAAAATATAAAAATTAATGGAATGATTGATGATGTAATACATGTTCCTAACGGGCCAAATTACAAGTATTATATTAATCATGGAAGACTTTATGACCAAGGAACATTAAGCAGACATACCTTTATTATTAGAAAAACAAAAGTATTCAAGATAATATAAGTGCAATTTGTGTTAATTTTGGCATAGACTCAATTCGAAAAGTTAACAACATAAGGGAATTTAAAACACAAGTGAAAAGTGGACTCATCATGGCCTTTACACATACTACGGATTTAAGCCACTGACCAATCCCTTATTGATCAAGGACCAAATTTATTTATCCTACAATCAAGCTTAGGAGAAGAAGGAGATTTGAAGGTATAAGATTATCTAAGAGTTAAGTCACCTGAACATAAATTTCTCCAAAAATTTTGGTCCTTGAGATAGACAATTGTAAAGTTTGGACCAAGGATATTCACATTTAATCAAATCCCGAATTCAGGTTTCATGCTACGCTAGAGATATGAAAAAATGTGACGGTTCATGGTGCCAGGCTTTCTTAAGACTTTAGCTTTCAGAATCTTGGACCAATGATATTCACATTTAATCAAATACTATACCATATTCAAAATAGAGACCTCATTTTAGCACACAAGAGATATTACACCTAAACTATCATGAAAATGGGGCTTAATCACTAACTTTCTTTTGTTCATATTTCCACTCCAAATGATATTTATAAAGGCAATTTCAATGGATTTCAGTTGAGAAATTTTTCATGCATAAACATAAATGGAATGAGTTAACAAACTTTGAATGAATGACCTTGCGGATTTATGGGTTTGCATGTATTGTCAAGGTGAAGGCGGTGGAGCTTGTTGACAGCAAAACGAGTCAATTGAACAACCATTTAGCTATGATGTAATGTTTATATCATGAACGAAACCTCTCTACTCCATGGAAATAATAATAGGCATGATTTGAGTCATTCTATCAATAAGAGTTTTAGAAATTATCTTGGACTTAGAATTAGCCAAGGCTAAAACATGCCCTTGGAGTTTGCATCTTCAGTCTTAACACAACAAGAAATTTGTCATATACCAACAAACATCTTTAGTGATTGTAAAAAAAGAGTTGGTATAGATAACATTTAGAGACCGAAATTCCAGGTCAACCGTTGATATAAGATCCGAAATAAAAGACGCTCAATTTTCAAAAAATATTCGAAAATCTCCAATGCTCCTAGATAAAAGGTGCTCAATTTTTCACCGGCTTTTAATTTTTTTTAGCTCTCTATAAACACATTCATCACCTATTCATGCAAAAACATCAAAACCCTCCAAAATTTCTCCTCACATAAAAACTCAATCTATGCTGAAACCCTCAATCCCAAATCGTTAAATCATTACTAAAACACAGTCCCAAATCATTATTGAATCCCAACTATTGAAAGACAATCCCAAGTCGCTGAACTCAATCGCTTACTGGACTCAATCAATGGTTGAACCCCTAGTCTCCTTCCATGAACGCAATTGCTCCAGATTTCTTCTCACGAGTCATCAATCTTTCACACTCAACCTTTCTTCTCCAAATTTATTGTCACAACTAGCTTTACTAGAGGTATGGGAGAACCCCATTTCTCTACAATTATTTTCTGGTTTTAAACTATTATTTTAAGTGTTTGGTTGCAAGTTACATGATTTCGTTCGATTCAAATTTAAAATGTTTGGATTTTTATCAAATAGTAAGAGTATAATTCGCTAAATATTTAATAGCATTTCTATGTAAAATGCTATTAAATTTGTTATCCAAAAATCTAATATAACACTCTTGTCATGGGCGCTATCATAAATTAGAAAAAATAAAAAAAATACTTGGATCGATAATAGCACCTTTATCATCAACACTATTAATCACTGAAAAGAAATTTAAAAAAAATATATTTGGGTCTTTATTAACGATTTACAGAAAGCGCTATTAAAACAGTTCAATTAACATCTATCTCGATTGAATCAACTCCTGTTATCAAAGTACCAACAGTTATACAAATTCATCCTTAAATGAAAATTAAATCTGCAACTGCTTCTATTGATTTCTTCTTTGTTTTTTCATTTGTCATTATAAGAACCTTTAACACCACCTTCCTCTATGCCCGTTTGAGCTACATCCTTTATGATGTCATTTTCGAATGTTGTTGCTTGGTAACCTTATGCTTAGAACATGGTATAAATAAAATTAAAATAGGTGAATCTAGGTCCTTTGATACTTTCTATATGTGATTTTGTGATTATAAATGAAGTCTTCTCCTTTTCATCTCATATTAAGCTTGTATACTGAGAGGATTAAATGTACTTTCCAAAACAGTATTTAAATTTCAGTATTTTTTTCTCTGTTATGTGCAGTCTTGTTTCAGCTTGTGTATTTAATTAGTGAAGGGGTAGATAGATTAGTGTAGAAAATTTTATTAATTTTGATCCAATAAGAGTAAATTTTAGTGCAAGAAAACAAATTACACCACCAAATGACATCCCACTCTAGTTTTGTTGTGGTGTGTGAGCACATAATCATTTTTCAATAATTTGAAACTGGGATGATATATATTTACAAGCATTATCAGTGTGTAAAATTTTAAGAATTTAATTGAAATACACTGATAGTGTAAAAAGATTTTACACCGTCATTAATTATAGTCGTTGGATGTTGAAACAAGTTTGACTTTTATTTTAAAAATCTATAAAGTAATGCAAACGAGTGATGGTGATGAATCGATTGTGTAAAATTTTTTACGCTGACAATGTATACTAATTAATCTCAAATTTTAATAGAAGTAACAAACAAATTTTTAATTTCGACATAAAATTCTTGGAATATATAGAAGACATCTGAACGAGTTTTCATAAAAAATAACTAAGTAAGTCGTGAAAAACCATCGATGAAGGTTATGAGGTAATAATATCCTAAAGTTGACTTGACACGACCAGGACCCCAAATATTAGAATGAACTAAAGCAAAAGGTGACATATCACTTTTATTTACTCGTTGATAATAGGTGTGACGAGTATGTTTGCTTAATTGACATGACTGACACTTAAATGAAGAAAGTTTAGAAAAACTAGGAATTAAAAAACGCTTTTTATTAAGGCTAGGGTTACCCAAACGTTGATGTGTAAGGCTTTGAGAAGAAATAGAAGCACATGCAATCGGTGGTGATAATTGATATAATCCTCTGGACTCACTCTTTGTTCCAATCTTCCGTCATTTACATCGATCCTGGGCATAAACTGAATTTTCAATAAACATAATTGAACAATCAAGAGCATGAGTGAGCTTTTTAACAAATATTAGATTGAAAGGACAACAAACAAGGAATATATAGCATAAAATCCAAAGGCAAGTTTGGAAGCGGGTATGCAAGACCAGATGGCTTGAACTTTGATTTTAGAGTCATCCGCCACAGTAACACAAGGCAAAGAATTAGAATTAGACAAGTTAGATAAAAGAAATTTATTGTCAGTTATATGGACAGAAGGAAGTCATTGTAATCAACGGTCGAAATAGTAACTTCTTAGGTAAAAGTGGCAGAATGTGGCGTAGTGATTTTTCATGAGAGTGGGTGGCTGAAAAACGTGCAAACAAGGCCACTAAGTGGTGGGGAGAACAATGAAGAACAACGAAACAGGGGTTGTTTGAATAGTAAGTCGTATTTTCGTAGATAGGAAATAAATACCATGTGCAAATCTGAAATCAGGACAAAAAACCTAAGTCAGAAGGTGAAAACGGCTGCAGGGACGACGTAGGGACAGAGGCGCGTGAGACCCATGCATAGGAACAAGGGCGCGTGAGGCCTATGTAGTAGGGACAGAGGCTCGTGAGGCCCATGCATAGGAACATTGTCGGCGCGTGTGAGCGCATTTCGTGGTGGTTGACAGTGATTTTCTGGGCACCGATAGGATCAGAGGAAATGCTTTTGTCTGCGAGGGTGATGTACCAGAAAGTCGTCGGAGTCAGTGGTGGCGATGGCGGCAACAATGATATGGTGGTGACTAGAATGAGTCACCCAAAAAGATTTTTCATCGGAAGATAATGGATCAATAAGGTAAAGTATGATGGACAATTGAATATCAACGAGCTCTAGATACCATATTAGGAGTTTATGAATAGACCTAATTCAATTCTATAAAACTAACTTGTATGATGAGGATTATCCACACTTATAAACATATGTTCATGTCATAGGTTATCCGATGTAAGACTATTAACCGATTCTCTCATGTAGAACTATTAACAGTAGGGGTGTGCAAAAAAACCGGTTATCCATAACCAAATTGGTATCCAAATCGATCCACTTTAAAAAAACCAAACCAAATACTAAAATAAAAATTTGGATATCCATTTTGTTATCCAAATATAAACCGTTAACCATTATAAAAATTTGGTTTTGTTATTGGTATCCAAATTTTACTATGCGTTAAATTTTTATATTTGCATGTTTTCATGTTTTATCACAATATAAATTAATTTTATATTTTAAATTTTTTAAGATTTTATAAAAAAATTATTTTAAAAATAAAAATTAGATTTTTTTTCTTTTTTCCAAAAATATTATATTTGGATTTTTTTTTGAAAAAATTATATTTGATATTTTTTTTCAAATAAAATTATTATTTTTTTCTAAATAAAAAAGATTTTTTTTATTAAAAATATTTTGTATTTTTTTCATTAAAAAAATGTTTTTTTTAAAAAAAAGATTTTTTTTATTTTTTTATTTTCAGAATATAATTTTATTATTTTCAAATTTTTTTTATATATTTTTTTTCTTTTTTCTGAATATTTATTATTTTTTTCTAGATTTTTTTTTTATGTTTTTTAAATTTTAAAAGAAAAATATTTTAAAACCTCATAAAATTTGTTTATGAACAATTATGAGAGATTTTAAAAATTTGAACAATTTTTTTGATGAATTATTTATTTTATGAACAATTATGATTTATAGAGATATGATTAATAATTATTTTATTTTATGACCGTTTTTATGTAATCATACTTTGAGATTGTTTTTAATCGAGATATTATTTGTGGTGATTATAAAAGTCAAATTTAAAGTAATTTTTTAAAATAAATATATTTTTTATATAAAATAGTTTTATAATTAGTGAAAATAAAAAAGTTAGTTAAAATAAAATAAAATTATTTTTGATATAAAATTGATTTTTTAAAAATATAGTTTTAAAAACTATTTTTTTTTATAAAATTAATTTTGAAATTGATTTTTTTAAAAAAATAAAAAATTAATTTTAAAAAAATTGATTTAAAACTGTTTTTTTTTAACTATTTTTTTTTTAAAACCGGTTTAAAACCGAACCGATCCACTTATAAACCGATTTCTAAAAAATAAATTTGTTTTATGAAAATGGTTTTAAGAATCAAACCAAACCATATATATGGTTCAATTTGATCTGGTTCATGATCCATGCACACCCGTATTTTTTGGAATTCCGATTTCTAATCCAGTATGAGAAGGTTGAAGGGTGTTAGTCAAACCAACTATCCACAAGGTTGTTGTGGATTGTGAGGGGATTGTGTAGTCGATAATAGTCGTGTCACCGTTTGTTTTTTGATGCAGAACTCTCTCGAGCAGCGGTGTGTTGGTTCGGCTGATGAATAGTCGGTTCAGTAGATATTATCGTTCTGTTTGTTTTCGTATTTTTGTGTTGTTTAACGGTGGTTTTGGAACATCCACACCAGTCTTTCTTGGTGCATCTTATCCAACTGTGGCGTTGATATAATAATGAGAGAGATTGAAATCCCTAGTAGAGGATTAATGCTCCCAATGCAATGAACCTGGATGTGTCCCTGCATGAACTATGAAGGTTCATATATGCATAAACAAGACCGTGGAATCTTCTTTATAACCAACTCATGTCTATCTCTTAATCTTTTTTCCTGTTTCTAACCATGTCTACTGCGTATTGGAATTTCATGTTTATTCTAGTGATTCAATACCATGGATAAGTTTGTGTCGTTGATTGCTGTGACTTATGTTGACTTATCACTTATCAGTATCTAAACACAGAATGTTAGCATATAAAGTTGTTGGAATATTCAGTGCAATTAAGAAGTTTTAAATTAGAAGAAAATATATATATTTTAAGAAATATGTTGTAATGGATTTCCTTTGGAAAATTCAGGACTTGTTTCGACATGGTCTTCCTTGTTGTGTAACTTGTGTTCATTTGTTTGATCAATAAAATCTATATTTTCAGTGTGCATAACAGGGATAGGCAATGGTTCGTGTAAATGTAAAAAATTGTCTTCATTCACATTATCATTCTCCCCTGAAGGGATTTTTTTTGAAAAAAGGTTGATGTTCTAGAAAGGTAACATCCATGTTAACACAACACTTTTTTGTAATAGGATTAAATACTCTGTATCCTTTTTAGTTTAGAGAATATCCAATAAAAATGTACTTTTCTGCCCTGGGGTCCAGTTTAGACCGAGATATGGAGGGTGTATGCATAAAAATAGTACAACCAAAGGCTTTTAAAGGCATTTCAGTATGTAATCGACATGCTGGAAAAATTGTTTTGAAAGTGTTCAAAGGTGTGGGATAATTTAACACACGAGTGGATATTCTATTTATAAGATAGGTTGCTGTTAGGACAACATTGTTGGTGTAAGCCCTAGAGGTCAATACTTTTGGTACTTGTATCGAATTATTTATTAATAATAAAAGGCTTTTTCTTTATTATGTTTGTTTAATAAAGTCCCTAGAATAGCTAGTCCGTTTAATGTATCAAGTGTGACTTAATCATGAGATCACATTAAACATAAGAACACTATTCTTAAAGTATCCGTAGTCGAGCCTTATTGTGAAGTGGGATAACATTAGAACATTAAGACTATTATGTATATAGACTGATGATCACATCTCATGGATCATGGATAAGGAGTTATCAAGTCTTAAACATATGTATGAATATTAAGAGTAATATTTATACTGGATTGACCCGCTATGAGAATATTATATAGCATGTTATGCAAAGTGTCATAAGTTATTCTCATGGTGATAATGGTGTATACCACCCTTCGACCTGAAACCACTATGGACCCTAGATGTAGAGTCGAGTGCCTTGTTGCTGATCAAACGTTGTCCATAATTGGATGACCATAAAGACATATGATGGGTACTCCACGAAGCATGTTAAGGGACATGAGTGACCTAGATGAAATTTTCCCATCCTGCGTAACCGGATAAATGTCTATGGGCCCAATATTGAACTGGACAAGGATGACACGGTCTGTGCTTTGTGTTCAATATAGACATAAGGGAAAAATGGTAATTATACACATAAGTATTATCACAGAAGGATTTGTCAGATCACATGATCTTTTCGTGTCTTGGGTAGCAGTGATGTGTTGCTAGATACCTCTCACTGTTTATTATGTTAAATGTGTGATTTAATATAATTGCCAATGTCGCGAAAGCCTACAGGGTCACACACAAAAGGATGGATTGATGAGAGATAGAGTAACTAAGGAACACCGTAAGGTACGGTGCACTTAAGTGAATTGTAGAATATCGTAAGGTACAATGTACTTAAGTAGAATACGAAATATGGTAATGTACCACGCGTTTAAGTGATTTTGGCATATTATAAGATATGGGCCACATACACTTAAGTGGGCTTTTTAGCTTGCAGCCCACATAAGTGGTTCTATAAATAGAGCCCTTGTGCAGAAGCATTAGTGCAGTTGCAATTTCGTTTCTCTCTCTCTCTCTCTCTCTCTCTCTCTCACTCTCTCACTCAAAGCCTTCATTCGTAGCAGCTAGCACCGAGATTGAAGGAATTCGTTCGTGTGGACTGAGTAGAGGCGTTGTCATCGTTCAACGTTCGTGATCGCTCCGTAGACCTGCATCAAAGGTTTTAATCGTCACAAGAGATAGCGATTCTATCACTGATCATGCTCATTCGTAAGGATTACTAATGGAGGAAATTTTTTAAATTTCGCTGCGTTTTGGATCGCTAATCTCCTTCAGTGGTATCAGAGCCACTTACGAAACCATGCATCTGATAGCTGTTTATTTTCTGTATTAATATGATTAAAAGACAGAATGAATCAAAGAATAAACGAGTAATTAAATTTGGCATCATGTGTGTACGAGTTGTATGATTGATGTTGACTATGCTTCGGAATCCGACATTAAGGTGAAGCAGCGATACATCGATCGTCCATAGGTTACGTAATTGAGATCGATCAAGTTATATATATGATATAAGTAATCCTAATGCAAAATACAGTATATATGATATACTGTTTCTATTTCGTTCATTCAAACACTTAATAGTTGTTTTCCTTTGAGCGATCAATGGTCATTTGCTTCGGAATCCTACATTAGTATGGTGAAGCAATGACCTATTGATCAATCATACTGAAGGATTACTAAAGGAGGAAATTTTTTAAATTTCGCTGCATTTTGGATCGCTAATCTCCTTCAGTGGTATCAGAGCCACTTACGAAACCATGCATCTGATAGCTGTTTATTTTCTGTATTAATATGATTAAAAGACAGAATGAATCAAAGAATAAACGAGTAATTAAATTTGGCATCATGTGTGTACGAGTTGGATGATTGATGTTGACTATGCTTCGGAATCCGACATTAAGGTGAAGCAGCGATACATCGATCGTCCATAGGTTACGTAATTGAGATCGATCAAGTTATATATATGATATAAGTAATCCTAATGCAAAATACGGTATATATGATATACTGTTTCTATTTCGTTCATTCAAACACTTAATAGTTGTTTTCCTTTGAGCGATCAATGGTCATTTGCTTCGGAATCCTACATTAGTATGGTGAAGCAATGACCTATTGATCAATCATACTGAATCAACAATCGAGGTGTGTTTGACGGTCTGAAGTTGGTGCATTAGGGTTAGTGACGGCACAAGGGTTGTGCTATCAAAGAGTTGTGAATTATGGGCTTGTTGGATCACGTATGTTGACTGATTCAAAGCGCTGTTTTTTCCGCATGATGTTCGTCATGGGCCTGTGACGGTCGTAACAAGCTAGACGTGACGGTCGTAACATGCCTTGTGACGGTCGTCACATTCACAGAATCAGAATTCTTGGCGTTTCTGTTTTGTGACCGGGCAGCGGACCCCAGCTAACTCTGCATAGTGTGATCGGTCGCCGAAATTTAATTTGGTTTTAATTAATTAAAAGAATTAAAATTAATTATAATAATGTGTTTATTATTATTGTCTTGTGGTGATCGGTTATGGCCTTAGTTTTCCTTTATTTTGTTTTGGGATTTTAAAATACGACCTGTGTGCCGTGCCTCATTTATCTCTTAATGTAACTTCTTTTCTCATCTCACTCCCTCGTATGTAAAACGAGTTTCTTTTATGTAATATAATGTTATGAAGAAAGAGAAGAATTCAATATCAAAGGAGGACAACCTTGAAGATCTTGCTTGGAGAAGCTTAGATCGTTATTAGGTTAGCTTAGGTTCTTTCATTGGCTTGGGAGAACAATTGCGTTAGGGGCCATAACTCTTTCATTATGTATGTTGATGCATGTGAATGTATGTTGATGCATGTGAGAGACGATTTATATGATAAATAAGCCGGTGAGATCAGAACAATTGCAAATTCCCTCAAATTAAATATTAAGTTTATGCTTTCCAAGTTTTAGCACTCATCAAGACTAGTATCGGATAATGTAGGTTTCGCCTACGTGAGGTGCATGTTCTATATTGGTAAGGTGCGATGGGATAATTGTAATATCCAATTGCTAAAACAATGGGTCAAACTTAACTAAACAAATTATAATAAGATTATATATGTTTAGAAGCAAGAGTTGGAAATGATCCATGTGATGGATTGGAATAAGGAGTTATTCACCCAACTAAAATATTCGAGAGTTGTATTAGATACAATTGGAAGGAGTTCCTACCTAAATAACCTAGTTTTGTGTAATCCACCTACGTGGACTTAAAACAAAGTGAAATGTGGATCTCGACCCACTAGAAAATCTTCCAACGGGATTTTCCGAATCAAATGATGAGGGTCATTTGTTTTGAGTAAAATAGTGGGAGCATATTTAATTAAAGGCCTAATTAAATATGTTATTGATACTTATATTTTCATTAATTTCATGTAATTACCATGACAACAAACACTTCTAACAACATTTTGCGATCAATCCTTGACAAGGAAAAATTGTCCGGGACAAATTTTCTGGATGGGCACCGAAATCTGAGGATTATCCTCAAACATGATAGAAAGTTGTATGTCTTGGAGAAACCTGTTCCTGAAGAGGAACCTCCTAGTTCTGCACCTAAGGCAGAAAGAGATGCTTATAAGAAACATGTCGATGATGCCAATGAAACTGCTTGTCTCATGCTAGCTACCATGAACTCAGAGTTGCAAAAGCAACATGAGAACATGGCAGGGTTTGATATGATCGAACACCTGAAGATGCTCTATCAAGAGCCAGCAAGGCATGAAAGGTTTGAAGTTTCAAAAGCCCTTTTTCAAGGCAAGTTAGCTGAGGGAGCCCCTGTAGGTCCTCATGTGCTCAAGATGATTGGGTATGTGGAAAACCTTGAAAGATTGGGTTTTCCCCTCAGAAAGGAGCTTGCGACTGATTTGATCTTGCAATCGTTTCCAGATAGATTCAGTAAATTTGTCCTAAATTTCAATATGAATGATATGGACAAATCTCTTCCTGAACTGCTAGCCATGTTGAGAACTGTTGAGCAGAATCTGAAGTCAAAAGGGAAGTCCATTCTGATGATCGGAAATGGAAAGCGACAGAACAAAAGACCCACCAAGCAGGGTGATAAAGGGAAGGGCAAAGAAGTTGGCAAACCCAGACCCACTATTGCTGCTTTGAAGCCTAGTGGAGGCATAGCAAAGGCAGGAACCTGCTTCCATTGCGGTAAGACCTGACACTGGAAGAGAAACTACCCAAAGTACCTGGAAGATATGAAGAATGGAGTAGAGACTTCAACTTCAGGTATTTTTGTTATTGAAATTAATTTATCTACTTCTGCATCATGGATATTAGATACTGGATGCGGTTCTCACATTTGTACAAATGTGCAGGGGCTAAAAAGGAGTAGAGATTTGGCAAAAGGTGAAGTTGACCTGCAAGTTGACAATGGAGCAAAGGTTACTGCTTTAGCCGTAGGAACTTATGTATTGACTTTACCTTGTGGTTTAATAATTCAGTTAGAGAACTGTTATTATGTACCTGCAATTAGCAGGAATATTATTTCCGTTTCTTGTTTGGACAAGTTTGGTTTTTCATTTATAATAAAGAACAATTGTTGCTCAATTTATTTGAATGATATATTCTATGCTATTGCACAAATGAACAATGGACTATATGTCCTTGATCTTGAAATGCCTATTTATAACATTAATACTAAAAGGATGAAACCTAATGAGTTAAATCCAACTTACCTTTCGCATTGTCGATTAGGCCACATAAATGAGAAACACATTTCCAAACTCCATAGAGATGGACTCTTGGACTCTTTTGATTATGAATCATATGAGACATGCAAATCTTGTTTAATTGGAAAGATGACAAAGTCTTCATTCACAGGAAAAGGTGAAAGAGCTAATGATCTTTTGGCCCTCATACATACTGATGTATGTGGACCACTTAACATACCAGCCAAAGGAGGTTTTCAGTACTTCATCACATTTACTGATGATTTCAGTAGATATGGTTATGTGTATTTAATGAAACACAAATCAGAGTCCTTTGAAAAGTTCAAGGAATTCAAGAATGAAGTACAAAACCAACTAGGTAAGAATATTAAAACTCTTCGATCAGATCGAGGTGGTGAGTATTTAAGCCTAGAATTTGATGACCATCTGAAAGAGTGTGGGATCTTATCCCAACTTACTCCTCTCGGAACACCCCAATGGAATGGTGTATCTGAGAGAAGAAATCGAACCCTGTTAGACATGGTCCGATCCATGATGAGTCACGCCGATCTTCTAAACTCCTTTTGGGGACATGCACTATTGACAGCAGCTTACACACTTAACCGTGTTCCACCTAAGAAGGTTGAGAAGACACCATATGAGATATGGAGTGGTAAGAAACCACATATGTCTTACATGAAGATTTGGGGTTGCGAAGTTTATGTGAAACGACAAATTTCAACTAAGCTTGAGCCCAAATCTGACAAATGCTTATTTGTGGAGTATCCTAAAGAAACAATAGGGTATTACTTCTACAATCCTTCTGAGGGCAAAGTGTTTGTCGCTCGAACTGGAGTTTTCCTAGAAAAGGATTTTATTTCCAAAGGAATCAGTGGGAGGAAAATAGAGCTTGAAGAAATTCAAGAATCACAAAGTATTGATACACCTATGGAGGAATTAGAGCAGGAAACATAAGTAGTTGTGGAGGAGCAACCTGCTCAAGTAGAACAAGACCAGCGTAGGTCAGGCAGGATACGTCACCTACCTGAGAGATATGGATATCTAATAACTGATCAAGGTGATGTATTACTCATGAATCAAGATGAGTCTGTGACCTACCAAGAGGCCATAATTGGTCCCGAGTCTGAGAAGTGGCTAGAAGCCCTGAAATCTTAAATGGATTCCATGTACACAAACCAGGTTTGGACCTTGGTAGAGCCTCCTGTAGGAGTTAACCCTATAGGATGCAAGTGGGTCTTCAAAAAGAAGACTGACATGGATGGTAAGGTACATACCTATAAGGAAAGACTGGTTGCAAAAGGATATAAACAAATTCATGGGGTTGACTATGATGAAACCTTTTCACCAGTTGCAATGCATAAGTCTGTTCGGATTTTACTTGCTATCGCTGCATATCATGATTATGAAATATGGCAGATGGATGTCAAATTTGCTTTCATTAATGGGAATCTTCTTGAGGATGTGTACATGACACAACCTGAAGCATTTGACATACCTAAAGAAGCCCTAAAGATATGTAAGTTACAAAGATCAATCTATAGATTGAAGCAAGCTTCTAGAAGCTGGAATCTTCGTTTTGATGAAATAGTAAAACAATATGGATTCATCAAGAACGAAGATGAGCCTTGTGTCTACAAGAAGGTTAGTGGGAGCATGATCGTTTTCCTGGTATTATATGTAGATGACATATTACTCATTGGAAACGATGTCCCTACCCTACAACAAGTAAAGTCTTGGTTGGGGAAATGCTTTTCTATGAAGGACCTAGGTGAAGCAGCCTATATATTAGGAATCAGAATCTATAGAGATAGATCACAAAAACTGCTTGGCCTAAGTCAGAGTACATATATAGACAAAGTGCTGAGACGCTTTAATATGCATGATTCTAAGAAAGGATTCATGCCTATGAAACATGGTCTGTGTCTATCAAAAACACAATCCCCTTCAACTAAGGAAGAAAGGGATCGCATGAATAAGATTCCATATGCATCTGCAATAGGATCTATCATGTATGCCATGTTATGTACTCGACCAGATATCTCGTATGCATTAAGTGCAACGAGTAGGTACCAATCTGATCCTGGTGATGCTCATTGGGTAGCTGTCAAGAAAATCCTTAAGTATTTGAGAAGGACTAAGGATTTATTCTTGATATATGGAGGTCAGGAAGAGCTGGATGTAATTGGATACACCGACGCTAGCTTCCAGACAGATAAGGATGACTTTAGATCGCAATCTGGTTATGTGTTTTGCTTAAACGGTGGCGCTGTGAGCTGGAAAAGTTCAAAGCAAGATACAATTGCTGATTCTACAACCGAGGCCGAGTATATTGCTGCCTCAAGTGCAGCAAAGGAAGCTGTTTGGATCAAAAAGTTCATTAGTGAACTTGGCATGGTTCCTAGCATTGTGGATCCCATTGGTCTCTATTGTGATAACAATGGTGCTATCGCACAAGCCAAGGAACCTAGATCTCACCAACGATCCAAACACATACTTAGGCGTTATCACCTCATTCGAGAGATAATAGATAGATGAGATGTGAAAATATGCAGAGTACCTACACTTGACAATATTGCTGACCCACTGACAAAGCCTCTTGCGCAGCAGAAGCATGATGGTCATACTAGATCTAATGGCATTAGGGGTATGCCTGATTGGCTCTAGTGCTAGTGGGAGATTGTTGGTGTAAGCCCTAAAGGCCAATACTTTTGGTACTTGTATCGGATTATTTATTAATAATAAAAGGCTTTTTCTTTATTATGTTTGTTTAATAAAGTCCCTAGAATAGCTAGTCCATTTAATGTATCAAGTGTGACTTAATCATGAGATCAAATTAAACATAAGGACACTATTCTTAAAGTATCCGTAGTCGAGCCTTATTGTGAAGTGGGATAACATTAGAGCATTAAGACTATTATGTATATAGACTGATGATCACATCTCATGGATCATGGATAAGGAGTTATCAAGTCTTAAACATAGGTATGAATATTAAGAGTAATATTTATACTGGATTGACCCGCTATGAGAATACTATATAGAATGTTATGCAAAGTGTCATAAGTTATTCTCATGGTGATAATGGTGTATACCACCCTTCGACCTGAAACCACTATGGACCCTAGATGTAGAGTCGAGTGCCTTGTTGCTGATCAAACATTGTCCGTAACTGGATGACCATAAAGACAGTTAATGGGTACTTCACGAAGCGTGCTAAGGGACATGAGTGACCTAGATGGAATTTGCCCATCCTGCGTAACAGGATCAATGTCTATGGGCCCAATATTGAACTGGACAAGGATGACACGGTCTATGCCTTGTGTTCAATATAGACATAAGGGCAAAAGGGTAATTATACACGTAATTATTATCACATAAGGATTTGTCAGATCACATGACATTTTCATGTCTTGGATAGCAGTGATGTGCTGCTAGATACCGCTCACTATTTATTATGTTAAATACGTGATTTAATATAATTGCCAATGCCGCGAAAACCTACAGGGTCACACACAAAGGGCGGATTGATGAGAGATAAAGTAACTAAGGAATACCGTAATGTACGGTGCCCTTAAGTGAATTGTATAACATCGTAAGGTACAATATACTTAAGTAGAATACAAAATATGGGAAGGTACCACGCGCTTAAGTGATTTTGGCATATTATAAGATATGGGCCATATACACTTAAGTGGGCTTTTAAGCTTGCAGCACACACAAGTGGTTCTATAAATAGAGCCCTTGTGTAGAAGCATGAGTGAATTTTCAATTTTGTTTCTCTCTCTCTCTCTCTTTCTCTCTCTCTCTCTCTCTCTCTCTCTCTCTCTCTCTCTCTCTCCCTCTCTCTCTCTCTCACTCAAAGCCTTCATTCGTAGCAGCTAGCACTGAGATTGAAGGAATTCGTTCGTGTGGACTGAGTAGAGGCGTTATCATTGTTCAACGTTCGTGATCGCTCCGTAGATCTGCATCAAAGGTTACAATCACCACAAGAGGTAACAATTATATCACTGACCATGCCCATTTGTAAGGATCATTAAAGGAGAAATTTTAAATTCCGCTGCGTTTTGGATCGCCCTTCTCCTTCAGTCTGGTCCTGAAAAACACAATGAGTGTCAAAAAAATTCACACTGCAATGGGAATCTGTGCATATTTTGCTAACAGAGAGAAGGTTATAGGTAAGTTTAGGTACATGTATAACATTTTTTAATTCAATGTTTTTAGTTAAGGTAATATTCCATTTCCCTGCAACTGCGGAAAAAGTACCATCTGCAATTCTAATTTTTTCACTTCCAGAACAAGGAGAATAGGTTTTAAATAAAGAAGAAAGACTGGTCATATGACCCGAGGCACCTGAATCAATGATCCAGGGTACACACATATTTGAGGTATAATTAAGGGAGTTAGGGTACTCGAATTGCCTGTTTGTGCCACATAACCACTAGGGGTACCAGATAAAAAAAATTAGAATTTAACAACCTTATGAGTTCCTCAACTTGTCCCTTTCTCAAAGAAGTCTTTTCTACCTCATGAGTTGTAGGGAAGGGTCTGTGAACTTTAGGACCTAATTTGCTTCCATTTAGATGAGTTGGTCTCCCGTGAATTTTCCAGCAAATTTCCCGGGTATGATGTAGTTTGTTGCAGTGGTTACACCAGAGGTTTGAAAAATTATTTTGATTAGTTGAACTCTTAAGGATAGTAGTTTCTGCAGCAAGAGCATTGGTCTTAGGAGGAGGTGAAACAATTTTGATCTTTCCCATCATCACACTTCTCCTAGTTTCTTCTCTTCTGACTTCAGCAAAGACCTCACCCAATGAAGGTAAGGTTTCTCTTGCAATGATCCTGCCACGAACTTCATCTAGCTCCTCATTTAGACCTGCAAGAAATTGAAATATTCTATCTTCTTCAATTTTCTGTTGATGGTGTTTGGCATCCTCTGCCGAGTTCCACTTGTAAGTGTTGAAGAGATCAAGGTCCTGCCAAACCCGCTTCAAAGAGTGGAAGTATTTTGTCACGTTATTACCTTCCTTTCGAATTTCTCTGGCTTGCAAGGTGGGTTCATAAATCTGGGATTTATTTCCACGGTCAGAATACATTTCTATGACATTATCCCATAGCTCTTTGACTGTGGAATAACACATGTAATTGATGGTAATGTCCTCCTCCACGGAGATTACCATCCAAGTCATGACCATGGAGTTTTCAGCATCCCAAGCAACATATTATGGATCAACAATATATGGCTTGGGTCACTCACCATTGAGGTATCTGAGTTTTCCTCTGCCACTAATATACAACTGGACAGATTGGTGCCACCGGAAGTAGTTCGACCCATTGAGTCGAAAGGTGGTGATTTGGACAGAATGAGATTCACCGAAAATAACTCGCTGCAAGTCTTTGGGGGGCGACAATCTCCTTCTCCTTATTCTGATCATTGCTGGTGGTTGAGGAATTGTCAGCCATGGATGCAAATCAAAGGCGCATAGATCTTTGTTCTGATACCAAGTTGAAATATTTGATAATATTATATATTTATCTGTACAAGGATTCCTCCTTTTTATAGAGGGAATTACAGTAGGTGATTGACTATAATATAGGAAGGAAATCCTAAATTAAAGAAGGAATAAATTGTAATAAAACTACCTAAAGTAGACTAAACATAAAGGAAACAAAATAATTATATACAAACAAAATTATTTACTACCAGTTAAGAGTTGTAAATGTTGTATTCTACATCCTGTCAACAATTTGTAAGGTATTTCAAATTTTAACTAAATGAAAGAGGAAGATATGGGATTGAAAGAGTATACATAGTACAAAAATATATCCCAACAAGCAATTTGAAGATTATGCAATTGGTCAAATGTTATGGTTCCACAAAGTTGTGAGATAAATAATGCATGTAATATCTACAAATTGGTTTGTATTAGCATATAGTTACTTCATTTTAGTATTTTGTTACGTTATCTATTTAAGATACTTAGATTATATATGTATGAATACTTTATTGATTCTATAATATGTGTATTATATTATAGCATGTTAGACTCAAACATAACAATTGCGAACCAAAGTTCACTTATGAAAAGTTCTAACTCCACCTTATAAAACATTACCTTTAAGACTATTGGATTTCATAACAATTTATCCATAGAAATTTGACAATTTATTAACTATTTAATCATAAAAAAAACCTTTAAAAGAAGAAAATAATAACTTGTTATTGTTATTATTTGTAGTTGTCAGTTAGCTATATTAGAAGGGAAAAAACACTATAATATAAAACCAATTTATTCTTCTCATCCAAATTCTTCCTTGAGGGAAAATAGTACAAGTCATAATACAAAAAAATACACTAAACTCAAGATACTATTTTTATTTCTTTTAAAAGTTATGGAATCATAAATGGATGTTTGTCAATCAAACCTCAAAAGAATATGAATATGGAGTAAAAAAGTTTGCTATATTTGTTGTTGCTTATGCAAAAGACACTAGTAAAATCATATGTCCTTGCTTAGAATGTTTTTATGATGTTGTTATTGCAGATGATTCGATGGATCACTTAATATGTAATGGAATTGATAAAAGTTATACATGTTGGACAATGCACGAGGAAGAAAAAATGAGGTCCACTAGTTTGAGAGGTACTTAAACTCTTTTCGAAAATAATAAACAAGAGTTTGGTCGAGTTGAAGAATTTGAGAACGTAATTGAAGAAGATCTTTGTTATAGTCCAAGAATATTTGAGAAGTTAGTAAGTGATGCAAAGAAACCGTTGTACGATGGATGTAATAAATTCATAAGATTGTCCACGATCTTAAAATTGTAAAAATAAAAAACATGAAATGGATGGTCTGATAAGAGTATCACATACTTGTTAACTCTGTTAAAAGATATTTTGCTTGAGAATAATGTGCCCCCAAGTCGAACTTATGAGACTAAGAAATGTTATATTCTATTGGCATTAGTTATGAAAAGATACATGCTTGTCAAAATAATCACATTTTATTTCGAAATGAGTAGACATCATTGGATATGTGTCCCAAATGTAATGATCCACGATATACGAAGAAAAAAATGGCTCCAACCAAAGTGTTATGGCAATCTTTATCGAGAAATAACATTTTTCCTTTGTCATTCAGGACACATGTCCACATATTATTGGTCAATATTCAAAATAAAAATATATTCCCAATCCATATGCGCCACATGTCTATTGAGAGGGGAAATTTTCCCCTTTTTCATCCTGACTCGCGTTTTTTTTTTAAATTTTTGTTTTCATATTTTTTTCTTTTAATTATTTAATTTATAATTTTGTTTGGATAATGGACATAGGCATGGATAGAAAATTTGGTCCATTGATTAAACTTGATTCGATGGTCAGGATTAAATCAAAGAAGCACGCATAATCTAAAATGCCTATAAAGTCCTTTCTAGAAGCTTTAATTAATTTAAATGAGATTAAATCAATTAAAACAACTAGAATTCACACCTTATAAAATAAATACAATAAAAATTAAAGGAAGATATGGAATGAAATTCTGGTATAGTCAGAGTTCAGATGTTCTACACGAAGTCATGACATCTGATCCAACATTATTCCTAATACAACAAGACAGTTAGGAAAAAATAAAACCCAGTACTCATATGCACACAGTCCCAGATGTCACGACATCTGTTAATCTACCATCATGGACAGAAGAACATCCAGTTTTGTCCATCTAGTACAAAGACACAGTAGAGATCAAACATAGCCCTTTTGTTTATTGATCCTGCCCAGTTATCAGCATGATGTCTCAACATTGATTTGAACATCACCTGTCCCAACATTACAGAAGGATGAACTGTAGTAGACCAACCAGTCTATCAGTAACAACAGTCAATAATGAATGTCATAACATTCTATTTTGTAATCAGACTGCAGGCTATGTGTTAGATCTGTTATTCCCTTCATAAACAGACTAAAACCAGATTGAGTTATAACATACAGAATATAGTGTGCAGAAGGTAAAAACACCAGTAATTGTTAACCCAGTTCGGTACAACATTACCTACTCTGGGGGCATACCAAGCCAGGAAGAAGATCCACTATTAGCAGTATTAATTCAGAGTTAAACTCCCCCGTTTACAACTCCTCACTTAATCCCTACCCAGTGCAATCTATACCTAGGCACTCCTAGATAGAAACCTCCAGTTTCCATTCCTATCACTACAATTACCATGTAATGCTTAGATAACTTGAACATGCTTCACAGCTTCGTTCAAGAACATAACCACTCTTGCCTACAGGCTTTGAGTTACAAATAATCTCATGCTTTCAAGCACTGAGAAACACATGGTAACCTTCCCACAGGTTGGGAGGTTTACCTCACACATACCCCTAATTTTTACATTGTTTGAGGCTTACAAAACCTAGGTTACAATCTACTATTTATAACCTAACCACCCAACTGGATTTGGGCCTTCAGAAATCGCAGCAAATCTTTCCTTTGCTGTTACAGAGATGGCAGAATTCTTCTGCTATAATCATGGTCTTCAATCTTTTATTTCCTAAAAGATCTCCATATTTGGGAACTGTATATTCACCAAATATATTTACCAAATCTTCTGATTGAATCTTCAAGATCTTCTCATAGGAGATAGGATATTCACCAAATCTCCTAATTAATCACAAACCAAACCAGAATTAACTGATTCAGTTTGATACACATGTGAGATGTCACAGTCCCGATGTCGTGACATCTTACATGACATGTTGGTCCAGATGTTGAACTTCTTCAACCCAACATATTAAAACAACAGAGGTGATTACATTATTTGTTTTACAAAATTAATGCCAATCCTAAGGTACTAACAATCTCCCCCTTTGGCAATTTTTAGCTAAAACAAATAATCCCAACATGGGTCTGCACTTCCTCTTTGTTTTTGACAGCCCCAATGCCACCACCACTGTTGGTGTACATAAGGAAGAAGATGTACAAGGATCAGCTCCACCACAACCCTTCCCCTCAACAGTAGGGCTTCCTGAAGAATATGTAATGCTGAGTACATAGGTAATGTAACTCAGATCACAAGACACAACTGTCTTCTTAACTCAGATCACAAGACACAACTTATATACCCAGTTAGTGACTTTTGTGTCTGAATCCATCTTCTCCTTGCTACCAGATATTGCTTGTTTCTGGTGCATCCTCAGGACAATGTTTCTCTCCCCCTTTTTAGCTAAACATTTATAAAAGACACCCTCACAAAACCAGATCCAGGAGCAGTATGACCAGATCTTAACAAACCCCATGGTTTAGAGGGAATGAAATGTCGCTCTTGTGAGAAGAGGAGTGCTGATACATCCTTTAAATAGGCCAGACCATGCTTAGGAATTTACGGTAGGAGTAAATGCTTGGTCAAGATCCATCCATATTTGCTGAGAATCAGTCAGAGAGTCACCGCCAATATCCCAGACAATTTTTGAATACCTTTTACAGCTCTTGACTGTTTCCAGAAACAACAGTTCCAAGACTATTCCATAAATGCTGTCAGACACGTTGCAAGCTATGTCTTTAACATTTGATACTGCTTTTGTCTGCATTCTTCATATATTCTCCCTATCACCGTTTTCTAAATCCACTTTCTCACCTCCAATGGTAGCTTGACAACTAGCACCACACATCCACATATCCTTATATAACTTCCAACATGTACATAAGATATCTTATGTTAAGACATCACATATGACATCTTGTGAACAATCTGTCCTTTTTGTTCACAAGGCAAACTATCAGCAGTTAAACCACATAATAGTAGTTTAATCAGCAGCAGAAGCAAAACAATTACTAGCTATGGCTACTAGTAATACACACATACACAAGGGTACTTCTCCTCCCCCTAAATCTGTGCAACAGTCAACAGAATTACTAGTTATGGATGCAATTAGTAAGACACACAAAAGCATAATGCACAAGGGTACTTCTTCTCCCCCTAAATCTGTGCATTCATCAATTAACAACTACTGAACTTCAGCACCTGTACCAGCCAGAATGTCATACTGACATCTGCTACAACATCAGCACTTGTGCACCACATCCATATTTCCTTATGACTGAAGTTTCAGAAGGAAATAACAATATTGTCCAAGGCAATATCATGACATCCGGTCAGACATTCTTCTGCTCACTCAGCCTTGACACACGCCCCATCATCTCACTGACTAACAAGGTGCCATACCTTGTTATCTGAGAACCCATAGACCACAAGCTTGAAGAATACTTGCAGTGCAAAGACAGAACTCCCCCTGTCATGAACAACCAACTCTCCTCTTGACACATGGAGATCACATATGAGCATATCCAACACCCCACGGTTGGACCTTTACAGACTTCCTGATTCAAGTAGAGAACCCAGACCACTTGATGAATGGAAAACATAAGACGCATCTTCATGTCTTCAAGAGCACACCCTCTGTTCAACCCTCTTGGCTGAACACATCCATACTCTGTGTCAATCTCTCTCTTAACCAGAATAAAAAATCACTTTACAAAATGTTCTAACATGAGTTAGGACATCCTTCACAACATAACACCATCTGATAATCTTCAGATATCACTGAGTCATTAGCTTGTTCCATAAGAACCCAGACACAAATTGGGACATATACATTCTCATCCCATTACAAGAGATAGTCTTCCATAGATAGCTCAAAGCTTCTTCCATTAGCTCCAATAGAAAACACCTCCTTTTGTCTTCAACATACTACTTTTCTGCTCAAAAGTAACTTGTCTAAGACTATCCTCAAGAATAATCAGTTGCCATATGTAGATTATCTTGATTCTTCGAACTCACTTATGAGATAGACCAAATGCCACTGGTTGATTAACTCCTTCATGAATCCTCATATGAAAAAGTCAAATGCCATTTTTTGAGCTCTTCACGTTTATCAGACTTCTCCCAAAGATATTCTGACCTTCCAAGTGAGACTTGAACTTCAAGCTACATGTTGAACGCAACTTAGATTTTCTAAGACATGAACATGTAACATCCTTTCTATCCAGGAACTCCAAAGAGCTGCAACGAGAACGACCTTTTTGAAGTACCCAATCTACAACCCTGTAGACCCTTCTATCTCAAGTTGATGTGCCACTTCACCAACTAAGATTCTGATGTTGAACCAAATGTCATAACATTGTGTTTTGACATCTAGCTGTTGAATTCAGCTCCTTCTTCTGCCACTTGAAAGAACTTCCTCCCTTCACAGAACAAGAGTTCAATATTCTCATAGACTTGATTGTGGAACCAAGTTTGAGTAAACATCCTCCATCCTGCAGGTTTGCAGTTAAGTCATCCAAGCTCACACCTTGATGAATCCCTGCTTCTTCTCCAAAGACATCAGACACTCTGATGCATGAGTCTTTAGAAGGACTAGTTAGAAACTATCCCTTCAGCTATACCAAGGAATCCACTTCCTAAGGCAAAGCTGTTTCCATGATGTCAAGACTGCTGCCACTTGTTCTTGACTCCATAGTGTGCATTAGCTAATGCACTTCCTTACCTAGATCAGAAGTAAACTGATCCAAGTAACCACCATCAGGACTATGATGCTTTCTTCTTCTTGTACATACCAGGGCTGAGCATGTTTCTTGCCAGGAAACCTTTTCAGTGATCAAATGCGTTTGCTGCCACCAAAGTAATAGATCATAAACCAATGTACTATCCTTCCTGTGATTCTACACAGGATCTTGAAGATGAGATGTTCCAACATCTTTTAAAACATCATTTATCTTGAGCTCCAAGGATAATCAATTAAATACTTGTACTTGGCACAAGTAGACATTGATCTTAAATCCTTTCCCAATATTCCTTTCAGATACTTCCACCATAAGAATACTTTGAAAATACTCTTCTAGTGTCAACATCTTCTGCCTGCAAGCACTTCAACAGTTTTGAAAATCTTCCCAGATTAAATTCACCATTAGGAATGAGAGAGATGAATTCTTCCTTGCAAATGTGTCACACAACCACCAGAACCCATGTGACACAGGTCAACAGCCAACCAGACCCTAGGCTGACCGAACGTGAGGAGGTTAACCAAAACTCCCCCTCAAATTAACAATCATGGAAACTCCACACCAATATCCATGCATTGTACACACATGTCTCAGCATGACATACATCACCCCTATCGGTGGCAATTAACTCTATGAGTTATACCTATACATACTCCAATCACACCAATCAGACTCCAGCTGACCATAAGTACTGGTGAAAGAAAAAAACACCCTTCAATAGTAGCTATGCATTGCCAGAGCATACTACCTCAACCAATCTCTGAATCTTAATATTCTCACTCCTTGAAATAACAGCCACTTCTGAGCGTGGTGTTTGAATAACAAGATTCATGGTCCCAATAGCAATCAGGTTACCCCATTATTGACTTCTAACATCCAGGGGACTTGTCTTCCCACACAACATAGTGCTTCAGAGAACAACTCTCGAACCCTGATCAATCTACAGGAATAAGACAATCAACAGGAGATTTCTCAATGTCACATCTCAACCAGCTCCACTTCTAGAGATCAGACTTCTAAAAGTGACCTTCTTGAGCACACAAACAATTGACCCTACCCTTGTCAACTTAGCACCCACAGATGTCTCCTCTTCCAGGTCAGGAGTAGGTTCCAAACACAAGTATCCCTTTGTTTGACACCTAAAACCATCTGCTCTTCAACCAGTAGCTGCATACTTGTTGAACAACATGTTCTAACATCTCATAGAACATTAGTTCCACCTCCTTGGAACAAACCCTCATTGAAAGTCTTCAAGGGCTTCATATACACTACCCAAGAGAGTAAAAGAATCAGTGATCAGGTGATTCTTACAATCCTGAAGTGAGAACGTCATGATGAGTGGACTTGAGGAGACTCAAGTATCTTTGACATCTTCAGTAGATTTTGATGAAATCTTGAATATAGTAGCCTTTCATCCACATGAGGGGAAACTACATCAGAGTTTGAGTTTTGCCAGGTATTATGCAACAGAAATCATAATACAAATCAACCTATGAGCACACACTTCTCCAGATCAACCTCCAAGATCATACCAAGATTGAATATGATTCAATACTAGCACAGTTGTTCCACACAAAGGCCAATTGCCAACCTCCAGAGACAGGTACACACAGTTCCTGTCATGAATAATCCAACCACCTACTTCAAGGGACCATTCAGGGGAATCACAGAACCTTCAACAGTACTGACATAACTCCTTGTAAGATACCAGAAGATATCACCCATGGATCTCATCCAGAAACAGAACAGGATGCCTGCTCTGATACCAATTGAAATTCTGGTATAGTCAGAGTTCAGATGTTCTACACGAAGTCATGACATCTGATCCAACATTATTCCTAATACAGCAAGACAGTTAGGAAAAAATAAAACCCAGTACTCATATGCACACAGTCCCAGATGTCACGACATCTGCTAATCTACCATCATGGATAGAAGAACATCCAGTTTTGTCCATCTAGTACAAAGACACAGTAGAGATCAAACATAGCCCTTTTGTTTATTGGTCCTGCCCAGTTATCAGCATGATGTCTCAACATTGATTTGAACATCACCTGTCCCAACATTACAGAAGGATGAACTGTAGTAGACCAACCAGTCTATCAGTAACAACAGTCAATAATGAATGTCATAACATTCTGTTTTGCAATCAGACTGCGGGCTATGTGTTAGATCTGTTATTCCCTTCATAAACAGACTAAAACCAGACTGAGTTATAACATACAGAATATAGTGTGCAGAAGGTAAAAACACCAGTAATTGTTAACCCAGTTCGGTACAACATTACCTACTCTGGGGGCATACCAAGCCAGGAAGAAGATCCACTATTAGCAGTATTAATTCAGAGTTAAACTCCCCCGTTTACAACTCCTCACTTAATCCCTAGCCAGTGCAATCTATACCTAGGCACTCCTAGATAGAAACCTCCAGTTTCCATTCCTATCACTACAATTACCATGTAATGCTTAGATAACTTGAACATGCTTCACAGCTTCGTTCAAGAACATAACCACTCTTGCCTACAGGCTTTGAGTTACAAATAATCTCATGCTTTCAAGCACTGAGAAACACATGGTAACCTTCCCACAGGTTGGGAGGTTTACCTCACACATACCCCTAATTTTTACATTGTTTGAGGCTTACAAAACCTAGGTTACAATCTACTATTTATAACCTAACCACCCAACTGGATTTGGACCTTCAGAAATCGCAGCAAATCTTTCCTTTGCTGTTACAGAGCTGGCAGAATTTTTTTGCTACAATCATGGTCTTCAATCTTTTATTTCCTAAAAGATCTCCATATTTGGGAACTGTATATTCACCAAATATATTTACCAAATCTTCTGATTGAATCTTCAAGATCTTCTCAGAGGAGATAGGATATTCAGCAGATCTCCTAATTAATCACAAACCAAACCAGAATTAACTGATTCAATTTGATACACATGTGAGATGTCACAGTCCCGATGTCGTGACATCTTACATGACATGTTGGTCCAGATGTTGAACTTCTTCAACCCAACATATTAAAACAACAGAGGTGATTACATTATTTGTTTTACAAAATTAATGCCAATCTTAAGGTACTAACATGGAAAATTCTATTTAATTTTTCTGAATACTTTGATAGAAGAATAAAAATAAAGTGATTGAATATGAATAAAAATCGGGTGCAAAAGTGTCCGAAAAATTAAAATGAATATACTAAAATGATATGTACAAAATAAACTTCTCGGAAACATACATGTTTTTATTAAATTTTTAAGTGAAAAATGCTGAGTTTAAGAGGCTCAGGCTGATCAAAATATGAACGAAAAAGTAGTTGAAAAAATAAAATGACCACACCAGGTTAAACTACGCATACTGGAGATTAACAAGACTGATATCTGGATGCTCGATTTCAATACTTTTCGCCTGCTAATTTTACGTACATTTGAGAAACAATTCAACTGGTCTCTCTGTATATCCGAAAACTTATTCTAGTCGATATTTTAGGAATTATGTGTGATAAAATGCATGTTATGCTATACATCTGATGCAAAGTAAAAACAATGTTAGACGTATGAAAGTTTTTAAAATATAGAATACTTCCTATCATGCTTTTGTAGAGACTTTGGACCACACTGACACCATTTTCATCTTTAGACACTTTCAGATGAGTAGGAGCAGGTGTCCTCTTGTGGCTTGCATTCTCCATGCCAAACTTCTTAACAATATTCTTGGCATATTTACTTTGAGATAGAAAGATAGAATCTTCCATCTGCTTGACTTGCAGGCCATGAAAATCGGTTAGTTCTCCAACAAGGCTCATTTCAAATTCAGACTGCATTTGCTCAAAAAAATGTTGAACCAATTTACTTGACATCCCACCAAACACAATATAATCCACATAGATCTGAGCAACCATGAGCTTTCCTCCTTCATCTTTGACAAATAAGGTCTTATCAATGCCTCCGTTTCTGTATCCATTGTCAATGAGAAACATTGTGAGTCTCTCATACCAAGCTCTAGGAGCTTGTTTCAACCCATAAAGAGCTTTCCTCAACTTATACATATGCTTTGGAAGATTTGGGTATGTGAATCCCTTTGGTTGTTCAACATATACTTCATCATTCAAGTAGCCATTTAAGAAGGAACTTTTCTCATCCATTTGGAACAATTTAAACTTCAGAATACATGCCACTCCTAGAAATAATCTAATGGACTCCAGGCGAGCTACAGGAGCAAATGTTTCATCATAGTCAACTCCTTCAACTTGAGTGTATCCTTGTGCTACCAATCTTGCTTTATTTCTAGTAACCACACCTTTTTCATCAGATTTATTCTTGTAAACCCACTTTGTTCCAATAACATTTATTCCTTCAGGTCTTGGAACCAATTTCTATACTTCATTTCTCTTGAATTGTCCTAACTCTTCCTGCATGGCATTGATCCAGAATTCATCAGTTAAGGCTTCTTTAACATTCTTAGGCTCAATCTTGGACACAAAACAGGCATGTGAGATCACTTCCCTTGATCTAGTGGTGACCCCATTTATTTGGGTCTCCTATAATGAGATCTTTAGGATGATCCTTCTGAATTCTGATAAAGGGTCCCTTATTTACTTGATCAGCTTCAGGTTCAGCTTGAGTGGACTCACTATCACTACTTTTGTCCAGGAGTTCAGCTGGGGCATCATTCAGAAATGTTTCAACATCGTCTGTGACATCAGTCTCTTGATCATCAACAACAACATTGATAGATTCCATCATAACTTTTGTTTTGGAATTAAAAACTCTAAAGGCTCTGTTGTTTGTTGAGTAGCCCAGAAATATTCCTTCATCACTCTTGGGGTCCATTTTCCTTCTTTGTTCCAGATCAGCCAAGATATAACATTTACTACCAAACACATGGAAGTAATTGACAGTAGGTCTGCTTCCCTTCCAGACTTCATATAAAGTGGTTGAGGTCCCTTTTCTCAAGGTTACTCTGTTGTGAACATAACAGAATGTGTTCATAGCTTCGGCCCAGAAGTGGTAAGGCAACTTCTTAGCATGAATCATAGCTCTAGCAGATTCTTAGAGAGTTCTATTCTTCCTTTCCACCACACCATTTTGCTGAGGGGTAATGGGAGAAGAGAACACATGACCAATCCCTTCAGATGAATAGAATTCAGCAAATTTACTGTTCTCAAATTCTTTCCCATGATCACTTCTGATTCTGATAACATGACTCTCTCTTTCTCTTTGAAGTCTTTGGTAAAGGTCTTTGAACACATCAAACACATTAGATTTTTCCCTTATAAAATTCACCCAGGTATATCTAGAGAAGTCGTCCACCACAACATAAGCATACCTTTTCCCACCAAGACTTTCCACCTGCATAGGTCCCATCAAGTGGTGTCATGTTTGATCTTCTGATGTGACATCTTTGTCTGCTTTCTAATCTGACATTCACCACATACTCTTCCTTCTTCAATCTTTAATTTTGGGATTCCTCTGACAGCTTCAAGAGATATGATCCTCTTCATTCCTTTAAGATGCAGATGACCCAGTTTTTAATGCCATAGTTTCACTTCTTCTTCTTTAGTTAGAGCACATATTGATGAAGAGCTAGTTTCTAGATGAATCCACATATAGCAGTTGTCCTTAGATCTGACTCCTCTCATGATCACCTCATTTTTTGCATTAGTAATCAAGCATTTAGTTTTTGTGAAGTTCACATTTAGGCCTTGATCACATAATTGGCTGATGCTGATCAGGCTTCCAGTCAATCCTTTAACAAGCAACACATTATCAAGGTTAGGAACTCCAGGGAAGTTCAACTTTCCCATCCCCTTGATTTCACCCTTTTCTCCATCACCAAAAGTTACATAGCTGGTGACATGAGATTGAAGGTTAACCAACAGGTTTTTGCTTCCAGTCATGTGTCTGGAGCATCCACTGTCAAAGTACCAATCTTCTTTGGCTGAGATTCTGAAGGAAGTGTGAGCTATCAAGTTAGTAGCACCAGCCCTTGGAACCCACTGTTTTCTGTTAGCAGGGATGTGTTGTTTGGGTCTAGGTTGATGAGTAGGACTAGGATAACCATACAACCTAAAGCAGAATGGTTTTATGTGACCAAATTTCCCACAGTAATGACATCTCCATCTTTGGTGTTTTCCTTTATGGTGTCTTTCCTTGTGATGTTGAGACACCTGATGTGACATCTTTGGTTTGCTACCAGTGGGACTACAATCAGGAGAGGATTCATTGAACCCAAGGCCAGTCATGTATCCTGCCATCTTTCCAGCCTGGAGGATTTTGTCTAAGGTGTCAGATCCACTGCTTAGCATTTTGACATACTTCATTATCTCATCCAGTTTGGAATTCAAGAACACGACTTTGATCTTCAACGTAGAAATGGTTTCTAAGTGTTCTGTCTTCTCAGCCTCTAGTTGGGTTATTAATTTCTTCTGATTCTCCACTTATTGACACACTTCTTCACTTCTGAAACATAAATTCCTGTAAGAAGTAGCTAATTTATCAAAGGTTAATTCATCATCACTGAAGTCTTCATCAGGATCCTATCTCTCAGTCAAAGCAGTCACAAGATTGGCAGATTCTCCTTCTGTTTCACTTTCAGAATTATCATCAAACCAAGTAGCAGCAAGACTCTTCTTTTGTTTCTTGAGATAGGTCCCACATTCATCTCTAATGTGACCATACCCTTCATATTGATGGCACTGAATTCCTTTGCCCTGTTTGGATTTTTCCTCAGATTTTGTTCTTCTTCTAGCATCATTGGGCCTACTGATGTCAAATGAGTTGTTCTTGATATTAGACTTTGACCTCACATCCACCCTCTTCAGGATTTTGTTGAATTGTCTTCCAAGTAACGCTAAACCATTTGCCATACCTTCATCAGTATCCTGACTACTTTCTTCCTTTTTATCTTCAGTGTTTGACATAAAGGCTATGCTTTTGACTTTGTTTTCAGATTCATCACTCATTCCCAACTCGAATTTTTAGAGGGATCCAATTAGCTCATCCACTCTCATCTTATAGATATCTTGAGATTCTTCTATGGCTGTCACTTTCATGGAAAATCTCTTGGGAAGTGATCTGAGAATTTTCCTCACAAGCTTTTCATTTGACATCTTCTTAACCAGGGCTCTTGAGGCATTAGCAATTTCAAGGATATTCATATGGAAGTCATGAATACTTTCATCTTCTTTCATCCTCAAATTCTCAAACTTAGTAGTAAGCAGTTGCAATCTAGACATCTTCATTCTAGAGGTATCTTCATGAGTGGTTTTGAGAATATTCCAAGCATCTTTAGCCACCTCACAATTGTTCACCAATCTGAAGATGTTCTTATCAACCCCATTGAATATAGAATTCAATGCTTTAGAGTTTCCAAGAGCTAGTTCATCCCCCTCCTTGGTCCATTCTTTCTCAGATTTCTTATCAGTTGTAACTTCTCCATCCTTTATAGTGAAGGGATGTTCCCAGCCTGTTAGAAAAACCTTCCAAGCCTTATTATCCAACGATTTCAAGAAGGCTACCATCTGAGGTTTCCAGTAGTCATAGTTAGATCCATCCAGAATTGGTGGTCTGTGTACAGATCCTCCGTCTCTATCCATAGTACCAGAAAGTAACGTCCCAAGATCTCACCCAGAACCAGAGCAGGATGCCTGCTTTGATACCAATTGAAATTCTGGTATCAGATATGAGATGTCGAAGGTAATGTCATGACACTAATATCTGAACAACAAGTGAAATATAAACAGGATAAAAACAGAGAAACAATTGAAAAAGCGACACAAGCAGTTGTTAACCCAGTTCAGTGCAAACACACCTACGTTTGGGGGCTACCAAGCCAGGAAGGAAATCCACTAAACAGAATTAGTTCAAAGACTCTCAGTAAACAACTTCAAGTTACAACCTTTTCACCTAATCTCTACCCGTGTGACTTCTATATAAGAACTCTTAGATATGAGACCCTACTCACTCTCCCTCAATCACATCAATGATACTGGAACAAATACTACAAAGAAAGAAGACACACTTCAATGATACATACTTGATCTTGCTTAAAAGCTTTAATCAAGTAAATAAATACACTCGTACTTCAAAGCTTAGAGTGGACAAATTGCAACCCAAAACTCAGTCCAATTCACATATCAACAAGATGAATGAATGGCTCACAAATCACAAACGTACATTAGGCTAAAACCCTAATACTCACTCACTTTAACATTTGTATTTTCTTCTCTCTACAATCACACAGGGTTTACATGGTCTTTAAATAGAAGCTTTCTGAATGGGCCTGGGCAACACGTAACCCTAATCCTATTTAACGCGTATTCCTTAGGAATTAGTAACAAATCATTCCTCTTTGGGAAACAGAATATTTTGGCTTTAAACAGAATTACTCCTTGAATAACGCATGCAATCTCCACATAAGCACACAAAGACTTGCATGAAAAGCGCAACAACAAAACACATAACATTCAGACTGAATGTTCTGTATGCACATGTCTTAACATCGGGTCTGACATCTTGAATAAATCATGCACACTCATATTAAACAACTTGTAGGAAGTTGATATCACATGTCAAGACAACATGCGTGACATCTAGTGATAACACTAAGTTTTACCAAAATTGATCCCAATACATAGAACCAACAGTTTCAAATTGCAAGCACTTGGTTTCTCAACAAGTTGGGATTGGCCAAGTCCTTTAGCATAGGAATGTTGCCTAAGTTCTAAGTCCATTTGTCCAAGATCAAGCCAACAGTCCACACAAAAGTTTTTTAGGGTTTTTGTTGTTATTATCTACATTAATGGTCAAAGACCACACAAACAAGCAAAGTATACACAAACAAAATATATCACACAATATGGTCCAAGTGGACAAAGTGAAAATTGCATTAACATAAACAAATAGAATGATATGAACAATGGCAAATGTATAAAAGCAAGAATTAAATGACATTAAAGTAAATGGCTTAAAATTAAAAGTTAGTTGTTAATGGGTTAGAAGTTAGTATTGTTTTGTTTTTGCTTTTCATTTTTTGACATTCTTTGGAGAACACTCAACCCACTTATCACAAGTATGGATCCTTGAACCAAGACATATCCCAAGGGAAGGAAAATAGGCCAAGTTTCCACACAATACCATGAAAGAGGGGAGACTTACAATCTCACTAACTAGAATGATATGCCTTTTATGTCACAAATTTAGCGCTATGTTAAGCAATCGTAATTGGACTTATGTAGAAGTCACAACTATTTGAGGTCGGGCAATAGAATTTTGGTGTTAATGCATGTTAGAGACATAATATTATGGACTATGCTCATGAAACATACCACACACAAAAAGAATATGCAAAAGGTGTGGCCTAATCTCATCCATACTCATGTTAATTTTTCAATAAACTAGCTTTAGGACTTTGAGATATCATAGGCCAAAAGAGATGAATGCATTGAGAAAGGGAATGAGATGAAGTGGGAGGGGAATAGATGAAAACTCAAATTGATCAAAGGAGGACTTTTACCAAATTAATATGATCCATTCATTTTGGGAGATGGAATGTATATTCCATTAATCCCCTAAATCCAATGATATTAACTTGACAAAGTCAAATCAACCTTGACCAAGGCCCAACAACAAGAGTCAAACACATACAAGTCATAACAATTGGTCAACAAAATTATTTGGCATTTATTCAAATTAAAAATACTAAAATAGTACATTTAAATTAAATATGGTTTGTCAAATTCCTAAAAACTCATCAAAACACCAAATAAATGGCCATGAGATTTATCATAGGTCAAACAAGGTCAAAGGACCTTGGAGAAAACATTTCATAATTCTTAAAGACTTAAAAGTATTTTTAAACAATTAAAAACAAATGAAAAATCAATTAATTCATGAAAAATATTAATAATGATCCAAAAATTATTTTAATTCAGAATATGAAAGAGGAAATTATTTGAATTTTTTTGGGGAAACTCTCATATTTTTGGATCAATATTAAAATTGATATGTATTCTGAGCATATGGAGCTCTATTTATAGCTGAATCACATGATATTTGCACCTTCCAAATTACTTTCCAAAATTGGCAATGGATGATGCATGGGTGCATGGGCGTGTACAGGCCCATGAGATGATTGCTTTAGGTCGACAAATGAGTGTGATAGAGTCTGAAGTCAACTTGGATTGCAAGGCAAGTGTACATGGAAACTTGAAGTTTGATCTTTGCCAAATGATGATTCAATGTTCAAGCCATGCGCAGCCTATTCAATTCTTGTCCAAAATGGATGAACTTGGACTTTTTCGAAAGGTGAGATCAAGTGGAACAACTTTCATCTTAAACACTTTTCCATTTGAATCTTGTATCATAATGAATTTTGAGTTGGAAGTTTGGAAATTTCAACATGTTGAAATTTTTTCTAAGTGTCAAGCCATATATCTAAATATTCCACCTTGCTTAACTTTTTATGTGAGCTTCAAATGAGAAAGGTGTCTTCATCAAAGTTGTAGCTACTTCAAAGACCTTCAAAATGGTTACCAATTTAATGTCAATTGGATTTGAAATGATAGAGTTATGCATTTTTGAAGTTTGGAAAACTCACTGGTTCAATGGTATAGGTCAAAAGTGACCTATAACGTAACCTCATATCACATGCTCAAAAAAGTTGAATTAGCCCTCACTCCAAACATCAAAGTTGAAGTAGACATCTTGAATTTGATTTTGAAATCTGGAAGTCTTTCATCTCATAAAAATTAAGCAAGTTATGGCCTTGGGAAGTTGACTTCCAAATTAGGGTTTAGACAAAATGACCTATAATGTTTCAACATAGAAAATGATTTTCCAAGCAAAACTAGCTCTAGGTCTCATCATTAAAGTTATTAGGAATGTCATTTAGAGTAACCTTTCTCTTGGAATGATTTTCATGTGGTGAAAATTGTAGGAGATAGGGTCTAGAGAGACCCAGTTTTGATCAGATGAATTCATCTGGCCAACCACCATCAACCAACTTGCTAACCTTCAATTCCTTTGACTTTCTAGGATCATGATAGATCATTAATGCATAAGATGATGAATTTTTACGTGTCCCTTAAGAAATTTGATCAAATGGTGAGATAGTTGTAAGACCCCAATTTTGACCTTAGATCCCTCATACACTTTCATCATAAGCATTAGCATTGGGATCATAACTTGGTATCCTCCTTACCCCTATTTCATTGGGTTTATTTTGGGAGAGATCACCAAGCACCATATGATTGTATCATACTTGTATTTTATCATTTTTACTAACCAAAATACCAAAAATATGTCTTTGTATTTGCCTAACTCTTTTGTAAGTAGGGCATGATCCGATTGATCTATCAAGTTCACATCTAGGGTTAGAGACCCTCATGAACAAAGAGAACAACCATAAATTGATCCAATAATGGTTATGAGCATCATACATGACTTCCAATGATCTCTACATGTTATTTTGATCAAGTTTTCTTCAAGAGTTTGAGGTTGATTTGCCTTGGAAACCCTAGTTTGACTGGGTATCTTGAGTAACTTCTCCAACAAGCTATCTCACCAATTGATTAAATTTCTCAAGGGACACTTCAAAATTCATAATATTATGCATATATGATCTACCATGAGCCTATAAAGTCAAGAGAATTGAAGATTAGCATGTTGGTTGATGGTGGTTGGCCAGATGAATTCATCTGATCAAAACTAGGTCTCCCTAGACCCTATCTCCTACAATTTTAACCATATGAAAATGATTCCAAGAGAAACGTTACTCTAAATGACATTACAAACAACTTTCATGTTGAGCCCTAGAGATATTTTTTTTTGGAAACTCATTTTCTATGTTGAAACATTATAGGTCATTTTGTCTAAACCCTAATTTGGAAGTCAACTTCCCAAGGCCATAACTTGCTCAATTTTTATGAGATGAAAGATTTAAAATTTTCACAATCAAATACAATATGTCTACTTCAACTTTGATGTTTGGAGTGAGGGTTAATTCAACTTTTATGAGCATGTGATATGAGGTTACATTATAGGTCACTTTTGACCTATACCATTGAATAAGTGATTTTTCCAAACTTCAAAAATGCATAACTCTATCATTTCAAATCCAAATGACATGAAATTGGTGACCATTTTAAGTTCTTTGAACTAACTACAACTTTGATGAAGACACTTTTCTCATTTGAAGCTCACATAAAAAGTTAAGCAAGGTGGAATATTGAGATATATGGCTCGACACTTAGAAATATTTTCAACATGTTGGAATTTCCAAACATCCACCTCAAAATTCATCATGATACAAGCTTCAAATGGAAAGGTGATGAACATGAAAGTTGTTCCTCTTGATCTCGCCTTTCGAAAAAGTCCAAGTTCATCCATTTTGGACAAGAATTGAATAGGCTGCGCATGGCTTGAACATTGCATCATCATTTGGCAAAGATCAAACTTCAAGTTTCCATGTACACTTGTCTTGAAATCCAAGTTGATTTTAGACTCTCACACACTCATTTGTGGACCTAAAGCAATGATCTCATGGGCCTGTACATGCCCATGCACCCATGCGTCATCCGTTGCCAATTTTGGAAAGTCATTTGGAAGGTGCAAATATCACGTGATTCAGCTATAAATAGAGCTCCATATGCTCAGAATTCGACACACATTCACGCCAACTTTGATCCTAGAGCCCTAGCCCTTCCATTTGAGAGGATAATCCTGAGAATTTCATCTTGAAATTGAGTTTGAATCTCACTATTTTGAGATTCAAAATCCAGGGATCCAAGACCTTTTGTGCATTTCGTTCTACTTCTACAAGCATTCTGAGTGAGATCAAGCACGAGCCAAGGCAAGAACAATTGAATCCAGACCTGCATTGAAGGTATTTTCCAGAAAATTTCATCTTTTCGATTCTCTCTCAATCTTGCTCAATTCTCTTGATTCTTTGATTGTCTGAAGTCCTACCAATGTAGGCAAGAAGATTGAGTTGCTTAGAGGTCAAATTGAAGCAACTTAGTTGACATACCTCAAAATTCAACTCCTCATATCTTTATATATGTGAAGAGTTAGTTAAAATTGAGGTCAGATTCGTGCTCTACGCCATTTTTTCTTTCAGATCATGTCCACCTTTTTCATTTTTTTGATGGTGATGAGTGAACCAGTCCGGCCAGGGTCACTAGAGAAGAAGACCGGCCTTTGGACGTCGGTGATGTGTTGGCACGGTTCAGAGCCATTGATCTCTTTTAAATTGTTTTAATCATGTGCGTTGTTTTTAATTACCATGCCTGTGCCGCGTTGACTCAAGACTACCATGGAACGCGCGCTGGTGGCCACTTGATTTGCCACCTCAATTAATGAGGGAGATCAAGTGGTCCGCGTTTTTTCTGATTATTTGAATTTCATTTTAATTGTTTTATTTTCATTAATTCATATTAATTTTAATATTGATCCAAAAAATATGAGAGTTTCACCAAAAAAATTCAAATAATTTCCTCTTTCATATTCTGAATTAAAATTGTTTTTTTACATCATTATTAATATTTTTCATGATTTAATTGATTTTTTGTTTGTTTTTAATTGTTTAAAAATACTTTTAAGTCTTTAAAAATTCTGAAATTTTTTCTCCAAGGTCCTTTAACCTTATTTGACCTATGATAAATCTCATGGCCATTTATTTGGTGTTTTGATGAGGTTTTAGGAATTTGACAAACCATATTTAATTTAAATGTGCTATTTTAGTATTTTTAATTTGAATAAATGCCAAATATTTTTTTGACCAATTGTGATGACTTGTTTGTGTTGGACTCTTATTGTTGGGCCTTGGTCAAGGTTGATTTGACTTTGTCAAGTTAATATCATTGGATTTAGGGGATTGATGGAATGTAAATTCCATCTCCCAAAATTAATGGATGATATTAATTTGGTAAAAGTCCTCCTTTGATCAATTTGAGTTTTCATCTATTCCCCTCCCACTTCATCTCATTCCCTTTCTTTATGGATTCATCTCATTTGGCCTATGATATCTCAAAGTCCTAAAGCTAGTTGATTGAAAAATTAACATGAGTATGGATGAGATTAGGCCACACCTTTTGCATATTCTTTTTGTGTGTGGTATATTTCATGAGCATAGTCTATAATACTATGTCTCTAACATGCATTAACACCAAAATTCTATTGCCCGGCCTCAAATAGTTGTGACTTCTACATATGTCCAATTACGATTACTTAACATAGCGCTAAATTTGTGACATAAAAGGCATAGCATTCTAGTTAGTGAGATTGTAAGTCTCCCCTCTTTCATGGTATTGTGTGGAAACTTGGCCTTTTTTCCTTTATTTGGAATATGTCTTAGTTCAAGGATTCATGCTTGTGATAAGTGGGTTGAGTGTTCTCCAAAGAATGTCTAAGAATGAAAAGCAAAAACAAAACAATACTAACTTCTAACCTATTAACAACTAACTTTTAATTTCAAGCCATTTACTTTAATGTCATTTAATTCTAGCTTTTATACATTTTCCATTGTTCATATCATTCTAATTGTTTATGTTAATGCAATTTTCACTTTGTCCATTTGGACCATATTGTGTGATATATTTTATTTGTGTATACTTTGCTTGTTTGTGTGGTATTTGACCATTAATGTACATAATAACAACAAAAAACCTAAAAGACTTTTGTGTGGACTGTTGGCTTGATCTTGGACAAATTGACTTAGAACTTAGGCAAAACTCCTATGCTAAAGGACTTGGCCAATGCCAACTTATTGAGAAACCAAGTGCTTGCAATTTTAAACTTCATCTGATACATCATTTAAAATCCTTCTGAGTTCATCTACAACATGATCATTGTGAAGTTGTTATTTTGAACCTGTGACTTGTGGAATTCATCTGTTACATGAGCCATTTTGAAGAAGATCATGGAATGGATAAACTTGGATGTGGCTATCTTTATTTGATGCCTTTGCTCTTCAAGATAATATAATTGTGCACTTGTGTGTTGCTTGATTCTAAAAGTCAAAGGGAATTCTGGGTTTCTATTAACATTCTTGTCTATTGGATTGCTACCCACTTGGTCAGAACTTTTCAACTCTTAACTTTTAATTTTGTGCATAGGATAGTCTCTTCATCTTCTCCCTATTTCTTTAATTTCAAAATATCTTCCTCCCTTTTCAAACTCTTTGATTGAACTTATTTTGTTCTAAACTTCGACCACTTTGCGAAAAGATAGAAACTTTGGCCTTTCGCCATTGCATTTTCAAACTTCTTTTCTTAAATCAAAACTGTAAATAAACTTAACTATATTTGAACTAAACTTTCAAAAAGCCAAAAAGAACTAACTCATTCAAACTTTTTTTTGGGGCCTTTGTGCCTTTCAAACCTAATTTTTATTAAAAGCAATGCATCCACTTTGAAATTTGAATCACGAACTACGAGGTTTTGATCCCTCATTTTTATGTTGGTACGTAGGTACAAGACCGAAGGTCTTGCCAAACACAAAAATATAATTAATGAATTCTTTTCTCATCCCCCCATTCTATTTGTTTGTAAACATCATTTTTGTACCAAATACATATGCACACAAAAAGGGCTCCCTAGGAGTACCTAAGACACTTTGGGTGCTAACACCTTCTATTTGTGTAACCAACCCCCTTACCTGTAATCTCTGACATTTTATAAGTTTTGATTTTAAAACTTCTTACTTTTTGGGTTTTATTCGTACTTTTTCCCTTTTCCCTTGGAAACAATAAAAGCGCGGTGGCGTCTCTTGTTATTTGACCTCTAGCTTGTCAATAGCTTGATGATCATGAATTTCCCGCTACACGTAGGATAATTTCTTTCATGAACTCTCAACTTCCTCGAAGCATAAGTGACAATCTAACCATTCTACATCAACGCACCTCCCAAACCCATCTTCGAAGCACCACAATATACAACAAAGGAGTCACTTGGAGTCGGAAAAATCTAAACTAGAGCAGACGTCAACTTCTTCTTGAGTTCTTGGAAGCTCTCTTCACAACGCACATCCCAAACATAGGCTTGACCCTTTCGAGTCAATTGAGTTAACGACAATGCTAACTTTGAAAAACCTTCAATGAACTTCCTGTAGTAACCAGTCAATCCAAGAAAACCTCTAATCTCAGTGATAAACTTTAGAGTCTCCCATTGTTGCACGACATCTATCTTCGGTGGATCCACAACTATACCACCACTAGAATCACATGGCCAAGGAAACTCATTTCTCTTAATCAGAACTCGTACTTGGACAACTTTTCATACATCTAGTTCTCTTTCAATGTCTGCAATACAATTCTCATATATTCCACACATAGCCTCATACTAACACCCTTCTTCTTCACTTGCAACACCAACGTACCCCACGATAAAACACTCGGACGAACAAACTTCTTCTCAAGTAAATCTTCCAGTTGCTTCTTCAATTCACCAAACTCTAAAACATACACTCTATAAGGAGCCATCGACACCGAACTAGTACCAGGTACTAAGTCTATAGAAAACTCCACTTCACGCTCTGGTGGAAAACCACTGATGACTTCCAGAAACACTTCTGAAAACTCACACACTACAGGAAGATCACGAACTACTCCATTGCCTATGGCTTCCAACAAAGCTAACATCACAAACACTTGTGCCATATCCTTCATAAAATCTCTCACTTACATAGCTAACACAAACATCAACTTTTCACCTCCATCAAACTCATATTCACGCTCTAGAGGAAGGTCCCATATATCTTTAGGAAAACATCAGTGATTATACAACACTGGCATAAAAATAGCTGTCACATTTATCTCTACTCTCCGAGAAGCAAACATCAACAATAGCTGACCTTTTTCCCTAAAGACATCCTAACTTGACCGGTAGAGAGGAATCTTGAATCCACAACATCTTCAGTGTCAGGAACAACACAACTTCAACATCGTCCGAGCTCTTGCGTTCAATGACACACTACACCAACTTATCAAAAGAATTGGTAAAAACTTTGTTTAACTCCAACCAATTCATCTAAAGAATAAAATCAACTTGTTCCAGCAAAATACAAATTGTACACATCCTTAAGGAACAAGTTAGGATACTTAAGACACCACTGGCTCATCTCTAGCAAAACATCGCCTTCCCCCTTAAAAGGAAGCGGCCAACAAGAACACATGACCATATTCCTTAAAGGATCACACCATTTTCTAACCAACACCATCCTCAAATCCAAGATATTTTCGAGTTCTGGAAAAACACAACATTCTCAAAACAGTTGAACTAGCCAACATTGCACTCTCGCTTGCAGCAACATGAGGTTCAATCTTTCTACAGTTGGCACATCCAAAAGAAGCAGACACTTCTCCCCCACTTATTTCATTCCCAACCTACATATGGAAAACAAAATAAGCATCGACAATATTCTCACACACATGTCGCATACTATGGAACAAACATAATTAAACAACCTGGCCAGACAGACCAACCTGCTCTGATACCACTATTGTAACACCTTAAACCTCACGTATAATTTTAACGCATAATTTAATAAAAATAACAACCACATAGGGTGTCACTCACATCAAACATATCTTGCTCCGTATCATGGATTACAAAATATCACATAAGACCTGTCATCGCGTGCTCACCTTTACTTAGGGTATCATCGCATCTGAATCATTATCAATCAATTTAAACATAACGAGTGCAACTCAGGATGTTAAGTCTCATAACATCAACTTTCATAACGCAGTAACAAGAGTCGTACTGTTCAACTCATCACAATGTTGAAATGTCATCAAACATAAATAACAATTCAATAAAACAAAATAAATTAAAACAATCATTCTCAACCCAATGTTACATTGACCAGAGAAAAATCCTACTAAAGGAAACGAAAAACTATAGGAAGTCACTCCAAGATCTACCTTCCACTTGCTGCAACAAAGTTACTCCTGAGTATCTACATGATGCCCATGTAAAGGCAACATTCAAACAAAAGGGATGGGAGTTCATTTCAATAATAAACAGTATATAATGGAGAATAAAGTACAATATCTACATGATCATGCACAACAACATATCACATTCTCACACTCAAATCATCATAAACATCATACATGCCAACATCACAATTATCTCCAACATCATACATGACCGCATCTCAATTAACATTAACATCAGACGCAACCACATCTCAATTATCATTAACATCATATGTAACCACATCTCAATTATCATTAACATATGCAACAATATCTCAATTACAAATGGTATCATCTCAAAAAATGTGATCCTTTGCAAGGCGCTGGCACACTCGTGGAAAAAGATGTTCGAACAGAGTCGCCACCGAAATTTATATACTTCAAAGTAGGAAAGGGAAAATATCAATAAAATCCATGAAAAACAAAAATTAAAATGGTCGTCATAACCAAATTCGGGTTCGGAAGTCGGTTATGTAAGGGGAACGTATTATCACCCCTCACATTCTTTGTACTTAACGGGAACTATTTAGTTAGATTTGGGATGAATGTTAGTTAATGTTAATTGTTATCTTCTACTTACTAGGAGAAAAAATAAAGAAAGGAAAAAAATTACATTAATATGCTTGACAAGATTTTGCAATCTTGTTCCTACGTATCTCCAGGGACTATGGAGAGCTCAAGGCTACGTAGTTCTACTAAAAGAGAACTACTAGATTGATTACTTTTAAGGAGTGATTCTTTAGACATACTGAGTGATTAAACCTTTATTTATTACTCGCTCTTGGAGGATGAAGTCTTTGTTTGTTTCACGTCAATATGGATAAAAGATACTCATTTTTGAAAATGTTTTTGGGGTCGCATAAGGGTGGAAAACAAGTTTGACTGGTTTAGTATTTTATTGGATGATGATTACTCGAATGGCCGAGTAAGGATAATCGTCTCCAAGTGCTCGAGAAGAGGAATAAAAGGCTCTAGACCATCTCTCTTTTCATCCTTAATTACAAAAAGGATTTAAATAAGATTAATGTATTTTGGACGGATGAGAAATATTCAAATGGCCGAGTAGGACTACTCGTATCCAAGTACTCGGGGAAGGGAATGGAAAGCTCCAAACCACCTCATTTTTTGTCCAAGTTTATTACGAAAATGAGTTTGACTTAAGATTTGATTATGAGAAGAGTTTAGATGTGGCGGGGTTTATAAGTTTTTTAACAAATGACAATTGCTTGAATGGCCGAGCAAGGCTAGTCGTATCCAAGTAATTAAGGAGAGGAATCGAAGGCTCGATACCATCTCCCTTTTTATCCTTTTTGAAATGATGTCTAAATATGATTAAGTAATTTGGATTTGATTTAAGGAAAAAGAAACTCGATGTTTGATCAAGGTTTTTATTATTTGCGTTGAATTGAAATTCGAAAGAAATGTTTTGAAGGTTTGTGAAAATGATGGAGAAGTGAATAGTGAAAGTGGTTCTGATTTGTGAAAATTACTCGACGTTGGATAGAGTATATTTTTTTTGTTCTTTTCTGAAAGTGGTTGATTTTAATCTTTGAATTAACAATCAACTGACAATAAAAATAAATGATAGTGGTAAAGTTATTACACAAATTACGTCAATGAGGGTATAATTTGCTTAATGGGGATACAACATAATAATTAAACGATACAAGTTTTGAAAAACAATTGTAAATAAAAGAATCTCGTTGTAAGAAGTCCCAAGAGAAAGCAAAGGGACTCAAAGTAAAAATCAAGAAATTTGTACTACATAATTTAGCGTTATGTTAAGCAATCGTAAGGAGATTCATGTTGGAATCACCCTACCTGAGGCCGGTCAACAAAATTTATGCATCTAAATTATTTTTGAAGGTCGAAATTGAATTTAAACTTTTAAAATCGCAACACAGTGAAAGATAGCAACAACCAAAATTATTTCATTATTCTATATGTTCAAAAAGTACACAAAGAAACTGAGTTAAAATCTATGAGAAATTACTATAGCAATTTAGATATTTGTTAAAAAGACAAGTAATTAATTAAATCTAATCAACTAATTAATTAGACAATTAAATAACTACTAATAACCCAAGAGGGGGGCAAGAGTAAAATTGGGAGGAAAAATATTCTAAACAGGGGCTAAGGCCCATAACACAAAATACTAAATTTAAAAAATAAAATAAATCATAAAAAATAACAAAATACTAAAAATTGACAAAAAGAAATAAAACCCAAGAGATACAGAGGCGTTGTTGCAACCTTGGAGGAAGAGATCATGAATTGTTGAAATTAAAAAATAAAACCAATCAACCATTGACATGAGACTGTGTTGTTGAAAAATAAAATAAAAAAGAGAAACTAAATCCTTTCTTTTCCTTTTCAGTTGCACTGAAACATAATACTACCTTCTCTTACAATTTTCATTTTTTTCTGCAAAAAGAAGAGGGGTAAACCAAAATCTCTATTTCTCACATAACAAAATAAATCAAAAGCAAATGGAGATATCAACTTGGAGAAACTGCCGATAGTGATAACAAAATCAAAGACAACAACATAGCGAAAATGAAAGCAAAACAAAACCAACTGGCACGAAGAGAAATCGTCGATGCGGATGATGTTGATATTTTCATCATTCAAATCGGAGCAACGGGTTATTTTGTTGTTGTCCAAAATTAGAGGTGTGCGTTGTTGTTATGTGGTTGGATTTGCACTTGAATCGAAGGTAATCGATGGCATTTGCTATGTGTTGCTTGGGTGTATGTGAAGTCAAGGTGTTAAATGGTTGTTAATGGTGATGTTGGTTTTTGTGAAGGTTTTGATGATGATTGAAGTATGGTTGTTGTTTGTTTTAATTTGTTTTCATGAGTGAGGTTATGGTGGTTGTTGAAATGGTGGTGATAGCGCCTTGTGGTGTTTGGTGATAAGTTGATGATGATGTTGCTTCGTGAATTTCACTATTGTTGTAAGATATGCAAGAGACGAATGGATTGAAGTGGTACGTGTTTTGGAGTTTCAATTGGAAGAAGTGGAAATGTGTACGAGGGTTACACGGTGAGGGAATGGAAGTTCATGGCGCTTTATGGTATTCAAGGATGTTAATGCGGTGGTTAACAGTTGTGTTTGTGAATTGAAGGTTGAAAGGGTTGAAGGTAGATTGTTATAGAGGTAAGGTTAAAGTGTATTAGTTTTGTTTGATGAATGTGCACATTGAGAGATGAAGGTTGTAGATGATAAGAAAAGAGGTGTTGAACTCATGGTGGTGGTTTAGCATTGTAGGCAAAAAATAGGGTGGTTCTTAGAGGGATATGGGTTGTTTCATAGGGTGTTGTGTAGGTTGATGATGGGTATACGGTGAAGCTAGCTGAAATATGCCCACCAAACACATCGCGCGCTCGCAGGTATAACAGAGTCGCCACTGAACTTTATTTATCCTAAAAGCTGGAAGGGAAAACATCGATAAAACCCAAAGGGAAAAGAAAAACAGAGCGGGTAAGGGAATTAGTTATGCAAGGGGAAGGTATTAACATCCCTCATATCCATGGTATTCCATAGGAGTCGTCTTGAATGCTCTTGCTTGGATGGGTGTTACAATCTTCATGTACCTGCAAAATAGAAGAGGGTTAGAAGAAGGGTGCACGAGGAGGATTGTGGCCCTCATGCCTACGTATTCTTATGGTGCAATGAAAAAGTTAGAGCCTCATAGTTAGGAGAACCAGATAGAGAAAGGGGAAAGAAAGAAAGATGCTCGCCAATGATTCGCATCCTCGTGCCTACGTATCCTCATAGTGAAATGAGAAAGTAAGAGCTCCGTAGGTCAGAGGACAGATACTAAGAAAGGGATAAGATAGAGGGTGGCATTTAAACCAAAGGAAAAAGATGCGGGTTAACCATAAAGGCGGGTCCCAAAAGAAAAGGAATTGCAATGGTGTTTAAACCAATATAAATGAAACTTGTCAAATCCAAAAACTCACATGAAAATGGTCTTACCACAACAATGGGTCTAACATGGTAAGGGAGTGGTGTCAAAACTAAGAAAGTAAGAATGACCTTAAGATGTATCTCAAAAGAGGTATATAACCATGATAATGTAAACCTGAATTATGGTGTCATGACCAAGAAAGTGAGAATGACTAAGAGGTGTATCTCAAAGGAAAATGGTGTCAAAACCAAGAATGGGGTTAACCATGAAGGCGTGTCTCTGAATTGTGGTGTCATAACCAAGAACATAAATAAAAGTGGTGTCAAAACCAAGAAGGGGGTTAACCATGAAGGTGTGTCCCTGAATTATAAGTGATATTGCAATGGTATTTAAACCAAAAGGATCTGAAAAGGGGATCCATAAGGGCTAGTTGCAGACTTGACAGTGACTTGACTGGAATTGCACTATAGTGTAGGAATAGAGGCAAATACTCTGAGAAACTGGGTTATTCATCCCGTACCCAGAGATATTCTAGAGAAGTGTAGGGAAGATACCCTCTCATTATTCTATATTTCTTAAGGCTCATGGCATGCAAGCCTAATCAAAGACTAACAAGTTGTTGAAGCAGGTCCCTAAAGATGATGTGTGGGGATGAGTTAGAGGATTGGCTGCTGAGGAGAGATGTAGGCCACTCAGGGTCTTGAACTTGTGGGAAGGTTGAATGCTACAAGGTGACACATGAAAGTCCCATCAAGTGACCAAGGTACTTATGGTCACTTGACAAATACAAAAGGGGAGTGGTAATAGATGAAAGTATTTAGTAGATCCAATGTTAATTGGATCAAGCCAAATCAAAGGAGATGATTGATGGACAAACAAGGAGAAAAGTGTAATATCCTATGTGTCATTGTTAGGTAGCCGAAGAGAAAGCCATGTGGGTGAAAAGTGTAATATCCTATGTGTCATTGTTAGGTAGCCAAAGAGAAATCCATGTGTGTGTAAGAGTGTACTAAAACTAAGAAAATGCATGCAAGAGGTATAAAGCAGATGAAGCAACACACAAACTCAAAAGCTAGATAGGGACAAGGGAAAGTCAAAGTATCCCCAAGGTCTCAGGGCCAATTTTACTCCAAGTCAAGCAAAAGACCTAAATCTTAAGTCAAAGTCCAAAGTCCAAAAGGTCTTCAACACTCCAGATCAAGCACAAGGTTAATATTAGGTCCAAATTACTTTATCATGTTTTGATTCATTGGGTTTAATAAGCAAGCAATTAAACAAGATAAAAGCAATATACGAATATGGAAAGATAATCGAGTATGAAGTGAAATGATGCTAATGTGCCATGAAATTAAAGTACATTAAGTAAATGACTTAACTTAAATGACTTGAATTAAATGGAAATAATTAAAAGAGAAAGAATTATTGTTAGGAGTTAATGGTTAGTCAATGATGTCGGGACAATTTAGTGTTATGTTAAGCAATCGTAAGTAGGACTCTGTAGAAGCCATACCTATCTGAGGTCGACCAATAATAATGTATGTATCAGACATGTTAGAGAATAACACAAAGTTAATCTCCTACAACATGCAATACAATGGTTAAAACAAAAGAGAAAGATGGGAGTATAGAGAGTGAAAGAGGGAACCAAGGTAATCACAAGGGATCATTCTATCCTCAAATCAAAGGACTCGAAATATGGCGCATCGAGGACTAACCTATCATTGATGCAAAGTATTGAAGATGTTCCACAATCATTTATCAACAGTTTTGGATCAAATAAAGTTGATCAATCTCAAGTCCATCTATCAATGATTTGGGATGAGGAAGGAAACATCAACCAAGCAATCAAACTCAATTCAAAATATCAAAAATATCATTAAAAGAAAATAACAAAAATAAATAAAGTGAATTAATAATGATTAATCAAAGAAAAGAAAATGGAAATTGTCAAAGACAAGTCCAAGTATCAAACAAAAGTCCAACAAAAATATGGAAGTAAAAAAAATATTAGAAGTTTGACCTCAAAATTTAGGGTAAAAAATATTTAAAAATGATTAAAATAAATATATAAAAATAAAATTAAATGAAAAATAAAAGAAAATAAGCATTGAATGCAAAAATAATTTTAAAAAAATGCAAAAAAAAATGGCATGAAGTAGAAAATATTTCTATGGAATTATGGAAAAAATTTGGATAAAAAAATAATAAGGGAAATATTTTTAATTAATTTTAGAGGAAAATTAAATTAAATGAAAATAAAAGAAAAAATAATAATTCAAATGCAACGGCTAGCAAGGTGGCCCACACTGATTGGCTGATGGATTTGTATTTGGCTCCACCGCGCGCGAAGCAATGCATCTTCAACCTCCAGAAAAGAATTTTATTGAATTATGAAAAAAATGGATTAAAAAATAATAAGGGAACTATTTTTATGAATTTTAGAAGAAAATGAAATAAAATGACAAAAACATAAAGAAATTAAAACATTTTAACACAACGGCTAGGACACACGTTGTATTTTGATTGGAGAGAGGATTTGAATTTGGCACGGAAACGCACAAAGCAACTTCATCTTCAACCTCCAGATTTTGATTTTGCAACATCACGAACTTGAGTTTTTAACATTAATCAACCATGGATTTAGATGCGAAACACTTCATCATTCATGTCACCCTGCATCAGAGCAATTGATTTTCTCTGAGCATGGAGAATTTTTTCAAAAACTCGAAAAACCCTAGTTCTTCAAAGTAAAATTAAATAGTTAATATTGAAAATAAGTGATCAATAGGATATTACTTTGGATCAGTGGAACCTCATGAAGAGAATGATAACTTGTTTGATCAATGTTATAACTTGTATCTACCAGTTCGAGGAGAGCTTTAGAAGTCGACAATGATGGATCCAGTATCTAGGTTGCATAAAGATTCATACCAAAGCAAAACTTCAAACACTTACAGATGATGCCGATGAAGGATTTTGGGCGAAGAAATGAAAGGAAAAAAGCTCAAAACAAAAAAGAGTTTGACTAATTTTTGGAGGTTTCGGGCTTCAATGGTGGCAGGGTTTCTTTGGCTCTCAAACCTTGGAAATAAATGCAATAGCTTCCACTATTTATAGGGAATGAATTGGGATCCAAATACGTGTGGAATTGGCTCGAATTTGTAGGAGTTGAGTGGGAAAATTTCAGATCTTGAGCGTGTGGAATTTTGGTGCCAAACTCGTGATTTTGGAGGTCTTCAAGTCATTTCAAGTGGTACTAAGATGTGATTGGTCATGGGTAATTGATTTGAACGCATGAGAAGTGGTCCTAAGTTGATTTGTGCAAGTTTCAACATTATAGGTCACATATTAAAACAGAGTCAGGTCACCAAGTTCAAGCTTAAGCCAAATCCAATCCACTCGTGTGTTTTGTGATTTTGTTTGAGCCAAATGTTCACTTGATGGAGTAGCACAAGATGCAAAAAGAATAAATATAAGAGGAGCTTTGAGGTGAAAGTTGTTGGCTTGTGAAGTTAAGGCCTTGACTTGAAAAATGGGCTAGGCAAATGGTCAAGCACCTTACAGCATGGCTGGTCATTTTGAGGTCCCATATTCATGATGCCATAACTTTTGATTCTCTCGTACGTTTTGAGCCAAACTTAGGCAAAATTATATTTAACATAAGTTTAAAAAAATGTAAAAGGAATGGGATCAAAAGAGTAATTGAGCTGAAAATGGAAATGGTGAAAATTAGGGGTCATGGCAAGGTTTTGGCCCATTTTAGAAACTTGGCAGTTGGCACAAATGAGGTCTTAAATGGATGAACTGATGTTTGAACCTTGAATCAAAGTTGTATAGGATCCCAAAAGACACATTTGGCTCAAAGAGGCTCATCATTTGGATGAAAATTGAAGGAGTTATAGAGTTTGGTCCAAAGGCACGGCATTAGGTCAAACCATCTTGCACCCTTTTTGCCAATTTGAAGTTTCCTTGCATTTTAAACCATGATGATGATGGAGTGAGAATCCCTTGATGAAATATTTATTAATGCTTGAGTAATATCTGATTTGGTTTGGAGATTGAGTGATATGGAATGGAAATAAACACATGAACCACCTTTGAAACAACTTGAACCACACTTGCATTTCCCTTGATCAAAGGCCTTGACTTTACCTTGCTTTGAAGCATAATCACCTACATAAGTAAAAAGAGCAATGAAGTACCATCTCTTCAAGAAGTTATAGTTAGTTGATAAACAAACAAAGTAAAAATGGAGGGTAAATTTTGGGGTATGACAGTTGCCCTTATTTAATCACCTTTAACCTGAAAGTGCGAATTGCGTTAGCTTTTTGGGTATTCGTGTGGAAGAGGAGTAAATATAGAACTAACCGAAATTTTTCCCGATAAAAGGGAAATGTAAAGAGTAGCAGATAAACGGGTTAGTTTGATATGCTGGGGATGAATTGAAGTATTCCACTGAGGAGATAAATCACCTATAATGTTTGATGTGTATGGGTGTATGATGAAATGCATGTCTGGTTATTTATGATGCGTATGCAATGCGAAACTGGATAGCAATGTAAGGTTGGTCTGATGAAGGATACACTTTGACTCGTTGGTATACACATCGTAGAATTGCAAGAAAGAGCTTCCAAGTTACCAACACTACTGGGGAAAATTTGTTGGCTGAGGACTACCTTCTGACTCTGCTTGTGGAAAAGCAGTGTACGACCTGTCTAAGCAGTAGTTAACATGCAATCATACTGAAAGTGCTAACTGTAGACTACTGATAATCTGCTGGGGCATTTTTAATAATCAAAGCAATGCCTAGAGTCTTTCCTTTTGATATAGATTTTTATTATTCTCAAAGTATTATAGCATTATGCAATCAAGATTGACAGTTATTCTATAAACAAAATACAGAAAAATAAAAAGATGAGAATTTACTGAATAACGACTGAATTTTATTGGTAGTGGATTTTTTACATGAAGAGTGTGTAAAAGGATGCAGAAATCCTTAAAGAGGAATTTACGAAAATTGAAAAAACAAATTAAATGGCAATGAGAAATTTGTTTGACTTTCCACTGATCACAACATTGGTTGTCGTTCGATGTAGCACTGAATTCTAATACTTTGCTTTTATTGACGGTGATTGGAATGATCTGATGATACCTGAGGCTAAGCTAAGGGTGAGAATGTACTTAAAAGACAACATCAAGATATAGTCAAATTCCTTTATCCCTAAGTTTTGCATGGAATTTTTTATTCTTTTGTCCACCGGGATGCCATTTTTTCATAAGTTACCCTTTCGGGTTTCCAACTTAGTGGGCTCATCTATTTTTTTTCGTTTAATCCCTAACTTTTGCATGGACATTTCTTTTTTTCTTGGCCTGTAAAGATAGCCATTTTTGCGTAGATTGGTTCTGACGAGTTCCAATCTAGCGGGCTTTGTATTCATTTTTATTCCAGGCATAGTATTTTTTGACTATATCTGAGTTTATCGATATTGGCAAGTCATCCCAATCCATTGTTATGAGAATGAGAGCCCCTCATGAGAAGACCTTGTTGATAACAAAATGTTTTTCAAAGTTGGGAGTACACTTGCCTCGAGGGTCAGAGTGTAAATGAGAAAGTCTTTTGCATACAAGTTCACCGGCTTGGAATGAGAAAGGAAGAATCTTTTTATCAAAATCTCTCTTGAGACGTCGTTGGTATAACTGACCATGGTAAACAGTCGTCAAGTGCGTCTCATCATCTCATGACGTTCATGTAGGAAGCATCTTCCACCCATTTTGTAAAGTAGTCAATGGCAACAAGAATGAAACAATGATCATTAGAAGCTTTCAGCTTGATGATTCCAATCATGTCAATGCCCCACATAGATAAAGGCCAAGGAGAATTCAAGATGTTCAACAGAGTTGAAGAACATGAATTTTGTCACCAAAAATATGGCACTTGTGACACTCTTGACGAAGTTGTAACATTCAACCTCCATTGTTGTCTAATAATATCCAGGTCGAAGAATATTTTTAGCCATTACGGGCCCCTTAGCATGTACACCTTCACAACCCTCATGTATGGACCTTATGATTGTGATCGCTTCGTGTCTATCCACACATCTGAGCAACACAAAATCATAATTCCACTTGTACAAAATATCCCTGTTCAAGAAAAATTATAGGAAAATATTCTCAAAGCTTTCTTATTTGTTATGAATGCCTTCTCAAGATATTTCTATCTTTACAAATATCTCTTGATGTCATAGAATAAAAGGCTTGTCTTCATAGTAACCCTTCATTGGTAGATAGTGTGTTGGTTCATCCAAGTGGTCGATATGGATAGATGGTGCTTCATTTCTCCATTTGACTTTAAACATGGATGAAAGAGTTGAAAGAGAATTGGCCAAATGATTCTCTTCCCTCAGAATGTAATGAAAAGTGATTTAATCAAAATAGGGAATCATCTTTACGATGTGGTCTCTGTACGGAACCAACTTCTTATCTCGAGTTTCCCAATCTCCTCAAACTTGACTGATTACCAAAGAAGAGTCTCTAAATACTTGAAGAATCTTGATTCTTAAGTCGATGGCTTCTTCAATATCGTAGATGCATGCTTCATATTCCTCCATATTGTTGGTGCAATCAAGACAAAGCCTGGTGTTGAATGGAATTGAAAACCAGTTGGAGATGTGATAACTGCTCATATTCCATGGCCTTTAGCATTAGAGGCACCATCGAACACAAGCGCCCATCACGCTCCTAGTTCGGGTCCTTCGTCATGGCTAAGAATATTGAAATTTATGATGAACATGGTGTCTTCAAATGGAAAGTCAAACTTGATAGGTTTGTAACCCTACACAGGTTGATGGGAAATATAGTCAGATAAGACATTCCCCTCAATAGCTTTTTGAGTCGTATACTGAATATCATACCCGGTCATCAGCATTTTCCACCGGGAAATCCTTCCACTGACAGCGACCCTCTAAAAAATGCACTTTATCATATCCATTTTGGATATCAAAAGAGTAGTGTGGCTTATTATATATTGCCTCAGGCATCAAGCTACCCAAGCTAGAGCACAACCAGTCTTCTCCAACAGTGAGTATTTGGTCTCACATTCAGTAAACTTTTTGCTCAAGTAATAGATTTCATGTTCTTTACGGCCCGTGTCGTCATGTTGACCCAAAACACAACTCATTAATTCATCTAGTACAGTGAGAAATATGATTAAAGGCCTAATAGGAACCGGTGGTCTCAAAATTGGTGGTTCTTGCAAATACTTTTTATCTTGTCAAAGGCTTCTTGACAATTATCATTCCACATGAGCGCTTGATTTTTTCTTAACAATTTGAATATCGATTCACAGGTAGCCGTTAGATATGAGATGAACCGAGATATGTAATTAAGCCTTCCAAGGAAACCTCAGACCTCTTTCTCATTTCTGGGAGTTAGTATCTCTTGAATGGCTCACATTTTATCTAGATAAACCTCAATACCTCTTTGACTCATTATGAACCCCAACAGCTTACCAGAACGGACTCCAAAAGTGCACTTAGCAGGACTCAACCTCAATTGAAATTTGCGGAGTCTGGAAAAACGTTTTCTCAAATGGTCCAAGTGATATTCTCCAGTCTTGGACTTAGCAATCACATCATCTACATAAACTTCAATCTCCTTGTGGATCATGTCATGGAAAAGAGTCATTATAGCACGTTGATATGTTGCACCTTCTTTTTTCAAACTAAAAGACATGACTTTATAGCAGTAAGTTCCCTATGGTGTGGTGAATTTTTTTTCTCCATGTCAGCCGAAGCCATCTTGATTTGATTATACCCTGAGAAACCGTTCATGAAAGAAAAAGCTGAGTGCTGAGTTGTGTTGTCTACCAAAACATAAATATGCGGCAAAGGAAAATCATCCTTTGGACTTGCTTTGTTAAGATCACAGTAGTCTACACACATTCAAACTTTCACATCCTTCTTCGGAATCAGAACAATATTGGAAACCATTGAGGATACTCAATGATAGTTAAAAAAACCACCATCAAACTGCTTCTTAACCTCCTCTTTGTTCTTTAGTTCCCTGTCAGGTTTGGTTCTGCGAAGTTTCTACTTTACCTGAGGGCATTCAGGCTTGCACGGTAGGAAATGTTCAACAATGTTGGTATCCAACCCAGACATATCTTGATAGGACAAGGCAAAAATATCAACATAATCACGAAGTAACTCTACCAACTCACGGTGTACATGTTTGGCAAGGGATACCCCAATCTTGACCTCTCTTCTTAGTCATATCGTCAAGTTTTGAGTTGAGTGATACAACTTCCTCCTTCAGATCAGAGATGATAGATAGATGCTACACTTTTTCAGCCTGCAGTGGAGCAATAACTTTCTTTTGATCTTCTCCCAGTATATAGACATCTACATTTTTAAGGCAAATCTCCTTGTAATAATCATCAAGTTCCTCAAAGGTGAGTTCGTCACAATCCGAATCTTCATCAGAATCATAAATTCCAGTCAGGGCAGTAACTTGTTTGGCAGGTTCCACTTCAGGATCACTTTCAGAATCATCTTCTGACAAAGAAATAGACAAACCCTTCTTCTGCTTCTTGAGATACGTGGGACACTAAGCTTTTATGTGACCAAACCCCTCACATCCATGACATTGGATTCTGTCATACCCCAAAATTTGCCCATTAATCTTGCAAAACATTTCTCGAAGCACTCCAACTTATTCTGCAAGGCACTGACCTTAAAGGAACAAAAGCCCAGCTCACAACAGACCCAATCCAAAAAAAGGCCCAAACTAGCTTGCTCGCTAGGCGAGAAACTCCTTCGCCTAGTGAAGCTTGCGATATATCAGAATTTTCGGGCTTCATTCTGAGCCCATTAGGTCACCACAATCACTATAAATACCGACACTTCAGTCACGAAAAGGGACAGACGAAAACGGACAGAAACCCTGGCATAGAAACCCTGGAGACTAACTCAGAGAATTCCGAGTAAAGAAACCCTGAAGGCCGCTCATCCGCACAGAAGTTACCTCCGCCCAACTCCATCCGATACCAAGAGTGGTCAGTCCCTTCAACATCGTAGCTCAGTTGCAAACAGGTTTGCGCATCACTACTGTTTTATGCTTTTAATCGGTAATCTCTACATACATAAGGCATCATGATTAAATTTTCGGATATGTAATTTGATTTCACATGTGAATTTAAGTATGCCTGAATATCCTGAATGTTTGTCCATGCTATTCCTGTAATTAAATGCCATAAAGTTCAGGGTTCCGGAGATCATGCTGCTATCAAACTCAAAACCCGTAGCCGCTCGCTAGCACATCGCTAAGCGAGCCTGTAGCGAGCACTCGCTAAGCCTTCGTTAGGCGAAGCAGGAGCGAACGGGACAGTGGCTGTTTTGTTTCTTTTCTGTTCTGCCTTATGTTTATCTAATCAAGATTTATTATAATTCTGCATTATTTGGCCTGACCTTATGACTGTTGTGTTTATTTTGTGGTGCAATTTTCAATTGTACTTTATCTCGATGATCTAACCCGTGTGCTGAATTGTGTAAAGGCTTACATATTCCCGAAGAAACGGCCGGCTAAGTATTCCACTTTATTTATGGGATACCCTTATGGAGATGGATTCTGAATTACTTAATTTTAATGTGGAGATTCATCCTAATTGCCTAATTAATTTTAATGTGGAGATTTATCCTAATTACTTAATTAATTTTAATGTGGAGATTCATCCTAATTGATCATAATGTGGAAATTCATCTTAAATACTTAATTGCAAAATATTGCCTTTGAATATGTGATCTTGGACCTCTCTTTGTTGCCTTACGGTATTACGGTCATGTCCCGCGAATGTGGGGATACCCTTAGCCAAGACCCTTCGATTAAATCATCATGTCCCTCTAAAATAAATCATAGTCCCTCGGATGTTGCCTTCGAATATATGATTTTGTCCCTCGATGACCCTTCGGTGTAGCCTACGGTTAAATGATGATCGTCCCTTCGAATGCTAAGGTATCCTTACAAAGGTTGCCTTCAATGACCAATCGATGACCCTACGATGACCCTTTTACATCCAAAGGATAAAACTACCTACTTCTCAATAGTAAGGACAGTTTTACCCTCATAAGGATAGGAAATGCCCATAAAGACCTTGGGTGGGTATAACTCTTACTTGCTGAATCACAACCTAAAATATTTTTCACACCCCACACCTTTCAAAACATCTTTTAGAAAATCACCACTTGGCATACATTCATACTAGAATCATTACCGAGTTATATTTTTCTAAACAACTTTTAAAACTAAACGAGATAACCACTTTGTATACATTCATACGAGAATCATTACAAAGTTAAATTCTCTTTTCAAAACATTTTCTAAATAATTAACAACCACTTTTTCCAGACAAACATAAGTGATCAAGCAATTAAGAGCCCATGGATAACCATGGATACAAAGGGTGCTAACACCTTCCCTTTGTATAATGTACCTCCCGAACCCAAAATCTAATCAAGGTCTTTCCTGTTCTTTTCCACCTTTCCTTATGGGATAAAAGAAAAGTCGGTGGCGACTCTTGCTATCCGCGACATTTGCTTTCCAAAGCAAAGCACACAAAGTCAGTTCACCGTATGAGAGAACTGGCGACTCTGCTGGGGATCCTTAAAAAGAGAGGTTACCTTAAACACAAGATCACTTATTCAAATTGTCTGATTTACTTTTAAGGGATTGCTTGGGTATTTTATGCTTGAGTGAAAGATCCTACACCCGGATCTAGTGTACCTTAGGTAAGTAGCAATAGATCATCGCGACTATCCGGCGTATACTGGAATGGTCAAAATGATGGCTACGGTTAATGTGACACTTTGGATGTCCTGATGTTCCTCATGTTTACTTGAGGAAAAATTTGGCTTCCGCGTGGTGTCATCAAAGCATTAACCAGACCTTTAGAACCCTAATTGACTCATCCTAGCCATTAGAAAGTAGTGAGATAACTGACTTCAGTTCCGACTGAAGTTGGTTGAGACTCGATACTACACTCTTTGAGATTGGACTTTAGGGAAGCTTCGGTCAACCACTTGGTGTTGCACTGAAGTGGACTTAAGGAAAGGTCAATGATTTGAGATCCTTCTAGAACCCGGTTACTATTCTAGGACAGGTTGAACCAACCAAACTTCAGTGGGGAGGGTACTTACCTATGGAACTCATGCAAGCCTTAAAACCTAGGAATGATTGTTGTGTGACTTGTTTGTGCTTGTTGTTTACATAACATCATAACATCATAACATCAGGGCATTGTACTAACCATTTCAAGGACTTAGGGATTTAACTTTGCTCTGTTTTGTAAGGCTATGACTCCCAAGAAGACCATCCGAATCAATTTTGTAGCAATCTCTCCTCAACTAAAGGATTTGGTGTCAGAGCTTCCCGATCATGCTCAGTTCATCAAGAAACATGGTTCTCTCCTCAATTTGGTTACCACTGGTTTCAAAGAAGATATGTTGAGAGCTCTATTCCAGTTCTTCGATCCTAAACATCATTGCTTCACATTCCCAGATTATCAGTTGGTACCCACATTAGAAGAATTTTCTAGGCTGCTTGGGATACCTATTCTTGATCAAACACCTTTCAGTGGTTTAGAAAAGATTCCGAAGTCTGAAGAAGTTGTCGCAGCTTTACACATGACAAAGTCCGATATTGAAACCAATCGGGTAACAAGAAGTGGAGTTAAGGGTTTACTTGCCAAGTTTCTGATAAATAAGGCCCGAGAATTCTTAAAGGTTATGAATGTCCATGCTTTCGAAGACATTCTAGTGTTACTAATCTATGGTTTGGTGTTATTTCCTAATCCCGACCAATTCGTAGATATGAATGCTATTAAGATATTTCTCACTCATAACCCTGTGCCTACCTTGCTTGGAGACATTTTGCATTCCCTTCACACCCGTACTATGAAAAGGCAAGGGACTCTCATGTGCTGCATACCTTTATCGTCTAGGTGGTTTATTTCGCACCTTCCTCAATCAGTCTTGAAGAATGAGCAAAATCTGAAATGGTCTCAAAGGATAATGTCGCTCTCCCATTCAGACATCCGTTGGTGTCCCAACCTTAGAGAAAATGTTATCCTCATCGACCATTGTGGAGAATTCTCTAATGTACCACTCATGGGGATAAGAGGAGGTATTACTTATAATCCTGCTTTAGCCCTACGTCAGTTTGGTTGTGCTCGAAGAGATGGTCCACATGAAATGATTATCCAAGGCACGGTGTTTGACTATGACAACGATTCTCATAGTCTCCGTCGAAGATTTGTACGAGCCTGGGGCATGGTGAAAAGAAGCACTTTAGGACAGAAAAACTCTATTCCTATGGAACCTTATCTCAGATGGGTACGAGCCAGAGCTCGTGAACTTGTCATGCCATACCTTGCAGTCGGACCGCGGATTATTGAACCAGAAGTTGAAGGAGGTACTCCTCAGATCATTTCTTATCCGGATATGCCTACTAATGTTGAAGAGCTAAAGAAATCCTGGATCCAGTTGAGAGAGGAAAGGCATACTTTTGAAGCTCAGTTCTGTGCTGAAAGGAAGAAAATGTTAGAGCTCACCAGCCAGCTTAATGAGGAACGAAGACTCAACGCATATCTTCGTCCGAAAAGAAGCCGTCCCTGGGAGATTTGATCTTTCATTGTATTTTTTTTTCCTTTTGTAATGAACATTGATAAAAAAAAATTATTAATAAAAGTTTCCCTTTTTTTGGTGGTTCACGCAAAGTTAAATTCCAAAAGTCCTTGAAAACATTTCATACATTGCATAGCATGACATAACATTGCATAACAGGTATTCTAAAGGATCTATGTTCTCACGGTCTTCCTATTGCAAACAGAAAAATGGCTCTCAAACAAACTGTCAAAGATCTCCAGGCTCAGAATGCTCAATTCCAGGAGATGATGCTGAGCTTATCCAAGGGGCAGGAGGAACTGAAGGCTCTCTTGCTCGAGAAGAAAAAAGACCAGAAACCTGTGAGTTACATTAACCCGGGAAGAAGGCGTAAAGGACAGGCTGCGGGAATCAAGATTAGACTTCCGAAAGATCAAGAAGAGGAGACGGAAAATGATTCGGAAGATGAGAATGCTGATCCCCTCAACCAGGAGGACGACGACGAAGATTATGAAGATGAACAGTACTCTCCAAAAGAGGATAAGTATAAGTTGTTGGAAGAACGCATGCTAGCTTTGGAGGGTCAGAAGGCGCCCGGTCTGGATTTCGAAAGCTTGGGACTGGTCTCTGATGTGGTCATTCCTCGCAAATTCAAGATCCCCACTTTCACTAAGTATGATGGTGCGTCTTGTCCTCAGATGCATTTGAGAGCTTATGTGAGAAAGATTCAGCCGTATACCACTGATAGGAAACTATGGATCCATTTCTTCCAGGAGAGCCTGTCTGGTACACAGTTGGAGTGGTATTATCAGCTCGAAAGCTCTAACATCCGCACCTGGACTGATTTAGCGACAGCTTTCTACAAGCACTACCAATACAATTCTGAATTGGCGCCTACTCGGCTACAGTTGCAGAATATGACTATGGGCTCTAAAGAAAGCTTCAAAGAATATGCTCAAAAATGGAGAGATTTGGCTGGCAGAGTCAAACCCCCTATGACCGATCGAGAATTAGTGGACATGTTCATGAGTACAATGACTGGTTCATTCTACAGCCATCTACTGGGAAGTTCTTCATCAGGTTTCACTGACCTTATATTGACGGGTGAACGTGTTGAAAGTGGTATTCGAAGTGGAAAGATACAGGCAGCTACCTCCGTAGGCACCAGAAAAACCCATCAGGGAAAGAATGAATCAAATGCTGTGTATGGTGAAAGGAGTCATAACAAGAAAAATCGTGACCATGCCGTTGGAGCAGTTACGATTGCAGCACCGCCATCTCAAAATTTCCAGCACAGGCAAGACAGGCCAAGAAGGCAGTTTACCAAGATCAATATGACTTTAGCACAAGCACTGCAAGGTATGCTGAAGGCGAATTTAATTACCCTCAGAGGCCCTCCTGCGAATGTCAACACTACTTCTCCTCGTTATAATCCCAATGCCAGGTGTGCATATCACTCCGATAGCCCCGGGCATGATACAAACGATTGTTGGTTGTTGAAGAATAAAATTCAGGATATGATCGACGCGGGAGAAATTGAATTTGATCCTCCGGAGACTCCTAATGTCATCACTGCTCCTATGCCTAACCATGACAAGAATGTTAATTCTGTGGATGACAATTCTCACATCACTACTGTAGCGGACTTAACATCTCCTCTCCTGACCATCAAGAAGAATTTATTGCAAGCTGGTTTATTTCCAGGTTGTGCTGAAAATTGCGATCTTTGTATACTTCGACCCAATGATTGCCCGAAATTGAGGAATGGTATCCAACGGCTGATGGATGATCGTACAATTCTCTTCGAAAAGATTCCTAAGGTAGGAAACCCTATTGAAGAAATATCCGTGATTGCTAGGTCCAAAGTCCCAGTGAAGATTACCGCTACTAGAGTGCCCGTGAAGATTATTGTTGAGCCCAGGGTAGCCCCCCTAATCATTACTGCACCTGGCCCAGTACCGTATTCCTCAAGCAAAGCCATTCCGTGGAATTATGGAGGTGATGTTTACATCCATGGCGTAAAGCAAGTTGGTAATTCTGCTAATCCTAATGACATTGTTGGGACTAGTAAAGTTACTCGAAGTGGAAGGATCTTCTCTCCAGAAATCTCACCTCCCGCCCCTGAAACTCGAGGAAAGGAACCAGCGATCAACCCTTCTCAGTCAAAGACACCGGTCGAAGTTACTACTGAAGATGTTGCCAAGCAGGAAGTGGAGGAAATGCTGAAAATCATCCGTAAGAGTGATTTTGATGTGGTAGAACAGCTGGGGCATACTCCGTCTAAGATCTCGATGTTATCCTTGTTATTATCTTCTGAATCTCATGCCAAAGCGTTGATAAAATTCTTGAAGACTGCTCATGTACCTCAGGAGACCTCCGTCGATCAGTTTGAAAACTATGTTGCTAACCTGACTGTTGACAATGGCTTAGGCTTCTCCGATGCTGACCTGACACCAGCAGGAAAGAATCATAACAAAGCTCTGCATATCTCCATTGAGTGTAAAGGGATCACCTTGGCTCATGTGTTGATCGATAATGGCTCTTCTTTGAATGTGTTACCGAAAGCTGTACTCGATAAGCTTGACTGTAAGAGCATCGAATTGAAACCTAGTGAAACTGTGGTGTATGCGTACGACGGTGCAAAAAGTGTTGTCCATGGTGAAGTGGTCCTCCCTATCAAGATAGGACCTCAAGTCTTCAACACTATCTTTCACATAATGAACATTCGTCCTGCCTATTCCTGCTTGCTGGGACGCCCTTGGATTCATGGGGCAAGTGCTGTAGCTTCATCTCTCCATCAAAAGCTGAGGTATCCAATAGAGGGTAAGGTTGTCACTGTGTGTGGAGAAGAAGAATATATTGTCAGTAGTGTGCAGGCCTTCAGATACGTCGAGATGGATGGTGAATTCTTTGAGACTCCTTCTCAGTCATTTGAAGTAGTTCCTCCGACCAGCCCTGTCCTTAAGCCAACTCCCCTTGTGCCCAAGGTTATTCGTGCTCCTCCTGCCATGATTTCTCTGAAATATGCTCAAGCCGTGGTTGAAAACGGTGGTCGTACTGGTTGGGGTCAACTGATCAACGTACCATACAAGTCTGGTATGGGATTTAACTCTGAAAGGGTGGTCAAAGATCAGATTAATGCAGTAGTAGATGCTGATAGCGATTGCGACCTAGACAGCTGGATTTTCCCAACAATTGGTGACGGACCCAATAATTGGAAGGCTGAAGACACTATCCCGATTTCCTTTAGTCAGGAGTAATTGTTATTGTCTGTTTTATCGTTGCAAAAATTTTTAGTTTTACAATTGAACTTCTTAAAGCATTGTGTCTATGCCCGAGGCACAATAGCTAATTTGTTAAGGGTTTTGTCATTTTCATAAGCATATTCACATTCAATAAATCAGTGGACTTTTTGCATTCAAATATTGCGCTCTTTATCTTTCTTGTCAGCTTTCGAACAAGCTATGTTTTCTTACACACACTCACGTAACAAATTGCAGATCCATACCCACTCTGGATCCTGTTGATAATAGCTCTACTACTGTTCATTATGACTTTGAAAATCCGATCTACCAAGCCGAGGATGGAAGTGAGGAAGATTGTGAAGTACCTGGAGAACTTGCCAGACTGGTACTGCAAGAAGAGAAGACTATACAGCCGCATGAAGAGTCAATCGAAATTGTAAACCTGGGTACTGAAGTGGACAAGAAAGAAGTCAAAATAGGAGCAGGCTTGGAAAACAGTATTAAAGAAAGATTGATTCAGATGTTACATGACTATGTAGAGATTTTTGCTTGGTCTTATGAAGACATGCCAGGATTGGATACTGATATAGTAGTGCATCGTTTGCCAACGAAGGAAGATTGTCGTCCTGTTAAGCAAAAGGTTCGCCGCATGCGTCCTGAAATGTCTGAGAAAATCAAAGCCGAGGTTATGAAACAATTTGATGCAGGCTTTCTGGCTATTACTTCTTATCCTCAATGGGTTGCTAATGTGGTACCGGTATCGAAGAAGGATGGTAAGGTGCGAATGTGCGTCGATTACAGAGACTTAAATAAAGCGAGTCCCAAAGATGACTTTCCACTCCCGCACATTGATGTTCTGGTAGACAATACCGCTCAACACAAAGTATTCTCCTTCATGGATGGATTCTCGGGTTATAACCAGATTAAGATGGCACCTGAAGACATGGAGAAAACTACGTTTGTGACGCAATGGGGCACTTTCTGTTACAAAGTAATGCCATTAGGTTTAAAGAACGCCGGGGCAACGTACCAGCGTGCTATGGTGGTTTTGTTCCATGATATGATTCATCATGAAATAGAAGTATATGTGGATGACATGATAGCCAGATCTCATACTGAAGAAGAACATCTCGATCATTTGTACAAATTGTTTGAGAGGTTGAAGAAATATAAGCTGAGGTTGAACCCGAACAAATGCACCTTTGGAGTAAGATCCGGTAAACTCTTGGGATTTGTTGTCAGCGGTAAAGGAATTGAGGTTGACCCGGCTAAGGTGAGAGCTATCCAAGAAATGCCAGTGCCCCGTACAGATAAGGAAGTCAGAGGTTTCTTGGGACGTTTGAATTACATCGCCCGGTTTATCTCCCATTTAACTGCTACCTGCAAACCCATCTTCAAACTACTGAGGAAGAATCAAGAGATGATATGGAATGATGAATGTCAGGAAGCTTTTGACAAAATCAAGAAGTATCTCCAGGAACCTCCGATCCTGATGCCCCCAGTTGAAGGAAGACCTCTAATCATGTATTTGACCGTGTTAGAAAATTCAATGGGGTGTGTGTTGGGGCAACATGACGAGTCTGGTCGAAAAGAGCATGCCATATACTACCTTAGCAAAAAGTTTACCGACTGTGAAACAAGATACTCACTGCTCGAGAGAACTTGCTGTGCTTTGGCCTGGGCTGCTCGCCGACTAAGACAGTATATGTTGAATCATACCACTTTGTTGATTTCTAAGATGGATCCCATCAAATACATATTTGAGAAACCTGCCCTCTCCGGAAGAATAGCGAGATGGCAGATGATTTTAACAGAGTATGATATCCAGTATACTACCCAGAAAGCAATCAAAGGAAGCGTGCTGGCCGATCATTTGGCTCATCAAGCAGTGGATGATTACCAATCTATGAATTTTGAGTTCCCAGATGAGGATGTCATGCTTGTTACTGATTATGAAGAACCTGGACCGGATAAAGGACCCGAACCGGGATCCCGATGGACTATGGTTTTTGATGGATCTTCTAACGCATTGGGTAATGGTGTTGGTGTTGTAATCGTTTCCCCCAAGGGTTGTCATACGCCTTTCACTGCTAGACTATGTTTCGACTGTACCAACAATATGGCCGAGTATGAAGCATGTATTTTGGGACTCAGAGCTGCTATAGACCTGAGAATCAAGTTTTTGAGTGTGTACGGAGACTCAGCATTAGTAATCAGTCAGATCAAAGGAGAATGGGACACTAAACATCCGAATCTCATCCCTTATCGAGAGCGGGTGTTGACATTAATCCCATACTTTGAAAAGATTACATTCGAACATATCCCACGAGAAGAGAATCAGTTGGCGGACGCATTGGCTACCATGTCACCTATGTTCAGAGTCAGATGGGACAATGAAGCTCCTAGGATTACCATTGAACGATTAGATGAACCAGCATATTGTTATGAACTTAATACTAAGGGAGTAGAGGAGAGACCTTGGTTCCATGAAGTGAAAAGATATTTAGAAACTCAGGAATACCCTGAAGGGGTGTCCATCAATGACAGAAAATTCCTGAGGAAGTTCTCCGCTAAATTCTTTTTGAGTAATGGAATATTATACAAACGTAATCATGATTCGACTTTGCTTCGTTGTGTGGATAAAAAGGAAGCAGAAAAGATTATGGAAGACATGCATGACGGTATTTTTGGGACTCACTCTAGTGGACATACAATGGCCAAGAAGATTCTGAGATCAGGGTATTATTGGTCTACCATGGAAGCTGATTGCCACCATCACTCCAGAACTTGTCACAAGTGCCAGATCTATGCGGACAAAGTACACGTGCCTCCTTCCCCATTAAACGTGTTGACAACCCCTTGGCCCTTTGCAATGTGGGGCATTGATATGATCGGGGAGATTAAAACCTACTGCTTCCAACGGACATCGTTTCATCCTCGTGGCTATTGATTATTTTACAAAGTGGGTAGAGGCAGCCTCATTTGCTTCTGTTACCAAGAATGTGGTGGCACGGTTCATCAAGAATAGTCTTATTTGCCGATATGGCGTCCCTGAAAGAGTTATCACTGATAATGGCACTAATTTGAACAACAAGATGATTACTGAACTCTGCACGCAATTCAAGATAAAACACCATAACTCTTCTCCGTACCGGCCAAAGATGAACGGCGCCATGGAGGCTGCTAATAAGAATATCAAGAAGATCATACAAAAGATGACAGTAACGTACAAAGACTGGCATGAGATGTTACCATTTGCTCTTCATGGTTATCGCACTTCAGTACGCACTTCGACAGGGGCAACTCCTTTCTCTTTAGTCTATGGAATGGAAGCCGTCCTACCGGTAGAGGTTCAGATTCCCTCTCTAAGAATCATGAAAGAGACAGGTTTAGACGAGGATGAATGGATTCAGACTCGACTCGATCAGATGAATTTGATTGATGAAAAGAGACTGGCGGCTATTTGTCATGGGCAGATATATCAGAAGTGCATGACCCAGGCATTCAACAAAAAGGTCAAGAGACGGGTGTATCAAATCGGCGACTTAGTTATCAAGCGTATCATTCTACCACAAGGTGATCCCAGGGGAAAATGGACTCCCACATACGAAGGGCCATTTGTAGTTAAGAAGGTATTCTCTGGTGGAGCCATGATACTTGCTACGATGGATGGCGAAGACCTCCCACATCCCGTGAACGCAGACATAGTCAAAAAATACTACGCATAAAAGAGACCCGCTAGGTCGACGTACCTAGGCAAAAGTAAGGGCATCCCGGCGAACCAAAAGGGTTCGGGCAAAAATTAGGGATAAACATATAAAAATGTACACCCGGCAAGTCGAAAACCTGAAAAGGCGGCTTGGGCAAAAAAGGGTATCTTGGTGGACTGAAAACCTGAAAAGGCGGTCCAAGCAAAAACTAGGGATTAAAAGCGTATGACTATGTCCCGTTCTCAGACAGCTTCATCCAAGTTCAAGGGACTGAACAAGCCAATCACTTCTATCCGACAGCTGGAGATGAGATGCTTGAAGACATGATGACAGTAGCAGAATTAAAATCGATAGGACTTTTCCTTCATAGCTTTTTCTTTATGTTCTCGACGATTTCCTCTTACTAGGATTTTTGTCTCTTTGTACACAAATTTCCTGTCTATAGGCCCTCTTCCAAACTCAATACAATTTTATTTCCAAAAAAAAAATGCTTTTGTTTTACTTTTTCTGTTTGGCTTGCATAAACGTCCATTGATTTAATTTGAATTGATATATGCATTTGAATATGATCGATGTTTATCAAAATACATGCATAAAATAGACAATAACAATTACTACTAGACTTCAGGATTAAGGAGGAGGTCTAACCATGCTTCCAATGAATCCGCTACCAATTCTATTCCCCCGGCAAGCCTGTTATTCCCCAGAAGGAATTGGCATTATTCCCTGGCAAAACCAGCTATTTCCCAGAAGAGGTCAGAATCACCAGACAGGCTGATCATCTCATCCAATCCCAGCCAGGCTCTGTTGAATATTTCTGCCACCAGACAGAAACCAAGTACCCCCCAGCTGAGAAAGGGTCATTAACACAAATATCTCCAACCAGTATCTCGGGATTTATTTTCCCCAGTGGAGTCGCCAGGAAAAACTTCTCAGATGCATAATTCATTCATTACATCATTTCACAGCATACGCGTGCATACAACATTCGCATCTATTTTTCGCAAGCATAAAACATCTCATGCATCATGACATGGCATGAAGCTAACTTTTCTTTTCAGGTTAATTATCCTCCCAGTATTGTCAAATTAAGAAATTCATTCAGACAAACACCGTTATCAATCACATCCAAGATTCAGATACATCTTTCAAATATAATCTACATGAACGTCCATTCCGACAAGCACATCCCAGATATTTGCTGCAAATACAACATATACGAATATTATCAGATACAGCCTAACGTACGGTTCATTCTGATTCAGCCCGACATATGATTGCCTCAACTACTCCAATATGGCCTAGCGTACGACCCATTTGGATCTTCATTCCTCAGATACTACCTAGCGTACGGTACATTCCGAGGTGTAGTCTAGCGTACGACTACTTTCTTCAGATACAGCCTAATGGACGGCTCATTCTGCAATTCAGATACGATCTGGCATACGATCCATTCTGATCCTTATTTCTTCGGAGACAGCCTAATAGACGGCTCCTTTTGCAACTCCAATACGGCCTAGCGTACGACCCATTTGGATGTTCATCCCCTCAAATATGATCTAGCGTACGATCCATTCTGATCTCTCATCCCCAGTGAAGTCACCCACCTAATGGACAACTCATTCTACTATTCAGATGCGGTCTAGCGTATGATCCATCCTGATCCTTTATCCCCAGCAGTATATAACACACTCCGACTCCCCAACGAAGTCGACAGCCTAATGGGCGACTCACTATACGGTCTAACGTACGACCCGGTATGACACCCATGTCTTCAGATATCGTCTAACGTACGACACAATCTGAAGCTCTCATCATCAAACTTCCTGGATGGCATCTTTAAGCCCATCTCCATCAAGACTAATTGACAAGTGCAAATTTTTGGGGCGTTCTAGTGTTCAATAATCTTCCACCTCCAGACCACGAATGGCATACTTGCCATCCTAACTCTCTCGGTTCAAGAATATTGAACAGGGGCAGCTGTCATACCCCAAAATTTGCCCATTAATCTTGCAAAACATTTCTCGAAGCACTCCAACTTATTTTGCAAGGCACTGACCTTAAAGAAACAAAAGCCCAGCTCACAACAGACCCAATCCAGAAAAAGGCCCAAACTAGCTTGCTCGCTAGGCGAGCAACTCCTTCGCCTAGCGAAGCTTGCGATATATCAGAATTTTCGGGCTTCATTCTGAGCCCATTAGGTCACCACAATCACTATAAATACCGACACTTCAGTCACGAAAAGGGACAGACGAAAACGGACAGAAACCCTGGCATAGAAACCCTGGAGACTAACTCAGAGAATTCTGAGTAAAGAAACCCTGAAGGCCGCTCATCCGCACCGAAGTTACCTCCGCCCAACTCCATCCGATACCAAGAGTGGTCAGTCCCTTCAACATCGCAGCTCAGTTGCAAACAGGTTTGTGCATCACTACTGTTTTATGCTTTTAATCGGTAATCTCTACATAAATAAGGCATCATGATTAAATTTTCGGATATGTAATTTGATTTCACATGTGAATTTAAGTATGCCTGAATATCCTGAATGTTTGTCCATGTTATTCCTGTAATTAAATGCCATAAAGTTCAGGGTTCCGGAGATCATGCTGCTATCAAACTCAAAACCCGTAGCCGCTCGCTAGCACATCGCTAAGCGAGCCTGTAGCGAGCACTCGCTAAGCCTTCGCTAGGCGAAGCAGGAGCGAACGGGACAGTGGCTGTTTTGTTTCTTTTCTGTTCTGCCTTATGTTTATCTAATCAAGATTTATTATAATTCTGCATTATTTGGCCTGACCTTATGACTGTTGTGTTTATTTTGTGGTGCAATTTTCAATTGTACTTTATCTCGATGATCTAACCCGTGTGCTGAATTGTGTAAAGGCTTACATATTCCCGAAGAAACGGCCGGCTAAGTATTCCACTTTATTTATGGGATACCCTTATTGAGATGGATTCTGAATTACTTAATTTTAATGTGGAGATTCATCCTAATTGCCTAATTAATTTTAATGTGGAGATTTATCCTAATTACTTAATTAATTTTAATGTGGAGATTCATCCTAATTGATCATAATGTGGAAATTCATCTTAAATACTTAATTGCAAAATATTGCCTTTGAATATGTGATCTTGGACCTCTCTTTGTTGCCTTACGGTATTACGGTCATGTCCCGCGAATGTGGGGATACCCTTAGCCAAGACCCTTCGATTAAATCATCATGTCCCTCTAAAATAAATCATAGTCCCTCGGATGTTGCCTTCGAATATATGATTTTGTCCCTCGATGACCCTTCGGTGTAGCCTACGATTAAATGATGATTGTCCCTTCGAATGCTAAGGTATCCTTACAAAGGTTGCCTTCAATGACCAATCGATGACCCTACGATGACCCTTTTACATCCAAAGGATAAAACTACCTACTTCTCAATAGTAAGGACAGTTTTACCCTCATAAGGATAGGAAATGCCCATAAAGACCTTGGGTGGGTATAACTCTTACTTGCTGAATCACAACCTAAAATATTTTTCACACCCCACACCTTTCAAAACATCTTTTAGAAAATCACCACTTGGCATACATTCATACTAGAATCATTACCGAGTTATATTTTTCTAAACAACTTTTAAAACTAAACGAGATAACCACTTTGTATACATTCATACGAGAATCATTACAAAGTTAAATTCTCTTTTCAAAACATTTTCTAAACAATTAACAACCACCTTTTCCAGACAAACATAAGTGATCAAGCAATTAAGAGCCCATGGATAACCATGGATACAAAGGGTGCTAACACCTTCCCTTTGTATAATGTACCTCCCGAACCCAAAATCTAATCAAGGTCTTTCCTGTTCTTTTCCACCTTTCCTTATGGGATAAAAGAAAAGTCGGTGGCGACTCTTGCTATCCGCGACATTTGCTTTCCAAAGCAAAGCACACAAAGTCAGTTCACCGTATGACAGATTCCTTTTCCTTGGTTAGTATTTTCTTCAGTTTTGGGTCTTCTGCCAAAATCTTGATTTTTGTTGACATCGAATGACTTGTTCTTGACATTAGATCTTGTCTTTCAGTCCATCTTCTTCATCACTTTGTTGAATTGTCTTCCAAGTAATACGATAACATTAGATATCCCTTCATCTATATCCAAGTCACATTCATCTTCGAAGTCTTCAATATTAGAAACAAAGGCTATGCTTTTCTTCTTTTCATCTTTTTCATTGATCCCTAATTCAAAGGTCTGAAGAGATCTCATCAGCTCATCAACTTTCATGTTTTTTATATCTTAAGCTTCTTCAATGGAAGTTACCTTTATGTCAAATCTCTTTGGAAGAGACTGAGGATTTTTCTAACCAACTTAGTGTAAGACACCAATTTCGACCCTAAGACCCCTCATGATATCTCATCATATGCATTAACATTGGGATCATACCTTGGCATCCTCCTTACCCCTTACTCATTGGGTTTGCATTGGGAGAGACCACCAAACACCATTTGATTGTATCATACTTTGTATTTTATCATCCTTACTAACTAAAATACCAATAATATGTCTTTGCATTTGTCTAACGCTTTTGTAGGTAAGGCACATGATCACCTTTGATCCATCAAGCTCATATCTAGGGTTTAAGACCCTCATGGCTAAGAGCTCAATCAAGAATTGGTCTACAATGGCTTTAGACATCATATATGATTCCTTATGATCTTTACATGATATTTTTATCAAGAAAGCATCAAGAGTTTGGAATTGGTTTGCCTTGGAAACCCTAGTTCATCTGGGTATCTTGTGTAACTTCTTCACCAAGATTCTTCAACATTTGATCAAATACTTCAAATTTCATCATCTTATGCATATATGATCTCCCATGAGTCCCAAGAGTCAATATAATTGCAAGCTAGCAAGTTGGTTGATGGTGATTGACCAAAGCAATTCATCTGATCAAAACTGGGGTCCCCTAGACCCTATCTCCTAGAATTGTTATCATATGAAAATGATTCCAAGAGAAAATTAACTCTAAATGACATTCCAAACAACTTTATTGTTGAGGTCTAGAGCTAGTTTTGCTTGGAAAGTCATTTTTTATGTTGAAAGATTATAGGTCATTTTGTCTAAACCCTAATTTGGAGGTCAACTTCCCAAGGCCATAACTTGCTCAATTTTTATGATATGAAATATTTCCAAGTTTCACAATCAAATTCAAGGTGTCTACTTCAACTTTGATGTTTGGAGGAAGAGCTAATTCAACTTTTATGAGCATGTGATATGAGGATACATTATAGGTCATTTTGGACCAATACCATTGAACAAGTGATTTTCCCCAACTTCAAAAAGGCATAACCCCTTCATATCAAATCCAAATGAGGTCAAATTTGTGACAATTTTGAAGTACTTTAAAATATATACAACTCTGATAAAGAGACTTTTCTCATTTGAAGCTCACATAAAAAGTTAGCCACGATGGAATACGTGAGCATATGACTTGACACTTTGAAAAAAAATTGATATGTTAAAATTTCCAAACTTCCACCTCAAAATTAACCATGATACAAGCTTCAAATGGAAAAGTGTTCAACATAAGAGTTATTCATATTGATCTAACCTTTCCAAAAATTCCAATTTCATCCATTTTGGACAAGATTTGAATGGTCTGCGCATGGCTTGAACATGGCATCATCATTTGGAAAAATCAAAACTTCAAACAGATGTGTACAATTGCCTTGCATTTCAAGTTGATTTCAGACTCATTCACACCTGATTATGGACCTAAAAGAGTGACTTTATGGGCCTGTACATGCCCATGCAAGCATGCATCATCCATTGCCAAATTTGGAAATTCAATTTGAAGGTGCAAATAACATGTGATTCAGCTATAAGTAGAAGCCTCTAGGTTCAAAATTAGGGATCCCTTCGCGCTAACTTTGCTCCAAGACCTCAAACCCTTCCATTTGAAAGGATAATCCTGAGAATTTTATTTAAAAATTGAGTTTGAATCTCACTGTTTTGAGATTCAAAACTCCAGGGATCCAAAGCCTTTTGTTGATTCTAATCTACTTCTGGAAGCTTCCTGAGTGAGATCAAGCATAAATCAAAGCAAAAACAACTGATTTCTGACCTGCATTGAAGGTATTTTCCAGAAATTTTCATCTCTTTGATTCTCACTCAATTCTCCATAATTCTCTTGGTTCATTGGTTGTCTGAAGTCCTACCAATGTAGGCAAGAAGATTGGGTTTCTTTGAGGTCAAATCGAAGCAACTCAGATCATGTACCTTAAATTTCAACTCCATGTATCTCTCAATATACTTGGAGTTAGGATGAATTGAGGCCAAATTCGTGATCAGTGTCATTTTTACTTTAAAATCATGTCCTTCTTTTTTATTTTAGTGATGGTTATGATTGGACCAGTCCGGCGAGGCTCGCCTGAGAAGGTGACTGGAGGTTTGCTCCGGTGGTGAGTTGGCAAGGTCCAGAGCCACATGATCTATTCAAATTGTTTTAATCACGAGCGTTGGTTTTGATTACCACTGGTGTGGCGCGTTGACTCAACTCCATCATGGAATGCACGTTTTTAGCCACTTGATTTGCCACCTCAATTAATGAGGGAGATCAAGTGGTCCACGTTTTTTCTGATTTTTTAATTTCCATTTTATTTGTGTTATTTTCATTAATTCATATTAATTTTAATATTGATCCAAAAAATATGAGAGTTTCACCAAAAAGTTCCAAATAAATTCATATTTCATTTTCTGAATTAAAAATATTTTTTGGATCATTATTAATATTTTTCATGATTTAATTGATTTTGTGAATATTTTTTATTTTTTAAAATAGTTTTAAGTTTCCAAAAATTATGAAATTGTTTCTCCAAGGTCCCTTGACCTTGTTTGACCTATGATAAATCTCATGGCCATTTCTTTGGTGTTTTGATGAGGTTTTAGGAAATTGACCAACCATAATTTAATTTAATGCATATTTTAATTGTTTTTAATTGATTAAATGTAAAATAAATTGTGCTGAGCCATTTTAATTGACTTGTTGAGTTTGACTTGTGTTGTTGGGCCTTGGTCAATGTTGATTTGCCTTTGTTAGGTTAAGATCATTGGATTTAGGGGATTGATGAAATGTACATTTTATCTCCCAAAATGAATGAATGATCTTAATTTGGTAAAAGTCCTCCTTTGACCAATTTGTGTTGATTCCATTCCCCCTCCCTCTTCGTCTCATTCCCATTCTTTATTCATTCATGTCATGTACCTATGATATCTCTATATCCTAAGGCTAGTTGATTGCAAAATCAACATGAGTATGGAAGAGATTAGGTCCACCACTTTGCATATTCTTTTTGTGTGTGGTATGTTTCATGAGCCTAGTCCATTATAATATGTCTCTAACATGCATTAACACCAAAATTTTATTGCTCGGCCTCAAATAATTGTAACTTCTACATAAGTCCAATTACGATTGCGTAACACAACGTTAAATTTATGACACAAAAAGGCATAGCATTCTAGTAAGTGAGATTGTAAGTCTCCCCTCTTTCATGGTATTGTATGGAAACTTGGCCTTTTTTCCTTCCTTTGGAATATGTCTTGGCTCAAGGATCCATGCTTGTGATAAGTGGGTTGAGTGTTCTCCAAAGAATTGTTGGTGTAAGCCCTAGAGGCCAATACTTTTTGGTACTTGTATCGAATTATTTATTAATAATAAAAGGCTTTTTCTTTATTATGTTTATTTAATAAAGTCCCTAGAATAGCTAGTCCGTTTAATGTATCAAGTATGACTTAATCATGAGATCACATTAAACATAAGGACATTATTCTTAAAGTATCCGTAGTCGAGCTTTATTGTGAAGTGGGATAACATTAAAGCATTAAGACTATTATGTTTGTAGACTGATGATCACATCTCATGGATCATGGATAAAGAGTTATCAAGTCTTAAACATAGGTATGAATATTAAGAGTAATATTTATACCGGATTGTCCCGCTATGAGAATACTATATAGAAAGTTATGCAAAGTGTCATAGGTTATTCTCATGGTGATAATGGTGTATACCACTCTTCGACCTGAAACCACTATGGACCCTAGATGTAGAGTCGAGTGCTTTATTGCTGATCAAACGTTGTCCGTAACTGGATGACCATAAAGACAGTTGATGGGTGCTCCACGAAGCATGCTGAGGGACATGAGTGACCTAGATGGAATTTGCCCATCCTGCGTAACAGGATAAATGTCTATGGGCCCAATATTGAACTGGACAAGGATGACACAGTCTATACCTTGTGTTCAATATAGACATAAGGGCAAAAGGGTAATTATACACATAATTATTATCACAGGAGGTTTTGTCAGATCACATGACATTTTCGTGACATGGGTAGCAGTGATGTGTTGCTAGATACCGCTCACTGTTTATTATGTTAAATGCGTGATTTAACATAATTGCCAACGTCGCGAAATCCTATAGTGTCACACACAAAGGACGGATTGATGAGAGATAGAGTAACTAAGGAACACCGTAAGGTACGGTGCACTTAAGTGGAATACGAAATATGGTAAGGTACCAAATACTTAAGTGATTTTGGGCATATTATAAGATATGGGCCAAAATGCACTTAAGTGGGATTTTTAGCTTGAAGCCCACACAAGTGGTTCTATAAATAGACCCCTTGGGTAGAAGCATTATCACTCAGACTCAACTCAAGTGAAGACTTGGAATTTCGTTTCCCTCTCTCTCTCACTCAAAGCCTTCATTCGTACCAGCTAGCACTGAGATTGAAGGAACCCGTTCGTGTGGACTGAGTAGAGACGTTGCCATCGTTCAACGTTCGTGATCGCCCCGTGGATCTGTATCCAAGGTTTTGATCGTTACAAGAGATATGCACCAAAGGTTTGAATCGCCACAAGAGGTAACGATTCTATCACTGATCATGCCCATTCGTAAGGATCACTAAATGGAGAAATTTTTAAATTTCGCTGCGCCTTGGATGGCAATTCTCCTACAGGGGTATCAGAGCCACTTACGAAACCATGAATCTGATAACTATTTTTTGTTCTGTATTAATATGATTAAAGACAAAATGAATCAAAGGTTAAATTGAGATCGATCAAGTTACATATATATGATATATGTAATCCAGATGCAAAATACATTATATATGATATAGTGTTCTCGTTTCGTTCATTCAAACACTCAATGGTTGTTTTCCTTTGAGCGATCAATGGTCGTTTGCTTCTTGATCCGACATTAGTATGGTGAAGCAATGACGTGTTGATCAATCATACTGAATCAACAATAGAGATGTGTTTGACTGTCTGAAATTGGTGCATCAGGGTTAGTGACGGCACAAGGGTTGTGTTGTTAGAGAGTTATGCGATTTGGGTTATGATTGCACAAGAGTTGTGCTTTCTAAACACTTTTTGGAACAGTGTTAACCGGTTAACGTATATGGTTAACCGGTTAACGCAATACGAAATAAATTTTTTTAAGTTTTTCAAACAGTGTTAACCGGTTAACCCATTTGGTTAACCGGTTAACGCAAGACGGAAAACAGTTTTTCAAGAGATTTTCAAACAGTGTTAACCGGTTAACACATTTGGTTAACCGGTTAACGCAAGGTAGAAAACAATTCTTTGAACAGATTTCAAACAGTGTTAACCGGTTAACGCATATGGTTAACCAGTTAACGCAAGGCAAAATTCACCCGTTCGGCTAACTCAGTGCTTCAAAAGTATCAAGTGTTGATGCGAAAAGCGACATCAATTTTAAATGAATTGTTCATTAAAATGTGGTGATCGGTCGTCGAGATTTAATTTGATTTTAATTAATTAAAAGAATTATTAATAATAATAAAGTGTTTATTATTGTCTTGTGGTGATCGGTTATGGCCTTAGTTTTCCTTTATTTTATTTTGGGTTTTAAAATACGACCTGCGTGTCGTGCCTCTCTCTTAATCTCCCAAATGTAACTTCTTTTCTCATCTCACTCCCTCGTATGTAAATCGAGTTTCTTTATGTAATGTAATGTTACGAAGAAAGCAAAGAAGTCAGTGCCAAAGGAGGACAACTTTGAAGATCTTGCTTGGAGAAGCTCAGATCATTGTAGGCTAGCTTAGGTTCTCTCATTGGCTTGGGAGAACAATTGTGCTAGGGGCCATAACTGTTTCATTATATATGTATGTTGATGCATGTGAATGCATGTTGATGCATGTGAGAGACGATTTATATGATAAATAAGCCGGTGAGATCAGAGTAATTGCAAATTCCCTCAAATTAAACATTAAGTTTATGCTTTCCAAGTTTTAACACTCATTAAGACTAGTATCGGAAAATATAGGTTTCGCCTACGCGAGGTGCATGTTCTGTATTAGTAAGGTGCGATGGGATAATTGTAATATCCAACTGTTAAAACAATGGGTCAAACTTAACTAAACAAATTATAATAAGATTATATATGTTTAGAAGCAAGAGTTGGGAATAATCCATATGATGGATTGGAATAAGGAGTTATTCACCTAACTGAAATTTTTGAGAGTTGTATGAGATACAATTGGAAGGAGTTCCTACCTAAATAACCTAGTTTTGTGTAATCTGCCTACGCGGACTTAGAACGAAGTGAAACATGGATCTCGACCCACTAGAAAATCTTCCAACGGGATTTTCCGAATCAAATGATGAGGGTCATTTGTTTTGAGTAAAATAGTGGGAGAATATTTAATTAAAGGCCTAATTAAATATGTCAATGATACTTATATTTTCATTAATTCTTATGTAGATTACCATGACAACAAACACCTCTAACAACATCTTGCGATCGATCCTTGACTGGGGAAAATTTTCTGGATTGGCACCGAAACCTGAGGATTGTCCTCAAACATGATAAAAAGTTGTATGTCTTGGAGACAGCTGTTCCTGAAGAGGAACCTCCTAGTTCTGCATCTAAGGCAGAAAGAGATGCTTATAAGAAGCATATCGATGATGCCAATGAGACTGCTTGTCTAATGCTAGCTACCATGAACTCAGAATTGCAAAAGCAACATGAGAACATGTCAGCGTTCGATATGATCGAACACCTGAAGATGCTCTATCAAGAGCAAGCAAGGCATGAGAGGTTTGAATTTTCAAAAGCCCTTTTTCAAAGCAAGTTAGCTGAGGGAGCCCTTGTAGGTCCCCATGTGCTCAAAATGATTGGGTATGTGGAAAACCTTGAGAGATTGGGTTTTCCCCTCGAAATGGAAATTGCGACTGATTTGATCTTGCAATCGTTGCCAGATAGATTTAGTCAATTTGTCCTAAATTTCAATATGATTGATATGGACAAATCTCTTTCTGAACTGCTCGCCATGTTAAGAACTGCCGAGCAGAATCTGAAGTCAAAAGGGAAGTCCATTCTGATGATCGGAAATGGAAAGAGACAGAACAAAAGGCCCACTAAGCAAGGTGATAAAGGGAAAGGCAAGGAAGTTGCCAAACCCAAACCCACCGTTGCTACTTTAAAGCCTAGTGGAGGCATAGCAAAGGCAAACACCTGCTTCCATTGCGGTAAGACCGGACACTGGAAGAGAAACTGCCCAAAGTACCTGGAAGATAAGAAGAATGGAGTAGAGACTTCAACTTCAGGTATTTTTGTTATTGAAATTAATTTATCCACTTCTGCATCATGGGTATTAGATACTGGATGCGGTTCTCACATTTGTACAAATGTGCAGGGACTAAAAAGGAGTAGAAAATTGGCAAAAAGGTGAAGTCGACCTACGAGTTGGCAATAGAGCAAAGGTTGTTGCTTTAGCCGTAGGAACTTATGTATTGACTACCTAGTGGTTTAATAATTCAGTTAGAGAACTGTTATTATGTACCTGCAATTAGCAGAAATATTATCTCCGTTTCTTGTTTGGACAAGTTTGGTTTTTCATTCATAATAAAGAACAATTGTTGCTCAATTTATTTGAATGATATATTCTATGCTACTGCACAAATGAACAATGGACTATATGTCCTTGATCTTGAAATGCCTATTTATAACATTAATACTAAAAGGATGAAACCTAATGAGTTAAATCCAACTTACCTCTAGCATTGTCGATTAGGCCACATAAATGAGAAACGCATTTCCAAACTCCATAAAGATGGACTCTTGGACTCTTTTGATTATGAATCATATGAGACGTGCAGATCTTGTTTAATTAGAAAGATGACAAAGTCTCCATTCATAGGAAAAGGTGAAAGAGCTAATGATCTTTTGGCCCTCATACATACTGATGTATGTGGACCACTAAACATACCAACCAGAGGAGGTTTTCAGTACTTCATCACATTCACTGATGATTTCAGTAGATATGGTTATGTGTATTTAATGAAACACAAATCAGAGTCCTTTGAAAAGTTCAAGGAATTCAAGAATGAAGTACAAAACCAACTAGGTAAGAATATTAAAACTCTTCGATCAGATCGAGGTGGTGAGTATTTAAGCCTAGAGTTTGATGACCATCTGAAAGAGTGTGGGATCCTATCCCAACTTACTCCTCCTGGAACACCCCAATGGAATGGTGTATCTGAGAGAAGAAATCGAAACCTATTGGACATGGTCCGATCCATGATGAGTCACGCCGATCTTCCAAACTCCTTTTGGGGACATGCACTATTGACAGCAGCTTACACACTTAACTGTGTTCCATCCAAAAAGGTTGAAAAAACACCATATGAGATATGGAGTGGTAAGAAACCACATATGTCTTACATGAAGATTTGGGGTTGCGAAGTTTATGTGAAACGACAGATTTTAACTAAGCTTGAGCCCAAATCAGACAAATGCTTATTTATGGGGTATCCTAAAGAAACAAGAGGGTATTACTTCTATAATCCTTCAGAGGGCAAAGTGTTTGTCGCTCGAACTGGAGTTTTCCTAGAAAAGGATTTTATTTCCAAAGGAATTAGTGGGAGGAAAGTAGAGCTTGAAGAAATTCAAGAATCACAAAGCATCGATACACCTATGGAGGAATTAGAGCAGGAAACACAAGTAGTTGTGGAAGAGCAACCTGCTCAAGTAGAACAAGACCAGCGTAGGTCAAGCAGGATACGTCACCTACCTGAGAGATATGGATATCTCATAACAGATCAAGGTGATGTATTACTCATGGATCAAGATGAGCCTGTGACCTACCAAGAGGCCATAACTGGTCCCGAGTCTGAGAAGTGGCTAGAAGCCATGAAATATGAAATGGATTCCATGTGCACAAACCAAGTTTGGACCTTGGTAGAGCCTCCTGTAGGAATTAACCCTACAGGATGCAAGTGGGTCTTCAAAAAGAAGACTGACATGGATGGTAAGGTACATACCTATAAGGCAAGACTGGTTGCAAAAGGATATAAACAAATTCATGGGGTTGACTATGATGAAACCTTTTCACCAGTTGCACTGCTTAAATCTGTTCGGATTTTACTTGCTATCGTTGCATATCATGATTATTAAATATGGCAGATGGATGTCAAAACTGCTTTCCTTAATGGGAATCTTCTTGAGGATGTGTACATGACACAACCTGAAGGATTTGACATACCAGAAGAAGCCCAAAAGATATGTAAGTTACAAAGATCAATATATGGATTGAAGCAAGCTTCCAGAAGCTGGAATCTTTGTTTTGATGAAACAGTAAAACAATACGGATTCATCAAGAACGAAGATGAACCTTGTGTCTACAAGAAGGTTAGTGGGAGCATGATCGTTTTCCTGGTATTATATGTAGATGACATATTACTCATTGGAAACGATATCCCTACCCTACAACAAGTAAAGTCTTGGTTGGGGAAATGCTTTTCTATGAAGGACCTAGGTGAAGCAGCCTATATATTAGGAATCAGAATCTATAGAGATAGATCACAAAAATTGTTTGGCCTAAGTCAGAGTACGTACATAGACAAAGTGCTGAGACGCTTTAATATGCATGATTCCAAGAAAGGATTCATACCTATGCAACATGGCCTGTGTCTATCAAAAACACAATCCCCTTCAAGTAGGAAGAAAGGGATCGCATGAATAAGATTCCATATGCATTTGCAATAGGATCTATCATGTATGCCATGTTATGTACTCGACTTGATGTCTTGTATGCTTTAAGTGCAACGAGTACGTACCAATCTGATCCCGGTGATGCCCATTGGGTAACTGTCAAGAATATCCTTAAGTACTTGAGAAGGACTGAGGACTCATTCTTGATATATGGAGGTCAGGAAGAGTTGGTTGTAATTGGATACACCGACGCTAGCTTCCAGACAGATAAGGATGACTTTAGATCGCAATCTGGTTATGTGTTTTGCTTAAACGGTGGTGCTGTGAGCTGGAAAAGTTCAAAGGAAGATACAATTGCTGATTCTACAACCGAGGCCGAGTATATTGTTGCCTCAAGTGCAGCAAAGGAAGCTGTTTGGATCAAAAAGTTCATTAGTGAACTTGACATAGTTCCTAGCATTGTGGATCCCATTGGTCTCTATTGTGATAACAATGGTGCTATCGCACAAGCTAAGGAGCCTAGATCTCACCAACGATCCAAACACATACTTAGGTGTTATCATCTCATTCGAGAGATAATAGATAGAGGAGATGTGAAAATATGTAGAGTACCTACACTTGACAATATTGCTGACCCACTAACAAAGCCTCTTGCACAGCAGAAGCATGATGGCCATACTAGAGCTATGGGCATTAGGGTATGCCTGATTGGCTCTAGTGCTAGTGGGAGATTGTTGGTGTAAGCCCTAGAGGGCCAATACTTTTTGGTACTTGTATCGAAATTATTTATTAATAATAAAAGGCTTTTTCTTTATTATGTTTATTTTTAAAGTCCCTAGAATAGCTAGTCCGTTTAATGTATCAAGTATGACTTAATCATGAGATCACATTAAACATAAGGACATTATTCTTAAAGTATCCGTAGTCGAGCTTTATTGTGAAGTGGGATAACATTAAAGCATTAAGACTATTATGTTTGTAGACTGATGATCACATCTCATGGATCATGGATAAAGAGTTATCAAGTCTTAAACATAGGTATGAATATTAAGAGTAATATTTATATTTGATTGACCCGCTATGAGAATACTATATAGAAAGTTATGCAAAGTGTCATAAGTTATTCTCATGGTGATAATGGTGTATACCACTCTTCGACCTGAAACCACTATGGACCCTAGATGTAGAGTCGAGTGCTTTATTGCTGATCAAACGTTGTCCGTAACTGGATGACCATAAAGACAGTTGATGGGTGCTCCACGAAGCATGATGAGGGACATGAGTGACCTAGATGGAATTTGCCCATCCTGCGTAACAGGATAAATGTCTATGGGCCCAATATTGAACTGGACAAGGATGACACAGTCTATACCTTGTGTTCAATATAGACATAAGGGAAAAAGGGTAATTATACACATAATTATTATCACAGGAGGTTTTGTCAGATCACATGACATTTTCGTGACTTGGGTAGCAGCGATGTGTTGCTAGATACCGCTCACTGTTTATTATGTTAAATGTGTGATTTAACATAATTGCCAACGTCGCGAAAACCTACAGGGTCACACACAAAGGACGGATTGATGAGAGATAGAGTAACTAAGGAACACCGTAAGATACGGTGCACTTAAGTGGAATACGAAATATGGTAAGGTACCAAATACTTAAGTGATTTTGGGCATATTATAAGATATGGGCCAAAATGCAGTTAAGTGGGCTTTTTAGCTTTAAGCCCACACAAGTGGTTCTATAAATAGACCCCTTGGGTAGAAGCATTATCACTCAGACTCAACTCAAGTGAAGACATGGAATTTCGTTTCCCTCTCTCTCTCACTCAAAGCCTTCATTCGTACCAGCTAGCACTGAGATTGAAGGAACCCGTTCGTGTGGACTGAGTAGAGACATTGCCATCGTTCAACGTTCGTGATCGCCCCGTGGATCTGTATCCAAGGTTTTGATCGTTACAAGAGATCTGCACCAAAGGTTTGAAACGCCACAAGAGGTACCGATTCTATCACTGATCATGCCCATTCGTAAGGATCACTAAATGGAGAAATTTTTAAATTCCGCTGCGCCTTGGATGACAATTCTCCTACAAGAATGACTTAAACAAAACAAAGCAAAAATAATACTAACTTTTAATCAATTAATAACTAACATTTAATTTCAAGCCATTTACTTTTTATGCACTTTAATTTTGAGCTTTTATTCATTTGCCATTATTCATATCATTCAAATTGTTTACTTTAATGCCATTTTTACTTTGCCCACTTGGGCCATAATTTGTGAAATTCTATGATTATATATACTTGTTTTGTTTGTGTGGTCTTTTGACCTTAATGTACATAACAAAAAAACAAAAACCCTAAAAGACATTTGTGTGGACTGTTGGTTTGATCTGAGACTATTGGACTTAGAATTAGGCAACACTCCCTATGCAAAGGACTTGGACAATATCAACTTTAATGAAACCATGTGCTTGTGAAGTGAACATTCATATGATATAATATTGAAGATCCATTTGAGCTCATCTTCAACATGATCATATTGAAGCTGTTATTTTGAACCTGTGTCTAATGCCATCTTTGAAGCCATCTAATACAAGGGAAATTTTGAAGAAGATCATGGAGTTGCTAAGCTTGGATGTGGCTATCTTTATTTGATGCCTTGCTCTTCATCTTGCTATTTGTGTATTGATATTTCTTGATTCTAAAGTCCAAGGGAAATTTGGGTTTCTATATGACATTCTTGTCTATTGGATTGCAACCCATTGGTCAGATCTTTTCAACTCTCAACTTTTAAATTTGTGCTTAGGATTAGTCTCTTCATCTCTTCCCCACTTCTTTAATTTCAAAATCTCTCTCTCTCTCTCCTTTTAAAATCTTCTTTGCTTGTGTTTTCTAAACTTAGACCATATTGCAAACTAGAAACTTTGGCCGTATGCCATTGCATTTTCAAACTATTTTTCTTAAAACAAACTTGTAAATAAACTTAACTATACTTGACTTAAAATTTCAAAATACAAAAATAACTAACACTCATTTAAACCATTTTGGGCCCTTTGTGCCTTTGTTAAACTTAAAATTTTGTTAAAAGCAATGCACTCACTTTGAAATTGATACCACGAAATTGATCCCTCATTTTATGTTGGTACGTAGGCACAAGTCTGAAGGTCCTGTCAAACACAAAAAAATATAATTAATGAATTCTTTTCTCATCCCTCCATTCTATTTATTACAAACATAATTTGTACAAAAACACATATGCACAAAAAAAGGGATCCCTAGGAGTACCTAGGACACTTTGGATGCTAACACCTTCCCTCTGTGTAACCAATCCCCTTACCTATAATCTCTGGCATTTTATTAGTTTTTATTTGAAAACTTCTTATCTTTCGGGTTTTTTTCGTACTTTTCCCTTTTTCCTTGGAAACAATAAAAGCACGGTGGCGACTCTGGTTTTATTGACGCCTAGCTTATCCATAGCCTGATGGTCATAAATTTACCACTACACTTAGCTTCTGACATCTTCTCCCCCAGGGCACTTGAGGAATTGGATATCTCAATGATATTAATGTGAAAGTCATGAATACTCTCATCCTCCTTCATTCTTAAGTACTCAAACTTGGTGGTAAGAAGTTAAAGTCTTGACATCTTCACCTTAGAGGTTCCTTCATGAGAAGTCTTCAAGATCTCCCAAGAATCTTTAGCAATAATGCAATTGTTTATTAGTTTGAAGATGTTCTTGTCCACTCCATTGAACAAGACATTCAATGCTCCGGAGTTTCCCTGAGCTAATTTATCATCTTTATCATCCCAGTCTTCCTCAGCCTTCAGCACATCAGTAATCTTACCATCCTTATCTCTAGTCATTGGTGGCTCTCATCTCTTGACCATAAATTTCCAGGCCTTGTTGTCCACAGATTTAATAAAAGCCACCATACGAGCTTTCTAGTAGTCATAGTTGGTTCCATCAAGAATGGGTGGTCTGTTCACAAATCCTCCTTCCTTGTCCATTGTACCAGAAAGTATCTTCCTTGAATCTCACCTAGACACAGAGCAGGATGCCTGCTTTGATACCAATTAAAATCCTGGTATGCAAATATCAGATGTCCTAAGAGATGTTGAGACACTGATATTTGATCAAAACACAATAACAAGATAACTTACAGATAGGGGAACATAAAATAATAGAATATGCAAAGTTGTTAATCTAGTTCGATATACAACAACAACTTCATTTATGGACTACCAAGCCAGGGAGGAAATTCACTAACTAGTATCAGATTGTAGACCTTCTGCAAATTATCTCCAATTTACACTCTACTCCCTAATCACTACCGTGCTTAACTTCTACCTAACAAACTCCTAGGTATGAGACCCTTGTCACTTCCCTTTCAATCACAACATGGATAATTCAAACAATTACAAGATATTCTGAAGTCACACTTCATAGACACACAATCACTCAATGCTTAAAATTTTATGAGTGTTTGACAAACCTTACAACTCAATAGACATAGTCCTACTCATATATAAAGATGATATTAGAGATACTCACAATTAACAAGAACACTCAAACCTTAACACCATACTAACACCTTCTTTTCTTTGTGCTTCAATTAGGTTTGAGGAATTCTATATATAGCCATAGATTGAACTGGATTTGGGCCTTATACACGCAGTGAAGTAGTTGCACAATGTTAGGTTAATAATCAAAAGTTTCCTAAAATGTCTCAACATTTAGAAAACAGAATAAGTTTAAAATCAATTAGAATCTATGATTCCTCACTCTTTGACGCCACATGGGATCACTTAATATTCCTAGAATATTCTATAATCAGCTAAACAATTAATAGTTACCAAGAGTAAAACCTATTTCAAACAAGATGTTGAATCCACATGTTTGTTCAACACGTTGCATTCAAAGTATAGTTTTCCCCGTTCATCTTCAATTAATAGGAAGCTTTGTATTTAAAGTACAGTTTCCTCCGTTCATCTTCAATTTTGTGCACTGAAACTCACACGGATCTCACCAAACAGTAGTGTTTCCCAATCCCAGAAAATCAATAAATGTGATTCTATTACAATTCTGGTTGTAAACTCAACGCGACGTCAAGAAAAGAAATCAATCACACACTCCTCACTGTACACTCGTATTTTCCTGTGAATCTTCCCTCTGAATCGAACTCGAGCTCTAGATACCAATTGTTGGTGCACAAGGTTAAAGATAAAGATGGAAGAAGAAAGAGAGGAGAGAAAAAATGGTTATAACAAACTCTCAAAAAATGGTGGAAGGAAAATTTGTTGTAGTATTCTATTGAAAAACGATTACAAGAGTTGCGTAAGTACACTTATCAAACTACAACATAAGCGTTACAAACTAAACAAACTGTTACGTAAGCAAAACCAACAAATGCTAAAACTCAGAAGTTAAGATAGGTTATGAATAAACAACTTCTAAGAAATATTGTGTAGCTTCTGAACACTACACCTTATGAAACAACTTCTAACTACTACTTTTGACTAATATCCTTTGATGCTTATGACTAACACAAGATTCTAAATAATGAATTACGTCTAAGAGGGACACATGCCTACATTGATGGCAACGTGATTCCGTCCCTGGTTGTGGTGGTCATATAAATAATTATGATAGTGGCATGTTCCACATGCTATTGCCAAATATCAAAAGGCCCAAGATATGAAATATATTTTGGGAAAATAGGTGATGCATTATTATAATGTAAATTAATTTTATATTATTAACTAATGACGATCATGTATTCTTCCACATCACTCTTATATTTTAAATTTTTTTATAATAATATAATACACTATTAATTTTTTATTAAATGATAGTGTAAAATTATTTTCTTTTGTTAGTATATATTTATTAAATCCATATATTTTATCCTTATCGAAAAAAATCTCATAATGGACATATCAAATAAAAGAGGAAATTAGGAATAAATTAAGAAAATCTTTCTCACCACTACAATTTCTCATTTTTATCATATCCATCTTTTCACTAACATTTATCATTATTATTGTCATGGATAACTCTCATTCTTCGCCGAATTCAAGTCCTCTCTACATAGGTGATTCTCAAATACTACTGTAAATTCTTTTTATTTAAAATTTAGTCTGCCTATATATGAGATTATTATTTGTTTAAAAATTGCTTGTAAAAAAGATTGTATATTTTGTAAGAGTGAAAAATTAAAGGTGGAAACATAGAGTAGATTTTGCTACCTAAATGATTAATGGGATAAAGAGATTTACTAAATTTTCTGCACATACACACGTGATATGAAGTTATTCGACTCATTCCAACTTGATTTTTTTAAATGAATCTTGTAGTATAATGTATTTTTATTAAAATATTTTTTAAATGTATTAAATAAAATTGATTGAAATAGCTTATCATAAACAATCATTTTAGTTATTCTATCTTTTTGCTACAATTTTTTAGTGATTTATTAAAATAAAAACCTAATTTGATTAGGTTATCATAAAGTAATTTTCTAAAAAAAATCTTATAACTAATATTTAAGTTCCCTTAATTTCAAATTTTTATTTTAATTCTTTTCCAATATATACATATCAAAAAATTGTTACACTAATACATAGTTATAAAGAAATATTGTCATTAGAGATTTAATCCTAGAGAATCTATTTATATTTATTTAACTCAACTAATACATATTAGTTGAGTATTCTAGTAATCCTTAATTTTGATATTTTAATTCATTAAGAATAACATCACTTAAAACTTATAAGAGATTATATATAACCAACTTCAAGGATTATATATATAACCAACTTCAAGCATTATAACCATAACCAACCGAAAAACCTATTCTATCTCAACTCGAGCCACCCATATGAGCCATGGAAATTCAAATGATGAAAACATGACATAGGCCAAGAATGTAAGGAGTTATCACTCATATTGCTATTAGAAAAAGGTTGGATTGCAATCCATGTATCTTATGATCTTGTTTCCTTTTGGAAGATTGACCTTTACTCTGACAAAGATTTAGCTCCTAATCTTCAAACAATATCTCCTCCAAGACTTTTCTCGACTCATCTATCTTATGAATCATTGCCAAAATCTATGAAAGACTCGAGTTGCAAGGTGATCTATCTATATAGAGATCCTAAATACAACTTTATTTCACTGTGGCATTTCTTAAACAAGATAAGACCAAAAAGTAGGGAAACACTTCCATTAGAAGAAGTTTTTGAAATTTTTTGTAAAGGAGTAACTCCTTTTGGACCTTTTTGGGAGCATGTATTAGGATATTGGAAGAAAAGCTTGGAAAGTCCCAAGAAGGTTATGTTTTTGAAATATGAAGAAATAAAAATGAGACTAAACTTTTACTTAAAAGAGATTGCTAAGTTTTTGGAGTGTTCATTCTCTAAAGAAGAAGAATCTAAAGGAGTGGATGATGATATATTAAATTTGTGTAATTTTGAGAAATTGAGTAATTTGGAAATTAATAAAATTGGAACAACGTCTATTAAAGTTGAAAACAAAACTTTTCTCCGTCTTGGTCAAATAGGAGATCGGAAAAATATTCTTACACATGAGATCATGTACTAGTCTAGTTTGTTTCCATCAATAAAATTGTACTTATACAAAAATTTTACATTTTATAAATTTTTTAATTTTTTGATTATTTAATAAATGTAGAGTCATAATATATATATATATATATATATATATATATATATATATATATATATATATATATATATATATATATATATATATATATATATATATATATATATATATATATATATATATTATGACTCTACATTTATTAAATAATCAAAAAATTAAAAATTTTATAAAATGTAAAGATTTTTTATAATTAAAATTTTATTGATGGAAACAAACTAGACTAGCACATGATCTTATATAAAGTCTACTAAATTATATGATTTCATTCATCATATTTCTAAATAAAACTTCTCACATCAATTATTTTCCATAGTAAACAAGATTTTTCTTTAAAATTTATCTATTTTATCATTTATTCTCGATGCTCTAAATTAAAGAATATAAAGTTTATTTTATAAGGGCTCACATATTGAAAAAACAGATAGAATAAAAAGGAGTCAGCCGACCATATCGAAATTCACTCAAAATATTATAAATCTTTATAAAATAATTAAGACTATTTTTGACAATAACATTTTAATATTCAAAAGGATAAAGAGAAATAGAGGCGAGCCCTATATTAGTAAAAATCATATGCACAATTTTACTTTCCTTGTATAAGTGAAACGGCCTAGATGCAATTAAAATAGTGCAAGATTCTAATGTGTTTCTTAAATGTTGAGGCACTAAATTGTCTTAAAAAATTGACCCCAAGAGAGAATCAATTTGAATCCAAAACTTATACAAATCTCTCTCTCTCTCTGAGTTATATATATATATATATATATATATATATATATATATATATATATATATATATATATATATATATATATATATATATATATATATATATATATATATATATAGTTTAGGAGGACATGTGAGTTACGTTCCGTACTACAACACTCTCTTTAGACGTACGTAGGCTCTCAAATGTCTATGAGTACACTCAAACTACGTACGTACTACAATACTCCCACTAAACTCTAAATTAGGGGGACATGCGAGCTACATATACTATAACACTCTATATATGTCCGTAGACTCTCAACTGTTTAGGAATACATGTGAGTTACGTTTGAACTATGGCACTCTCTAGATGCAAACCTACTTTCACTATAGTCTGATGCATGATGATCAGACATACACGAATTTCTCTCAAACCTCATTCCTCTTTTGTAACATATTTACCTTGATTACCATATTAGGGTTTTCACAAGGTTTTACCACACATTCACTTTGATTTCCAAATTAGAGTTTCACAATGGTTTCGAACTTTAAACTCAACTGCCACATTAGGGTTTCATAACGATTTTACCAATCACTGCTCACATGTCCTAAGGTTTATCTCACATTAATTTATTACCTATCAATTCCCTAAGCGGCTTCGATATCTATTCGAATCAATTTCGATTAACAAGCATAATAGATATAAGACAGATTGATATTCATATATTCCGAATTAAACAAACTGATTAATACAATCGTTAATTAAGCAAACATGATTTACAAACGCGATTTAACAACAAAGCGATGAAAATTGTGATTAACAGTTAAGAATACAATCATACGAATTTAATCAAAACCATTTCATAAAACACAGATTAAGAAAATGAATTTTCATAGAATAGAATTGAAAGAGAACGAAATTAAATTGATAGGATAAAAACCTCAAAGGCTAAGAAATTCGATTACAGCAGATTGACTCTAGAAGATTAGTTCCCATTCATAATCGCCCAAAGCAAAAAGATATCGTGAATAAGGTGTAATTTGATACAGTAGCGCAGATGATCCTTTTAAACAAAATAATGATTGCACTTATAATTAAACTGGGTCGAAAAAACAAAATCCGGCCCAAAAGAAATTATTTCCCAAAGTATGAAACTTCAACGAATTATGTGAGACTCCCGCACTCCGAATCAGCTTTTGGCTTCAACACAAAAGTTGTCGCTCTTACTCTTAACTCTCCAACACATGTTGGAACGCGCAAAATGGGATCTCGTAGCTCAAGTTATGATCCGAACAATGAACAAGTATCAAATAACAACTCAAACTGAAAATATGTTAAAGGCAAATATGAACTTAAATCTAAAAACATAATAAAATAGTAAAATAAGCAAAATAAATTAGAGAAATGCCTAAGTAGAATTATAGAAGAATGTGCATCAAAATGCACTGATCAATTACATAATTGTTTTGTTTGAGTTTTTATAGATCCTGAAGGGGTGGTAATCGATTACACTATTGTTCTGCCTGAGTTTTTACAACTGCTGAACAACTTCTATGGCTGTTGAAGGGGTGGTAATTGATTACATCCTGAGTGTAATTGATTACACCCTGATTGACTACAATGTGTGAATTTTCACGTTTCACAGCAGTAATCACGTATAAACTCAATTCAACCTCAATTTATAGTGTCAACACGAATTTACAAAACATAATACATTATGACATAAAATAACCATCAATTAAACATAATACATTCATCATAACACATATTCATCAAATAAAAACATGATACAAATATTCATACAAGTAAATTAGGGAAAAACACATCAAATTATTCAAAAAACTTAACTCATTGATGATATGAGAGAGATTCATAACCTAGGATTTAGGAATAATCATCTCGTAAGACAATTCCCACATGAATTAGAACTGATTTGGAGTTCAAGGAAAACCCCACTCCCTTAAACGTTAAAATACCAATGTTCTAGAATAATATCTCCTTACCTTTTTATTGGAGAAATTCCTCTGCGAAACTTTCGACAATAACTACAACCTCATTTACATAATCTCTACGGTGATATTTTTGGTGAAATGAGAATTTTCTCTTAGATTTTAAGAGAAAAAAGTTTCTTTGGAGAAAAAGAGAGTAACTAGGGTTTTTCTTTTTCTTCATAGAATGACATGTTTCTCTTTTTATTTTGCACTTTTTCCAATTTCACTCATTTTTCTCTATTTCTGTA